>NW_010972553.1:0-1097 GCF_000737465.1 Haliaeetus leucocephalus
TAGCTGAAGATCCTCCTCAGTTGTTGCCTTCACCAGAGAACTGATGTATGTAAAAAGAATGTTTTGCAGTGTTTTCAGATGGACACCCCTGCGTTCCAA
This sequence comes from Haliaeetus leucocephalus, assembly GCF_000737465.1. NCBI lineage: Eukaryota > Metazoa > Chordata > Aves > Accipitriformes > Accipitridae > Haliaeetus > Haliaeetus leucocephalus. The sequence continues at coordinate 100 of NW_010972553.1, forward strand.
ATCTGATTTAGCCAGAGAAAATGAACGTGTATATATAAAGTCCCAGGAAGCCCACGTAATGCGATTGCAAGGAAAGCTAGTGCGTTGTTTCAAAAGGTTAATAAAACGTAAAGCGCTCCTTACAGGCGCAGCAGCGTTGGCCCACTAGCAGAGAAGACCGCAGTAGTTTTCTTGTAAGGTACATTAGGATTAAATATTGTAGTTGCTGTAGTGTAAAAGGTTAAGAAGAAGTTACTCTCCTGAGGCTGTTGTTGCAGAGAAAAGTAAGTTAGTTGAAGGAGAAGCCTTTTCAGTCCTAAGGTGTGTCAGTTTGTGAATCGGATCAGGCCCTTTGGCATCATCACCTCCCGTGATTCCGAGTGCCCAGGAGTAATGAACACCCACGTGTTTCCGCCTCCAAGGCATTCCCTTCCAGTCTCAGCAGACTGCGTTATTGCCACCCCTGGTCCTAGCAGGCAAGAACGAGATCATCCTCTTTCTCTGTCAGAAGCTGGTAGGTATGAGAGCAACTTATTCCTGTTACTGCCAGGAAGAGAAAGTAGCCCAGAGCATCGTCAGACAGGAGGCACCCAAACAAACGAAGCCTCGTTGTTGGTTTGCTTCACTAAAGCGCAGCCAGTTTTGCCTGCGTGCTTGAGGAGGGTTTGATTCACGAGCTTGTATTTCTAGAACTGGGAAGTCCATCCACCTGCTCAGCCAGCACCGGGCCCTGCGGAGAACTGCAAGCTCAGAGGCCTGGTGTGATGAGTTGTCCTGCAATCTGTGTGTCGGGCTCCTCGCTGTAGCATACCTCTTAGTTAATCACCAGCTGTGGGAGTCCTTGAAGCCAAACGCAAACGAACAATTTCATCCCTTAAAGGAACTGATTGTGTCAGCGTTTCATCTAGGCAAATCTTGGGCTCCATCTCTGGTCCTCAGGATGTTAGTTTCTGCTAGCAAATGGAGTAAAAGTATTCATGTTACCTGTTTCTTCCTGAGATCAGAGGCATGTAAGGAGA
>NW_010972554.1:0-375 GCF_000737465.1 Haliaeetus leucocephalus
CCTCCATTTTGGGGTGATGTCCCATGTCCATAGTAATCCTAACCCCATTTTGGGGTGCTGCTCCATCTCTATGATAACCCCAAGTCTCCATTTTGGGGTGCTGCCCCATCTCTATGGCAACCCTAACCCCATTTTGGGGTGCTGCCCCATCTCTACAATAACCCCAAGCCTCCATTTTGGGGTGATACCTCATCTCTATGGCAACCATAACCCCATTTTGGGGTGCTTCCCTATCTCTATGGCAACCCCAAGCCTCAATTTTGGGGTGCTGCTCCATCTCTATGATAACCCCAAGTCTCCATTTTGGGGTGCTGCCCCATCTCTATAGTAACCCAGCCCCAATTTTGGGGTGCTGCCCCATCTCTATGGCAACCC
>NW_010972554.1:682-964 GCF_000737465.1 Haliaeetus leucocephalus
TTTGGGGTGCTGCCCCATCTCTGTAGTAACCCAGCCCCAATTTTGGGGTGCAGCCCCATCTCTATAGTAACCCATAGCCTCCATTTTGGGGTTGTGTCCCACCTTTACAATAACTCAGCCCCAATTTTGGGGTGCTGCCCCATCTCTATGGCAACCATAACCCCATTTTGGGGTGCTGCCCCATCTCTACGGTAACCCCAAGCCTCCATTTTGGGGTGATACCTCATCTCTATGGCAACCATAACCCCATTTTGGGGTGCTGCCCCATCTCTATGGTAACCC
>NW_010972555.1:0-1085 GCF_000737465.1 Haliaeetus leucocephalus
AGGAACCATCGTCGTTGTCCCCGGGGTGCTGCTGGTGGTGCTTCTGGGTGGCATCGTGGTGGTGGCGGTGCTGCTGGGAGGCTCCGATGGCGTTGGCGTGGGAGCGGTTGTCGATACAGGTGGAGGGGACACTGTTCTCGTTGTGGACGAAGGCGGGGCTGTCGTGGTGCTCGTGGTGGTACTCGTAATACACTGCGGTATGTTGGGGATGCAGCAGACGCTGATCTCGTAATTGAGGCAGACAGGCATCGGTATTATACCTCCTATGACCTGATCGCTATTGTTACAGATGAGCCCCGTGTTAACGCTGCATTCCACCTTCTGCCCTAAATCTGCAATGGGAACGTGAGGGAATTGCTCTGCTCTGCATGAAATATTCTCAGCTTTTGCACAGACCCAGGAGGAGTCGTTCTTCAGGATATTCTCAAAGGTTTCGTAGTCACCGCTGTTTCTGTCAGAACTATTTGGGTAACTCACATCAATCCAGTCCGTCCAGACGCAGTCACAATCTGGGGGACAACAACAAGAGGAACAATTAGAAACAGCCAGAAGAGAGACAACAAGCCGGGGCACCAGCACGCTCGCAGGTGGTGCTCTGGGCATCCACTGCACGCAGGAGTGCCCCTTGGGCACTGCTACACCAGTCAGGCAACCCTGGCCGCAACAAAGCTCACTTGTGTGGGCAGGCCTCCTCTTCTTGGCCCTACAAAACACACTAGGGCCAAATCAGGACACAGGCACTGCCGAGCCACATTGTGTCTCCCCCTCGCAGCTAGGGCACATGGCTCTACTGGGCTTCTCATGCGCAAAACCCACTCACATAAGGGCAACACATGAGGTGGAGCAGAACTAAGCAGGGACTCCCACCACTCTCGCACCTTCTTGTGCCGCTCGCACCACCTCACCACGTCAAGGAGAAACCAAACACTGGGAAGGGTCATGACCACAAAGGAAGCAGGCACAGGACACAACACTGCTGCCAAAACGTCCGCTTGCTTTTCAGCAGTCCGCAGACAGCTGGAGAACGACGCTCATGGGAACGCTGGGAGAACCCAGCTGCCCAGAGCCTCGGTCCGTAGCAAGGG
>NW_010972556.1:0-9521 GCF_000737465.1 Haliaeetus leucocephalus
CCACCACTCTTTTGGCCTGGCCATCCAGCCAGCTTTTTCACCCAGCAAAGAGGATGCCTGTCCAAGTCATGAGCAGACAGATGCTTCAGGAGAATGCTGTGGGAAGTGATGTCAAGGGCTTTACTAAAGTCTAGGTAAACAACATCCGCAGCCTTTCCCTCATCCGCTAAGTGGGTCACCTTGTCATAGAAGGAGATCAGGTCAGTCAAGCAAGACCTGCCTTTCATAAAGCCATGCTGACTGGACCTGACCACCCGGTTGTCCTGTACATGCTGTGTGATGGCACTCAAGATGATCTGCTCCATAACCAGTAAATTCCCATCCATGCAAATTCTCCTATAACACTGCAGAAATGAGGTAACACTGGAATAATTTTCTCCCTTACAACTTACCTTTATTTTACCATCATCTCAGCTCATTATATTGCCCCAGGAACCACATTTCTCTCTTCAAATAAATAAGTATTTAAGCTATTTTAAAAATATGATTGTTTAGCTACAGAAGGCCTTGCTTAATTAATATAAATTAATATGTTTAAATTTAAGCCTAAATAAAAACCATGTTTCTATGCTATATATATTTTCTCTTTCTAAATAGGATAACCAATATCAGACATAAAGGGTCATAATCAAGTTTTTTAGCTAGTATACTGTATTCAATGTTTCATTCTAATCTTCATTATATAAGGGTTAATATGATCACAGGAATCCTTATTACCTCTTCTTCTTCCAATCTTATTTTTTTACATGCTTTACTAGTGCACAGCTATGTTTCAGGCAAATAATTTCATGGAGTTATGCACAGATCCTTTTCCCTTAAAAGTACAGTTAATTTAGACCCACACCCTAAAGTATGTTTGCAGTTACAATTATCCCTTTTATTGTTCATTAGCTTGCACTGACAACAGTCAGTCTCATTTGTCATCTGCCTCCCAGGCACCTAACTTTATTATGCGCTTTATTTTTATTTATCTAGTTCTTCGTAGCCTTCTTTTCTCCAATAGTCCTGAGTGATTCCATGTCATCTAATCACATGATCTAAATGTTTTCAGTCTGAGAAGGAGAGAAACAGATTTCTTGTCTGTTGACTTTCTTTTTTTTTAAAATACAAAATTTGTTCGTATGAAGAAATACATGTTTTTTCCTATCACATTTGTCATCATAATATAAAAGTACAGCTGGCTGAATATGCCTTCACAGTCCTGTCCTATTACGGATATTTTTCCCTAGTTTAGGTGTTAGACCTTCCTGTTCACTTGAGTTTTAGCAACCAGCATGAGCAGTGATTAAGTTTCCATGCACCTGGACTTTGTTCCACTGCCATCACCATCCTCCCGTGGTACTGAGCACCACATGGTGCCAGGGATGCACTAGCTGTATGCCCCTATACACAGAAAAAGTATCTAGTAAAAGGATGATCAACTGCTTGTTTACTGTGACAGTTACCAATTTATAAATGGAGTCCATCACTTCAGAAACATAGGGCTGAGTCACAAACAGCAAGCACCAAAAAGAGAGATAACAGGGTGCACAAGGTTGGTGAAGAGAGCTTTGTTAGTAGCAACAGCCATAAGAGGAAGCACATGTGATTACTGCTCTTTAATAGTTTGGTCTTTACAGCACAAGATACATGGACTGGTGTTACACTTCTGTAATGAGTAGCTTGTCACACACACATTAACTTCTCAGAAGTAATTACGGATTTTGTTAAGCTGTGGGTATGCCTGTCCACAAAATAAGTGTGATTGTTTGCTCAGATTGTCATGAACTGGTACAGAAAACTGGATGAGTTTATTTTGAAAAAAAAAACCCAACCAAAACAAAACCACCCCAAACCCCAAACCAGCAACCTAAACAGATTCAAGCAGACTAGAAATATTGGTAGAAAGCTCTCAGAAAGGCAAGGTAATTCCTATACCTAGTAATATGCTTAGACATGTAATCACATTTATCTTTGCTCTAAAAGCAAAACAAAATGGCAGGCACTCATCTCATGATCATATTGGAAAATAGGAGAATCACAACAAAAATTCATAGCTGTCCAAAATGGTCGCAAGCCTTAATGGACAAAATGCATCAGAAGCCTGCTGAATTATTTAGGTGACTCAAACTTTTGTTGATATGGAGCCTGTGATGAATGTCTGTTCAGTCATTATTCTTCATCTAATGTGCTTTTGAGGATAATTCTATGGATGAGGTGAAATAAAAGGAGACTTCACATCAAATTCTTTACTTCTGCTACTTTTATTCTTAATACAGAATTATGTTGTCCAACAAGTCCTAAGTTTGCCAGATGTCTTCAGTGTCCTTTTAAATTTTGAACATTTTATGATAACTCATGTTTATCAATTGTTAACAAGCATCAGGACAGGGGGCCAGAAGTGAATATTTCTCATTTCAGGTTTCATTCTGCAGGTGAGTCAAAATAAGCTTTTAGACAAAACTGTCTTGATGAAAAGCTAAAAATCCACAGCCTATTATGCCATTAATAGACTTAGGAGTGCCTTCTCTTGTTCTTAAGAGCTTTGACAGTTGTTTTTTTTTTTCTCCCTCTTACCAAGTTCACACATATTTGGTGCTTTACTTGACATAAAAGAATGAAAAAGAAAGAACAAGTGATAACAGTGCCTGGAGTACATCCAGTATTACAGATCTCTTTCTTCACAGTAAGATGCAGGCAAACAGATGTCCTCCAGGTTGTTATGCAAAAACATCATAATTGCAGTGCAGACTGATACAGGGCACATAAAGCAAGTTTAGCTACACTGTTAGTTACATTAGGCTCAGGCTGTAATACATCAAATATTGGTTGAATGACTCAGTCATGGAAACGGAGCGTTACTACAGACTCCCAGAAGAGATCAAAGCATTTTTAGCCCATAAATCAGAGCTTACTTAAAAGTTTCTTTGCAATGAGTATAAAGACGATCTAGAAAGAAAAGTCAGTACATAATTACTAACTTGTGCAATAACTGATTTACACAATTATAAAATTTTTAAAGATTAATTTATTTGTCACAGTGACTTAGGATTTACTCAATTTCCAGGACACCTCTCCACAGTAGAAGAGAGAAGATTTTCAGGTTAAAACTTCGGCAGCTAAAATTACAAGAGAAAAAAGACTCCATAGCATTCACTGGTCCAGGAAAACACAGCCAGGGAGCATGGAAGTGCACTATAAACTTGCAGGCTCTTACCCTAAATGCTGAATGCTGTGTAGGCACTTGGCATGTAAAAAAACCTAACAAACTTTGTAGTTTTCAATCTTTTTACCCTGAAGTGTGGGGGTTTGTCACAAACAGCAGTGTGCTAGAAAGCATAAGGGAGAGAAACACGAGAAAAAAAAATCAGAATGGAACTACAGCTTAATTCTAGTACCATGTATATTTAAAGATATTTACTTTGAAAATATTGTATAAGAAAAAGATTGGAAAAGCCATCATCTCCAGTGTTAAACAGTGGAATCAAAAAGTTACCAGGTATTACCTCCAAATTTGAGATGTGTAATGAACACAGTAACTCCAATTATGATTCTGATTCAAGAAGATGGTAACTGGAGTTGGGAAAAGAGAAAGCAACATTGAAATCCCAAATGGAACTATCCAAATAATTAGGTTTTTAAATGAAGTGAAAGAAAACCAGTGTTTTCTGAAGACTTTGCCTGTTATGTAGACTGAAGTTTCACTGACCTTACAATACTACAGGGTGATGTATTTCAGGAATCCAAAAGGTATGCAAACAATGATTGCAAACTAACCTACTCTATGCTCTTAGATCACAGCAGGCTTCATTTCCAGAGGCCAAAAGCCTGGGGTTTTCTACCAAATTGTGGTGCAAGCAGGTGTTCCTGAAAATTGAGTGGAACAATAATTGAACTCAGATGTAGCTAGCCAAATTCTCATTGAAAGCAATGTGAAACTTTCCTCTTCCATGTAGCTTTCACCCCTCAGAAAAGCATAAAAAAAGTCAATCATAAAACACAAACATAGACAGCATTCACTGAAATAAAAGGGAAAAGAAGAACCAACAAAAGTAGGACTATTTAGAGTGTACAAGATAGTATTGGTATCAAACTCAAAACATAATCTTGATCAAAGTTCTGCTGTCTGCCTCCAAAAAGTTCTTGATCACTTTCTTAAAACCCAGCCTTTTTTTTAAACTCTGAAGAGCCAAAGATGGTCACCTATATTCCCCATACATTCCATCAGTACCCAGCCTACATTAAGGAGATTCAAGACCTGTTCATTTGGCATCTGCGTGAAGTCTGAAAATCCCACTGGGACGGAGAACATGCAGTACAGTCAGTGTACTTTGGCACAGAACTGGCTCTTAACACCTTAATCACACCTTAATCACCTCCATTATTGGAGGCTATTGTTCAGGCTTATGGGAACTGAATAGTGTCAGATACTGCCGGAGTATTCATGAAGAAAACCAATTGTAAACTTCAATTTAAACAGCTTTCAACACCATTTTACACAGGATACTCCTGTTATACTCACTGAAGTCATACAGATTAACTTCAAACAGCCAGAGAGTTGCAAACTATTTGTATGATGACCAAGATCAAGAAACAGCAATTTTAATTGCTGGATCAGAAAAAGCTAAACAACCCAATGAACAAAAGACATGGCAGTCTGTTCTCAGATAGAGAACACAGCCCAATACAAGTTTTAGTATACAACAATAATATACAATGGGACTAATATACAAAGACCAAAGCCTTATATGGACCAGCAAACCATAGGTCTTGTAGTTCTTGAAGTGACTTTTTTGGGATCTGATTTTTCCTTCAAGAAAAGCTGTATGACATCCTGTTTGTCTGTAACCTATGTTACAGATGCATAAAATGAAGCCAAGTTCAGACAGACTTTCTGGAAGTAACAGAATATTCGTCTTTTCTGACATAATTTCTGTATGTTTGTATTTACAGTCTTGGGAATTAAGTAACAAAATAGAAAGCTTAATCTATTTAAAATTGGACCTAAAAGAGAACTTCACAATACAGAGCTTCTCAGAGGATTATGTACGCTTCTCAGACAGCATCCTGAACTATGCTGGAAGGAATCTAGGACAAACTGATTGCACTGTTTAGGCTTTGCCTTATGGTTGAACTTAAAACATCTGGGATCTTCAATGCTCATTACTGTGGGCTGCACCTAATGGATCATATTGAAGCACAGTACTTATATTTTGTATTTCTATATTAAGATGTTCACTTGAATTTATTTTATTTAGGAAGAAAGTTGACATTTGATCTAGAAGACTATTAATCAGTTCAGCTGGTGTCTTAGCAAGCTACTCAAGTGTGATGCATATGCGCTGTTTCAATTTAAACTACAGAATAGATCAAGACAAATTAATTACATCCTCAGAAAGTATTTTGTTTTTGCTAGTGGAAGATTTGTACATCAATATAAATAGCTCATAAAGAAGCTTAGAGTTAATTCAATCATATAAAAGGAACTGTCTTATAAAATCAATCTATTTTCTAACTGAAACAATATCCACTTACAGCCTGATTTTCAGAGACACCAATTAACCTAGCCCACCTCAGAAAACCTTATGCTCACTTTCTGTTTCCTTCAGGAATGTCATCTTTTCCAGGACAAATCTTTGTTTTTCCTCTGAAGAATGAATTGACACCACACATCTGACACTGCAAAACTGCTGAGGTGGAAGTGAGCCAAGTAAACTAGAGGAAGTGAAAACAGATTTGGGGAAAATTAAATCTTCTCAACAACTGTCATGGTCCACGTCATCAAGATGTTTAGTAGTTACAGGACAACTTTAGCTGCGGAAAGAATGCATGACCTACACTTGTGGTTCATGTGACATGGGCTCCATAAAAGCTTTCATACCTACGGTATTGAAAAGTTAATAAAGATGGCATAATAAAGACTTTATCATCAATGCCATTTTCTTATAAAAAAAACCCCCAAATCCCCAAGCAAGTACCTTTTGCATATCTTTCTTTTGAAATGAGAAGTTTGCACATGATTATTTCATACATGATTTACATGTGTCAGTATACCTTGTGCATTTACATTATCCTTTTTTAGTTGGAGAAATGTATTCTAATAAGTCTATTACACAAGAAATTTGCATTTTCTCTTTTACCATCTTTATCAAAATAAAAATAAATTTGCCAAAGCTATCTGAAATACACACAACTTTATCTCTGTGCTTTAGTGAACAAGATTAAGACCTCAGTTGCAATTTTCAAAATCTAGGCCAACTACAGAAAACAGGAGAAAAGCAGGAAGAATGATAGGGACCAATGCAGAACGTGTATGAAAGATTGTTCTCTTCTTCAGAGGAAATATCCCAGGCTATTCAAAGCTTACATAAGCCTCTTTTAGCATGTTTTTATGTATCTGAAGAAAGGAAGCAATCAGTTCATGGTCACAGTAGGACAAAAAGTAATAATGGATTTAGCAGTTAAAAATATGCAGACTGGATTATTAGAAATGTTTCTGTCAAGACAGGACCAATGGAACAGACGGCCTGAAGAGGCTATGGAATATCCATAATTTCTTAAATACCTCACAGATACTTCACAGGTATCGAGAATTATAAATTAGTGGTAGTATTGGGTATGGAAGCATTAGACGATTTCTTAGGATCCCTTTCAGTCAATGATTCCATATTAGTCTGGTTTATTTTATAGTTTGAAGATTGCAGATTAAGTTTAAGGGCTGGAATAAATTTTAAGGACTAAACATGAAATTACTGAGACTCCTTTGCTTAACATATTTGTTCCCTGTTAATGACTGATTTTACAGTAAGACAGCAGAATAAGTAAAGTCATAAACAACAATGAATTCATATTAATGCAGTTGAATGAGTTAAGGTTTTTTATTAAAAAGAGATTTAGCTATAGAGTCTAGAGATAATTCCTGAATTTTCTTTTTCCTCTCTAGGATTACCCATTCTATTGACTTCATCAGGAGTCAGTGGAACTGCTGCTTTATGGCATCATCCCCTTAAATTGTTCTCCTTTGGCTGTTGAGATGTTGGTGCTTTACAGCCCTAAAAGAATTTCACATCACTATGTAGCACGCGCTATTTAAATCAAGTTATCAGAATTTATGCTCTTAATCTAATTTGTATTTTAGTATTGAATTTTCTCACCTGTCTATGAACAGATTATTTGAAGTAGTAAAGGTGGCTTTTGTGCTACTCCAGAGAGTCCTTTGTTTTAAAGGACATCTGTAATTTTATTACTTATTTTCCTCAACTTCAACCCTCACTAGTCAACTGGTGCTAGTCAGATATGAAAGTCAATGCACTTTAAAAGTTTATAGGGCATTTCAAAAGAAATTCTGCATTGAACTGGATTGTGAAAGATGCAATATCACCAGAGCAAAGGGATAGCCCTCAACCAAGGGCACCAATCCCAGACCTCACTGTATTATTTAGCAACATATTTTATTCAGAAGTCTAGAGCCACATTTCTGTTAGGTTTTTTGGTATACAGCGTAAGTTTAAAATACAAAGTTAACTTGTCAAAAACCTTCTGAACAAGTTTGAAAGGTCAGATGAAACCTGTTACAAAAAACCCTTTAAAGCTAGATTCATTTTATCATTTAGCCTTAATCATAAACCTTCTTCTGGGAAGGCTACTTCATATCATTTATGAAGGTCTTCATGTGACAGAGGCTGAGAACCATGATTAATTATTTGCCATTTAATTTATTGGAATATATTTGTTTCAATGATTGAATACATCAGATTGTTAATCTAAGCTACAAATATGAAAATTTCTCTTACAAGGACAGCACTCCTAACAACTACTGAGAAGGCTCTGTCCCGTGTCTAGCATTTTGGATTTATGGCAGATGATGGGATAAATCCTTTGTCTTCCCTCCCCAGTAATAAAAGAAACCACTTCACAGTTGCACAAGCCTTTCTTTACCTTGGCTTCTTCTGGAATACTGGATTTTGATTTATAATCCATGTTTCTTTCATACATACCTTTTTATTTAAAAGCTTCTGATTTAGTAATTTGCTGTAGCTCCCCTAATTTAGTGGAAACACTGGTAAACGAATTTGCTCATGTAGAGGATATGGCTCCGTATTTTAATCCCTTCCAACACTCCCTGTATCGAAAGTCTGTTTATTCAGTTTTTTCAGTTTCTCTTTTGTGTTTTAATCTACTTCATGCAAGAAGCAATGAGAACATGAAGCACCAAATCAAGGCCTTGTAACAAAAGGACACACTTGTTAGAAGAGCTGTGCAACTGCTACCTATTTCTGCAGGCACCACTGAAGCCACACCGCCAACATCTGTTAGCAGCAGACCCACAGATCTTATTTCAGGGCAAACCTGCCTCTGGAATAAGACAAAAGCCCTGGCTGCAACATTGAGCGGCTTTACAGAAGGTCTGTTATCTTCTGGAAGCACCCAGGCAGGTCTTGAGGCAGTAGCCTGGATTAGGCTGCCCTTGCCAGGACAAGTCCCACCACTTGCTTAAGGAGTGGAATGGGGTCTGGGTAACAACATGGTGATCACGAGAAGGGTGGATGGGAATGGTGGCAGCCTGTTTTCTGAAGGGAGTCCTGGGGACAGTGCAATCAGAGAAAGACTGTATGAACTGCCCTCGCTGGCCACAGACACAACTGAATTAAATCATTGCTAACAAAGCTGTCATGATCTGTTCTGCCAGACTAACAGCAGCACACTTTACATGCAAGTTAAAACTGATAGAAGTCCATGATTTATTTTTTCCCTGTGTGAAAACTGAAGATGTTTGTGTCAGTTGAACTTACCACACCCGTAAAAAAGTATGACCCTTGCAGCTGCTCTAAGTCATTGAGTTCTTTTGCCTCTGACAGTTCTGTGCTGATTTATATCTGCTAAGACTCTCCAAAATCATTTGAATCACAGAACTGCATAGCTGTAAAGAGAGGATGGAGTAGGCGCTGATGATTATGCTTATGCTTATTGTTTTGTCAAATGAAACTCTGCAAAAGCATTTCATGAATGAGTCATGGTGAATTATGTTTAAATTATAGATTGTGACTCATTGATTTTCACATTGTTTTATCCTTTCAGTGTTCTTCTATAAGAATCTAAGAGACAAGAAAGACCCTGCTCTGTCAGGCCTAGAAAAGAAGAAAAGTGCTATTCATCTACACTGAACCCATCAGAAGGGCCAAGAATGAGGAGCAAATCACCCCAACCAAGGAAAGAAAATAGTAAATGTTTTCTTGCATCTTCAGTATGTCACAACTTGGTGGAGCTACATGCTGGAAAATCTAAACAGCCTTGTTGAGTAGGTGACAGAACAATCCTATTTATGGCATCACAGCATCAGAAGCTGTATTTTTCTTGATTGGTCTTGACTGTTTTCATCATTAGCACAAACCAAGCTAAATCAATCATCTCTCTGAAGGAAAAAGCAGAGTTTTATATGAATAAAATAAACTTTTCCTAGCCACAGTTCTCCATTTTTAACCCTTTATAAATTCCTGGCCTGCCTTTTTTTTTTTTTTTTTTTTTTTTTTTTTTTTTAATTT
>NW_010972556.1:9531-26104 GCF_000737465.1 Haliaeetus leucocephalus
TTTTTTTTTTTTTTTTTAAAGTATATGTCTTTCAACATTACTCTTTACTTTAAACAATGCAACTCATGCCAGTACTAGCTGGCGTCCCACTAGCCCAATGTTAGCTTGTAGCACTAATGACACTAAAACCATGCAGAAACTGGACCCACCATAGAAAGCCCAGATCAGAGCTAACACAGGTTTGGGCAGCGACTTCTGCTGTTGCCTCCTGCCTTCTGGCAATAAGCATAACTCATATGGCAGAAGGTGCTTCTCTCCCTTGGCAGTGGAGGGGCTTCAGCCCCTTTGCTGCAGTTAGGGTGAGGAACATGCCACCTCTAAGCATCGTCCCCTCTACCTTAACTGCATTGCAGCATCCTGGTGTGAGGCCGACTCCACAGCTGTGACATGCAAGGTACCACTAACTGCTTCTCAGCTACATTCCCACCATAGCTGTGGTTTCAGTTCCCCACCTCACTCTGGGGAATGCAACTGAGGAAGGACCCTTTCTCAGCACATCTGGCCTATGGTTTGTAACTAGCCTAGGGGACATCAGTTGTCAAGCCAAAAAAAGACGCCAGAGACTGCACCTGGCTAACAGTGCTTGAACTGTAATGAAATTGTTTAATGCTAATGAACAAATTCACTTCAATTTTAATTACAAAGTCTTCTTCTCCAGCGAATAATCAAAATCTACAGCTGGCCTAGGCGTCTCAGAGCAATAACAAAGTGATGAGCCTATCGCACAATCTCTTTTTATGGCATATGGTTCTGTGTCAACTGAAAATTAGAGTATGTGAAACATTGCTAACTGCAAGATCAGTTTTACAGGGGAAAAAAATATACATTTACACATAGCAAACTATCTACATATCTATATATAGATGACATACTTAACTATATATAGATAAATATAAATAGAAAATACATAGATGATACATAAATATAGAAATATCTATATATAAAGTGGATACCATTAGATATGTAGTAGCTATGTATTAGATACATATACAAATGGAAATACTGGATATCTATTTTTCTATATAGCTAGCTATACATGTATATAGATATATCTAGATATACCTACATAAATCTATCTATATATTATATAGATATCTATACATTTATGTATATAAAATATTTAAATATCTAGATCTAAATATATGTAGAGTATATGTATGTATATCTAGAAAATACATAAGTATAATATAAATTTAGAAAAAAAATTATATCTGGGATACATCATATTTATTCCAGAAAAAATAGGCTTCAGTGCAAAGTGGGACATGCCAAAACACGTACATAGTAAAAAGTCAGTGAAGAAAAATGCATCATACTTTGGATTTGATTAGAATGTTTCATTTCAATAGGAAGCTTGTTCCAAATATTTAATAAAACATTAAATTTTTTAATTTAAAAATACAGCATGTTCCCAAATAATAGACAACATTTTGTATTTCCTTTCCAAGATTTGGCTTCACTAAGCATTCTGAAATCAAAAGAATCATCTTGGTTTTATGCTAGTATTTTTGATAGGTATTCATGTGGTAATCATTATTACACATGGCTGAAAAAAAGAAGAATAAAATCTAAGGTAACTGGTAAGCCATAGGAATCTTTCAGTGATAGATATAGGCTAATCCAACCAGCACTAAATGGCTGAATGGAAAATACAATACTCCAGCTCAGTACTAGGAAACTGGTAGAACTTCTCAGCCTTATAAGTAATCTGTTATTTCAGCCCAGAATCTCAGCCTACTGCTTACGAAGTGTGACTCACCATGAACCTACAGAGCTACTAAAAGGCTAGTAGACCACTACGGTGTGAGGTACTTAATGATGAAGTTAATGAGCTGCAGGAAGAGATAGCTCTGTCAAAAAAAAAAGCAACAGCAAGAGAATTTCAAAGAGGTTGCACAAACACCCAGTGCTCAGGAAGCCAGGTGGCTTTCCAAGGATGACCAGCAAGTTGTTTTACAGGAAGCATCAGTCTTTCTCTGCAGTTCTGTTTGCTGAGCTCAAAACCCATCACATGGCCCTGGGAGCTGGGAAGGAGGACCAGACTCCAGCAACCAGGTGAAGAAACAGCAAGCTGGGGGAAGTGGTGGTCATCACACAGAAGAAGGTAGCCATGGTCAGTCTCCTGGGAAGACCAGAGGCTTGGCTTACAGAGCCTACACAGGGCTAAAATCCAAGTTTTGCAGGATGCCATGTCAGCTTCCTACCTGTTATGCCCTTGCAGGCAAACCCTCCCTTTCAAGGTTTTTCAACATTAAATCAGTAACCAAGTAGTAACAAACTCCTCTCTGTCCCTTTCCATCCTGGACGGTTGCTCCCTGTTGCCTCTGAAGTCTAGTTGTTTGCTCCATGAAGTCTCCAACCTCTGTACCGCAATTACCTGCCAAGCTGCCTTACTACCTGAGTAAGCTCAGCTGCTGACCAGAGAGGAACAGTGTCTCCTATGTGCTTTTGGGGAAGACTCCAATTTACCCTATGGCTCAACATCCATAAACATCACTTAACCCCCCCGCCCCCGCCAAATAAAGTACTGTTCCTCTCAAAGAACAGAAAGGGAAAGAAACCCAAGATGGGCTTTACAACATTAACTGCATGATTATGCATACACTATCCATGGAAAAGACTACATGTAGTAGGCAGAGGGATTAAGGTGCTAGGCATATATGCAATGCTTTTATCAATACCTAAACTTATATGGACTTGAGTTCTTAAATAACTTTCAGTCAGACGTAAGCCAACTACAGTGAAATTACCAACTTGAGTCTTTCTAGACTTGAGGTCTTTCTGAAAGGGTTATTGCTATCAAGGCAGTCACAGGCATAACGTAGCATCTCACTACATTTTACCCACCACCTCAAGTAATGCCCTACCAGCTGATATCCTGTCGCAGATGCTCTGCCAGGATTATCTGCTCATTTCAACATACCATTAAAAAAAAAAACCAAACAAAAACCAAAACAGATCAAAACAAGACACAGCAAATCCTCCTGGGATCACAATTAAAAGGCATACCAAAAGCCTTAGAACCACATGAGGCTGACGTTTTGTAAGTGGATAAATAGTTATGCAGTACTTTCAGAAGCTTCACCAGTCCGTGCAAGACTTCTATCGTGAGCTAGAACCTTAGCCTGAGCATAAACAGAACACATTTTTTCCAAAGAAAACTACAACTTAAATTGTATGGATATACAAACATCCTGGATTAGTTCCCATTCTCTCAGAGACAGTGCTGGCATCTTCAGCAGCTAAGGTTCAGAAAGATGTAAAACTTGCTTCTAAAAGGCTTTAATGTATTCAGTAATCCTGCTCAAGGAATTTGTCATTGTCATGATAGGTGTTCTATATCAATTGACAAATACATAAATAAAAATATAAAGTACTTCACATTACTCCTCTGCAAGAGACTTAATTTGCCCTGGACATGCCAAGACTTGTTCTGTATTTAGTATACTGAGTTTCTCAGAAGTATCACAGTTAAATTATCTCTTCTGTATGATGCACTCAAAAGAAGTGAATGGCTATCATCTATAATCAGAACAAAATAAGTAAGGGCACAGAAAACAAAAGAGATTCAGAATAGAAATACTTTGGAGAATAAAGTTCTGTAGCTCAGATAATAAAAGATGTCTGGGAGTGGAGCATCATGTTTTATTACAGATACATCCAGCAAGGAAAGTAATTATACCAAGAAGAAACAAGACAGAAACATTTAATTGTTTGTTGTATATACATGTTCTATAAAGACCAAGGTTAGCAAAATAAGAGAATACCTTCCTCAGAAAAATGCAAAAATGTCTCAAGATGCATAATATGCATGTGACAAACCAGATGGCATTGGTAGTATCACTGAGGGTCAGGTGTCGTAATTATGCCCACCTGTATAGTTTATAGTTGAAGTTTGTGAGTAGAGTTAAGTCAGAGCATTATGCCCAAGCTTCAAATTCAAATATTTTTCATAGCTTTTCAGGTGCAATCCTTCCAACCCTCCCTCTCACCAACTAAAACAAGAAGCAAAAGTGGAAAAGCTTTAGAGAATGGCTTCAAGGATAAAGAATGCCTTCCATACAAAGAGAGACCAGATCTCTTCATTTTGTAAGAAGATACCAAGAAGGGCAATGATAAAATCCCACATATTCACAAAAAACCCAAGGGCACCAAAGTGATTAGCTAGGAGACCAAAACACTCAGAAAGATTCTATTTCACACGTTTTGTGTTATGAAACTAGTTAATATAGCCTGGTTAGTACAACAGACTCAATCCTAGTTCATTGTATTTGCTTGGAAATGTGTTCAACTTTGTGTTTGTAAAATCTACACAGCTGTTTTAATTTCACTGAAGAGAACAACCTGGCTTTTTGCAAAACTGGATTATAACACAATTAGCAGCATTGTATGTAACTATGTCAAAGAAAACTCTGCTTCATCCTTTGGGGTTTGTTATCCATAAGTGAGCTGTAAATATGATAGTTGGTGGAAAACTTCTTTTGACACAATTTTTGCCAGTATAAGAAGAATACTGTGAATCCAGAGATCTTTACTTTTATGTTCTGTTATCTTCAAAAGTGATTATTACATACACTTTTACCGAACAGGTACATGGATATCAGAAAAATACATATAATGTAAAGAATGCTGTCACATTAAAGAAAGGCATACAGATTTATTTTAAAATAAAAGTACAAATAATATTTCAATGCATAGAGAACAAATACAATTCTTGAAAGGCATAAACCAATCCTAATTAAAATTAGAAGTGTAATATTGTAGTTCATGCAACATGTCCATGGCAACAGTAATAGGGGCTATTGGGCAATTCTTGAAATAATCCTTCTCTGGCAAATTGTTAAATTGCCAAGAAAGGGTTTGCAACTATTTAAAGACAACTATTTGACATTAGGAAGTACTAGATTTATGGATTAATAAAGTGAAATTTCTTGCTTTTTTTTCTGTTTGAATACCTTATTAAATGCATCTGGAAAACACGAAGTCCATTTTATCAAACTAAACACACTTCAAATCCAGTAAAAATCATAGGCAATAAACAAAACAAAATCATTTCTCAAGCCACATAACTCCTAGGAACAATTTGTTTTGATCCTAGGTGACAAATGAAAAGCAACCATTAGATCAACATAAAGCCTCTTTGTATAAGGTAGTATTAATGAAGTATTTTCACTGACGAGTATTGGAAGTAAACAATTATGTAAAACAAGCTAAAGAGTGAGGGTACCAGAATTCAGAACAAAAAAACACAACATTTTTTTCCCAAAGGGGTTAAAAGGTGAGAATAATGCTTCTACCCACACAGAGCAACTCCCATTTCAATCCTGAGAACTTCAGTTCTTGAGAACTTCAAACCTGATTAGCCGGCCTGCAAGTCTGCCACCATTGTATTATGGATATTCTTTTAACCAAGTCAGGATTCTCATAACTGGAGCACTGTGTGACAAGTAGTCTGAACTGATTTGGGATGGGGATGTCAAGAGTACTTACAAAGTTTGCAGCCTGATTATTACAAAAGTATAAGGAAAAACATGACGTTTAGTGTTTATAGACTTTAAGGAGGCTATCTTAGTCCTTCTAGTATTAATTTAATCTGTTATCTTGGGGATCAAAACTTTTCTTTTCGGTAGCCTTAAAGCACAATACATGAATAAACCAGAAGTCTCACAGATTCAATGAACTTTCTTCGTAGTAGTTTGATTATCACTTAGTTTTGTTCAAGTTACAACCAAGTCAACTACTTTTCATTTAAGTACTGTTTTCTGTATGTATGATAAAATCCTTGCAGTGGTATTAGTTCTTATGACAGGTATTTTCAGAGAGCATATGAAGTAAATGAGAAGCAAGAAGTATTAAGAAAAAATAAATGCTGGTTGCAGTGTGAAGAAAGTGGTTTCACCGAGTATTCTTGGGTCTTTTCTGTGGCCTCTTGCAGTGCAGAGGCTGAAAGACTAGACTCACTGTTAAGAGAATTAACAGACAAAACCTGACTTTCAGAGGTCTTAAACTCAAGCCCATATTTACTAACATCTATTCATAAAGGCAAAAAGCTTCAGAGGAACTTCACAACATTCAGCACATGCAAATGTGAAGCAAGCATTACTCAGATTTGCTCAGACAAGTGACAGAATATGGCCTCGGATCAACTTTGTGGGACATCTCCAGTAAACTGCAGTGGTATTCTCTGAACCCATTGCAAAATCAAGTGTGACAAGAAACAGCTGAGAAGGAATCTTAAAAAGCCATTACATTATCTGATTTGACTATGTAAAAATGAGGCAAAGTTCAATTCAGATAATTCTGCTATTTTTGTTACAAATGCTTTCTGCTACTACAGAAATCAGTACAAGAACGACAAAGACCAACAAGGTGAACATGAAGAAAAAATGTTGGATGGAAAAAAATGGCTTCAAACAGGTACTCCTCTAGATCTGGGTTTTCCAAATATGATTTAGATGGACTACGCAACTATGTACAGTGTTACAAGCCAATGTCATGTATATGAAAACATACATAAGTTAATGTTAGTATATTGACAAGTGTGAAGTGCAGACCTCACCTTCAATGCAGTCTCCAGTTGCAAATGTTTGAAGGTATATGAAGCAGAAAATGTCAAGATGATGAAAAACATCAAGGTGAACATCAAGCTGAAGAAGGGCTGAACGATTTAAAAATTCAAACTCCTAACTTAGATTACAAGTGGTTAGTCTCTAGAAAACAGAGGTTAATACTTTAGTCAAGAGTAGAGTATGAGTAGTGCATAGGTATGGCCTCAGGAAACATAACAGTATTGATTAGTCAACCATTCCACATAAGCTTTAGATTAGGCAGAGTATGAGCCTATTATTTTTACAGCAGTGCTAAACCATTCACCTCTTCCTATAATCTAGCTTTTAGCATTTGACTGTATTGAATCACGTAACTAGAGACTATGTCATAAGCAAAACTCACCAAATGACCAGAGTTTGATTAATTCTGGAGCTGCTTTGATTAATTCTAGAGATGCTTAAATCCAAAACCCCAGGTGTCTGAAGATATTTTGCATTTACAGGGCTATGTTATATAACTTATAAAACTAGGAACAAACACACACTGAAAGTCATTAATACTCAAGCACTGTAGACAAGTCAGAACCTCTAAAATATACCTTAGGAAGATATTGTGAGATAAAACCTCTTTTTACTGCCATAAGCTAATATTCATCCATTATTCATCTGGGAGCTGCATAATCATGGTACTTATACTACATAATTTCATTTATGTGGCCTTAATATCACATCTAAGTTCCCATTTCATATGTCAAATACCTATGAAATTTGTAGAGGAAGTTTGGTCTAGCTGGAAGCATGGATATTCTGCATCATGACAATGGAAGTCTCTCTGACATGTGGGATGTGAAGGATCTCAAACATTTTTTACTAAAAAAATCTGAGCTACTAGAAAAAAGTATGTTTTCATCCTATAAATAACTGACAGCCATAATTTTAAATCATTCCTTTCTAAGGCATTTCTTGTCAGAATGAAAATTATACACTTCATTCTGCATGGAATAAATTTTGGTTTGGAGCATTTATTTTAAACTATTATGTGCAAGATTAGTGAACAAAAATTTCATAGGTGTCAAATTAAGCTGACTTCACAGCTTTCCTCTGTCCTTTCAGGCAAGTATTCACCAGGACTCAGGCTGAATCTGTAAAGCTGATCCAATTGCTTTAACTTCTAAGAATCCTGTCACATGGTAACAGACTTTGCCTCTTTCAGAAAAAAAAAGTTCCCCCAACTCACAACCTCCTTTGTTGCAGGTGGCATGGCAGAGAGCCTGCACTTCACTGCACAAATACCTGCAAGCATCAGGGGACTTCCTCAGCCACAGCCCCATGGAAGCTAACACTATGTGCCTTCTGAAAATCTTGCAACCTGAAAACTACATAGATTACAGTCTGCTGACTGCTTCTAGTCTACAGCTGATCTCAGAGATCCACTAGAGAGATGAACTCAGTTAACCGGGAACACACCCATCCAGAAACATGCTGTCCTGAATTCTCAATATACAAAACCCTAGTAATTTTTAATGAAACTGGAATGGATGAATATTATGCATTCTGGGGTCTTGCTCTAGGGCCACCAATCTGGACTACAGTGGTTTGGCATTTTTAAGACCATTCTGTAGTTTTCACAGGAAAGGAACAAAAAACCATACCATGGTGACATCTGCCAACTTCAGTGAACATAGCCAGACTGACCTGGTTCTTCAAAGCTTGCACATTTCTTTCTGTTGCTGCTGCCCCCTGAAGCACACTTACTGATGGCTTCCTTATCAGCTCTAGCAAACCCTTCCTTTGCATTTCAGCCACATTTGTGTCCTGATCACATCCAGCATGCCTCACCCCTCAGGTTTTTAGGGTCACAGCCCAGACTGACCTGCTGCCTGCAGAGGCAGTGAGTGTCAAAAGTTCGGACATTATCAGCAAGTTTGAGATGTTGTCAGACACAGGAGGGTATCCAGCATTTCATAGAAAAGAAATTATAGCTGGTAAAAGTCAATGCTGAAGGAAACATAGCTTCTACTGTCCTTCCTGCTCCCCATCTTTGTGTTCTATATCAGACATGACAAGTAGCAGAAACCGTTTTGTTATACAGTGTACAGGTCCTGAAACACTACATATTCCAGCAGCATTTCTCACCATTGTAAAAGCCATATGGAGCGGGCTACTGATGTACATAATGTACAGCAATGTTTAAAAAGGCTGCAATTCACTTTTTTTAGAAGAGAATTCTCTCTTGACTGCAAAGGGCAGTCAAACTGGTCACATGCAAATACCTATGGGACACAGGTGCTGTGTCTGAACAGGAACTGAAGAAGGTTAAGTTTTAAAAGTGATAAAATGTGAGATGTCTTTCCGTTACCAGACACTTCGTATTATGGTAGATCCTTGCAATAATCCAGAAGGAATTTCCAAGGCATTCTTCCCCAACTTGGCTGCCCATTCTCACCCTGCTGTTCCTTAAGCCTACTTGTTGGGTGCTGCTTTGTCTTTAGCAACTTCACAGGACAGGACAATTACTCTGTTGGGAGTACCAACAAAAAGGGTCCCAGTGTGATTCAGCACTCCTAGTCCTTTTGGGACACAAGTTACCAATACCATGTGGTGTTTTAACCCCAGCCAGCAGCTAAGCACCACGCAGCTGTTCATTCACTACTTGGAAAAAAAGTAAAACTTGTGGGTTGAGATAAGAACAGTTTAATAGAACAGAAAGGAAGAAAATAATAATGATAATAATAACAATAATAAAATGACAATAATAAAAGGATCAGAATAGACAAAACAAGTGATGCACAATGCAATTGGTCATCACTCCCCAACTGATGCCCAGTTAGTTCCTGAGCAGCGATCCTTCCCAGGCCAGCTCCCCTTATATACTGGGCATGACGTCACACAGTATGGAATACCCCATTAAACACTTTGGGTCAGCTGCCCTGGCTGTGTCACCTCCCAACTTCTTGTGCCCCTCCAGCCTTCTTGCTGGGCATGAGAAACTGAAAAATCCTTGACTTACTTAGTACAAACACTACTTGGCAACAACTGAAAACATCAGTGTGTTATCAACATTATTGTCATACTGAACTCAAAACATAGCTCTATACCAGCTGCTAGCAAGAAAGTTAACTCTATCCCAGCCCAAACCAGGACACTTCTATTTAAAAATCAAAGAACAGAATAAAGGCACAACAGTGTTATAATGGCTTCTGCTTCTATTTATAAAAAAAAAAATCCCCAAACAAGATCTATCAAATAAAGCTAAGCTTATTTTTGCTAGAGCAGTCATGCCCCTAAGCTCACCCTTTGATCCCTCCTTTGCAATTCATTTCTTTTTCTCACAGACTGAGAAGCTTGACTATGTCTCCCCATCCACCCCATTGTGGGATTTGCGCAGAAATTTGCCTGTTTTATTCTTCTCAGCTGATTCATGAAGTGCATGACTTGACTTAACATTTTCTCTCCTGTTAAAACTTTGTCAGGAAAACACCTTCCCTAGTAACTGTAGAATGGATCTTATTTTGGGTGGTAGTTGAGCTACTAACCACTACTGATTTACTTCAAAAATTATCTTCTGTGTGATTTAAAATATACTATTAAACTAAACTAAACAAAAAATGATGGATGAACATACATGCAAGCCAAGCCAATGCATTTGGGTTATGTTAGACTTGCTACTCAGCCAGACTCATTTGTTCATGAGCAATACCTATGATTAAAAGGTCTTAGACCTTCCTGCATCAAAGTAAGTTTTCCTAACACATAAAAACCACACTGCTAGAGTAATTGGAAAGTATGCAGGTGACACACTTAACGAACAGCTAGGTTGTGAGAGAATGTGATGCTGCTTCAGTTTGGACAGCAGCAGTGTTTTAGCTTCATTTTATCAGTATTTTTAGTACTATGGGTAGAATACTAGAGGAAATTTCAGGGTTACATGTTCTAGAAAACAAAGAACAGTGTCTTCTGATAGAGACCCTCAAAATTCTCGTTACATGCTGAGACAGAGCAACACCAATTACAGGACATTTATGTAAATTCAGTTAAAAGGAGATAATGAGTTCTGTCAATAAAAATTATACTTCTGCCCTGGAGTTGATTATCCTGGAGCACACAGAACAGTCAAAAAGGTAGGCACTGAGTTAGAACGAGCTCAAAGGTATTTGCCTTGCTGCAGCAGATAGCTGAAGTTTGAGGCATTGCCATAACTTGAGCAGATGTTTCCTTATGCTGATCTAAGGAACCTCAAATTAAAATAGGCTTTACTAGTAGAGATTTACTCTGAATGTTTTCTTAAATTCTGTCTCCCTCAAGGAGCAGTCACTCTTTATAAATGCATTAAGAATCAGCTTACCTATGTTTACATACAGCCATTTTCAATGTTAAAAAGCACAATTAAATGCTCCCAAGACAGAAGTAATTCATATTAAGTCACAATTCTGCTCACAACTGGTCTCCAAACTGTTGTATTCACTAATGGAAGCCAACAGCTCCAGGAGATGTCCAGAACCTCCTGCTGAGGGGAAACTATCACTGAATTGGGTCTGGAGAGCGCACATATGCTCTGCAGCACAGCAACAAAGACATAACTTGACCATCAGAAACCAGGAAAAAAAATTTCAAGTAATCCTTAAATATTCAAAACACTAAACCATTAGCACTTACATATCTTCAGACCCATTTTTCAATAAATTTTATTTCCTGCTAGTTTCAGTCTTCTGAACCAGCTAGGACTAGCTTGATTTCCCCCACCCCATCCCAAATCTCCCATTTAACAATTCTTATCATACCTAACCAAACAGGGGCTTTATCTCCTACAAAACCAAACCACCCTGTGTCTCTTTCAGATGGACTTGGGCAGTACTGACTCCCCTAAAGCTTTTGTCCAGCCTCGAGTTACATTTCAGCCTCTCACAGACATTTATTCATGTTGAGTGCAAGGATAAGAAGCTGCAGAAGGTGTTTCATTGCATTTCTGTCTTTGGTTTTTCCACATGTGTTTATGCATCGTATAGTATAGGCAGAAGCATCTGATTCACTCTTGGTGCACACTACAATAATCCTCTATGAGTCTGCAGCTGACAAGGACCTCCAGGTGAGCACAAATACAAGCACTCAGGCACAAATGCATATAAACCTCAAATTCTGCCCAAATTTCTAAGCAGAGAAAAATGTATCCAGGGAATCCCAGATATGACAATCATTCACTGGGGAGGCTGTGTGCTACTCTTTGAATAGATTCAGTAAACTTTTTTTGCAGCTTTTTATTAGGGAAGACATGAAAAGAAGGAAGTCACAGTATGATCTCTAGCATCCCAGTCTTTTTTTTTTTTTAATAACTAAAATACCAGAATGTTATTTTGCCATTCAAAGACTGCTTAGGACAGGAAAATATTTTGCATTCACTCATATGCATTAATATGCAGTGTTCTCCATTCAATATTTAACATCTTTTACATGATAATCTGCAATGGCCAGCATTTATTTTAAATAGTATTTCAAGTGTGCTACTAAACTAACATAATTAATGGCTGAGTGGAACATATTACAGGTAAAGTAACAATGGTTTACATTTAACTAAAACTTGGAAAGTTTGAACTGTAAATATATTTATTGTACTTCAACATACTGGTTAGTGATGGATTTTTCTTCGAAAAAGCTTAATTCTCCTTATATATAATATAAAGCATAAGTGACAGATATTACATAAATCTAACAGACTACATTGGGCCAAATGCAATTAATCCTAGTTTACATTGTTTGAAATCTAATGACATTAACTGAAGTGATTGCAAATGTCACTAATACATTTGAGATTCACTTTCAGATTAGTATGGGTTTGAACTTAAATGCTCATTGCAGCAGAAGGCAGCAAGCTAGCAGGGTTGGCTTCATTGTAGGTTACATACGCTCAGGCAGATCTTACAGATGTGGCCTCATTTGCAGCCAGCTAACTCATTACTTCAAGGTCACTTTTTTATCCCATACTGCACTAACACATTTCATTCCTCAGAACATTTCGCTCTTGAAAAAGAGTCAGCACAAAATGGACAGATTATAAAAAAATTCCACCTGTAATTTTGCTCCGATTTTCATCTGTACTTTCTTATAACTGGAAATGTAAGCCTTAGGCAACTGCTGCATCCTTTTGAAGTTTTCTCTGTTTAAGCACTGTTTGCCCTGAATGATAGCCTTCTTGGATCTTATGAGAGCCAGTTTGGTAGGCTATGCGTGGATTTCATCTTCTGATTTTAAGACAAGTCTGCTCCATGAAGAGAAGCTGTAATCATAGCTGATCATTACTTTCCTAATTGTAGCTGCAGAAGTTAAAGGACTATAGAGCTTTTAGAAAAATGTGGCACCTTGTATTTAAAATTTAAGATTTGCAGCAGAGTACTGATTTAAAACCTAATTCAAATAATTCCACTGGGGGGCTTCAAATACAAGGAAGTTTGGCTCTATAGTGTTAATAGAAATAGTTCATTATAACTAGTACTTTGTTGAAATCTATGGTAAAGATAATATGCCAAAAAACCTAATAAAACAAATTCTAAAACTTTAGATTTCAGCAAGTCTAAATTGCAACTCATCATTCCATCCAAACAAAACCTGTAAAAGTTACCTATTTAAGTAAAATCAAATTAAGATCTTAGAGTTGGATGTATATTCAAATGACTTAATGCCATAATGCTTTGTGCTGTCATCATTATGTTTTGTAGTCTGTACAGAGCAATGACTGTATTTTTCTTGAATGCTGATGTCTATGCTGATTATATATATTGACTTCACTGAGATCATCCATCTCCCTACCAAGTGTTGAGCAATAGTCAACATTTACTGCATACTTTCCCTGCAGGTGACTCTTATCCATACATTCAGACAGTGAATAGCAAACACAGTTGTACCCCACACATCTTTAAATTATTAGTATCTTTTCACTACAACTAGTATCAGCTGCCATGAGTTTCACCAAACCAGTTCATCAGAGCACACTAAAAATATCCTCAGCAGCCAGCAAACTGAAATTTTGAGTTGCCTTAATTTCTCTAAATTCCTTTAAACAGCATTCAGAACAGTAATTTTTTTTTTACTTTGGCCTGAATTTTACACCTAAATCCCCTTGGCTCAGGAACATGCCATCAGCTTACAGTACACTCTGAGGAGGTTCCGTGTCATATGTTAACTTACATAACACATGATTGCTATGAATAAAATAAATTCAATATCCACCTCTAATGAATAAAATAAATTTATTATTAACCTCTAATGAAAGCCAAAATTTAAGAAATAACTCTTCTCTATTTTTAGCTCTAGTTATATAACTCTAATGAGTTTTAATTCCATGAGACAATGGAACCTCTACATGGTGTTGCAGATTTCCCTTCCAATAAAAATTCCATCAAACTCGTTCTCTTCAACAGTAATTGTGCACCTTTCCGCATTTATCAGTTCTCTGTTTCTTTCTGAAGTTCTCTATGGGCATGTGTAAAATTATATAGAACCCTTCAGGATTCTATCTTATTGTAAATTATACAGGCCCCTGCAACTATTTTAAAGCTAGTTACAAAGGTGTCAGAGCCAACATCTTTCTTGGTAATGCCAGATGAACTAAAAGGGGACAACAATCACAAACTGTTGCTTGGAAGGCTCAGGTTGGACATCAGAAAAACAAGTTCTTCACTAGGATGGAAACCTATCAGTTAGAAAAGTCTACTCAAAGATTTTTATAATTTCTATCCCTTGGAGATTTTCAGATGTCATGTGGGCAAGACTCTGAGCAACCTGATCCAACTTTGAAGCTAGCCCTGCTTGGAGAAGTAAGGTCCAATAGCCCCACATGTCTTTTTCAACCAACTTTTCTATTATTTTAAGGACCCATATATGAACAAAAATGCCACATCTTCAATTTTCTATAGCAAGTCTCAAACAGGCATACTGGTCTGGTTAATACCTTTCAAACAACTCTTTACTAGCTTAAATTGCAAGTGCCTCTGAGTACATGGACTAGAAGATTGAAAAAGCTGCAAAGAATATTTTTCCCAGTACTATTATCATGCAAAAAGCATCCAGATTTGCAATTCAAATGTTAAGAGTATGAAGAGCAGGTAGTGTTCCAGCCAGGAAGGCAAACAGTCTGTTGGGAGTTGTAAGGGCAGGTACAGGGAACTGTTGTTTATAGACATTATCTGTCTTGGTTATGTAGCATGACTTCAACTTTTCCTCTTCCTGAAACCCAAATAGCCAGAAGTTGCATTGGCTAGATAAGTTGGGGAATAGGAGAAGTGTCTTGGCTGATTATACATTGGACCATGCGTTTATCTGCATACTAGCAAAAGAATGATTTCTCTTGCATTCTAGAGGATACAAATGGACTTCCCCGAAAGTACTTTAAAAAGCCTCTTGTCATAGCGTGAGAGGGAAAGATATGCAAAAGCTCTGCCAACTTTCAGTACTCAGTTTGATGCTGTTGATCATTGAAAACAGCATCAAAAAGAAGCTGCAGTCAAAAATGTGTTTTGCCAGAAGGTATGGAACAGTCAGTGACTTTAAAGCGGTGTGTCCAGAAACAAATTTAGCAAGATTATTACTTCATTCTCCTGCCTGGAGTATTGTTGATGCTCCTTTAGTAACACACCTGGTGATATTCATCCAGGGGTATCCTTCAAAAACAACTCACATGCTAGAAGACTGAAAGGAGATTTTTCTAAGGAATTTTTCCATAACATTTAAATCATCTTGAACAGCTTCTAAACTCCTGCATTACAGCAAGAATTGTCTACATCCACATGTTCGCTTTGGAAACAAAAGAATGTTTTACCTTTTTTTCCCCCCTTCCTGTTATCCAAGCTGAACGCTGCATCTATCACATGAATAAAACATTCCCTCCCTCATTTCTTATGTGCTGCTTAGGAGTTATCTAATACAGGAATCCAGTAAGTTGATTTTATTTATACAGTATTTCCATAGTAGCTGATTTAAAGAACTTACTGGTATTGTGGAGTAGTTCCTTATCCACTGTTCCTCTTTTTAAAAGCATTTTCTATTTAAAAAATTATGCTGAGAACATTAAACTCTATTAAGAATTTTAATCTTGTTTTCCATGGATTTATGAGTTTACAGTTTAGAGAGAGTTTTAATTTATACTGATCAGCAACTTGATGCAGTCATAACTACAATTTCAAAGCACTCCGGCGTTTTGGAAAAAGGAAAACAACAGAGGCTATGCTACCCAGTTCCACAGTAGCTGTGGGATTCCACTGCTGGTCATTCTGGAGATTGTATTAACTAAGCATAGCATTATGTCATAACTAATTATCATGATTTTAACTTAAGTGCTTTTTATTCCCATGCTAACAGCTTTACATTATAATTTGTCTTCTTGGTAGAGGTGAATCATTACAGTTTCATGAATGCAATAGCTGTGAAACTCTACTGGGGTACTTCCAACTGTGTCACTTATCTGTCTCATTCATGTTGCAACAAGGTCTTTAAATAGGTTTGAAAAAGCCTTCAGAAATAGCTGGATTTGGAAGGAAGCTTTAATGTGGATTCTCAGTAACCACCATGCAAAAAAGACTCATTTACCACTCATTACCACCTCGACAGAAAAATCCAGAACAGTAACACTATGAACAAGCAGAGAGATGCAAATTCTACTTAATTTGTTCCGTTTGTTGGGAAAGCACATGAATGCCAGATTACCTCATTACCAAACATCTGCAGGTTTAGAATGAGCATCCCCTTATCAAATAAAGGAAAAAAAAATCTCCAACCATATCAGTTTCATCTAACTCTGAATGCTTATTCCCATGTTTAAAACCAAAGCCTTTATCCATTAGAAAGTACATTTAGCTGCAAATTTGAAGTGGAGGCTTCATCCCTCCTCATGTTTGCTGTCTACACAGTAGCAAAGTAGTATAAGCTACGTAACTAGACCGCTGCCCTCTACAGTCACTGGAAAAGTGTGTTGGTTTTAGCTGGGATAGGGTTAATTTTCTTCATAGTAACTAGAATGGGGCCATGTTTTGAATTTG
>NW_010972556.1:26359-26779 GCF_000737465.1 Haliaeetus leucocephalus
TGTCGACGCGGAAGTCACGGACACTGCGCACAATCAATATGATTAAAGCAGATGCCAATTTATTGCCCAAATAACTTGGTTTATATAAAGTATTTTAGTTCCTGCTCATGCGTAAGCCATCTGTTGATTGGTTAACATATGCTGTCCACGCGCCTAAAACAATAATTTGATAGGATAAGGCCTTCTGATCACGCGAATGGTTCCCTCCGCCTGTATTCTGTCTTGTGTCCTGCTTTCAGTCACGTATGCCCAACTTTGTTCAGCTTTTCGTGCTTGCTTCATCAAACTTGTAGCAACAGTTAATCTTCGCTACGTCCTTGAGGCCTGCTGCCTGCAGAGGCCTCTGGCTCACGGAATAATCAGTTCCATTGTGCCTGGATTGTTCACTCTATGTCCATTGTTTTCTAAATATCCCACAAT
>NW_010972556.1:26841-54510 GCF_000737465.1 Haliaeetus leucocephalus
AACACCTGCCTGCCCATGGGAAGTAGTGAATGAATTCCTTCTTTTGCTTTGCCTGTACACGCAGCTTTTGCTTTACCTATTAAACCGTCTTTATCTCAACGCACGAGTTTTAATTTTTTTCCTGATTCTCTCCCCCATCCCACCGGGGGGAGAGAGCGAGCAGCTGTGTGGTGCTTGGTTGCTGGCTGGGGTTAGACCATGACAGAACGGTACCTCCAGAGAGCAATTCTAACCATTTTCGAATGTGAACTATAATAGATCGCTGAGAGAGCCTAGAAAATAGCAAACCTGAGACCCACTTCACAAGGCTAAGATAAATGCCATGCAATGAAATAGAGAAGGGGGATTTGAGATGACACTAAAGATCAGAGTTCAGCTTTGCAGGTACTCTTTTAAGCAAGCAAGGTGTAGCAGAGATTTCATAGGCATGTTGATTTGTTAAACTATAGAGATAGCTGGCAAGTATAACCCCATGAATAATCATTAATACAATCTTTTCCAAGTACATGATATCCATGGAAAGAATTCGTTTTTCAAGGCCAGTCCTTTTAAGATAGGCTTGTACAATCTCTTGCAAGTAGAGATGAACTGACCTCAAACCAGTCATGGAAGGGCAGTTAATGTGGTGCAAAGCTAGAGAGAATAACTCTGCAGAAGCTGTAAGTTGAAAGGTAAAATAAGCCAAGAAGTTAAATTAAGGGCATTTGAACCACAGCCTTACTGACCCACATCCCAACTACAGCAAGTATAAAGCTCTGTAAAAAACTAAAAAACCCAGAGCAGAAGGGCTGGTTCAAGACAGGGCAATGTAGGAGAAAGCTAACAAACACAGCAACTCCGATGAAGATTATGTTTTAGTTATATTCTTTGAAGACCAATTTTACAAAAGAAACAGCATTCAAATTTGTGTAAAGTTTCCATGATTAGATATCTCACCTAAAGTTTAGAAAACAGTAAATTATCCACTTCCTAGTTCAAAACAATAGTAAACCTTTGAGAAGTAAAAACTAATAGTCATACCTAATATGTATGCATGTTTGAACTAGCATGTAGTTCACTGGAATAAAATAAAACAATTTATTTCTATACCTCCAACTATCTTTCAGCCCAAGAAGAAAAAGGAACAGAGCTTAAAATTTTCATTGCACATTCTTGTCTTTCCAAGATAAAGGACACAAACAGAGTCTGTCAGTTGCCACAATATATGTAGTGTCTGAGCATGCTTCTACTTGCACCTGAGCAGCCTAAACCACTGGAAACTGAAAAAGCTGCTAGGTGCTCTGCTGCTTGTGCTCAAGGCCAGTGATGCTGTGCACCTGTGTAACCATGGGTAACACTATGTGAGAAACAGCTGTGAGAAATGTGAGCCTACCCACCCCAGGCACCCCTTTGCTCACGAGCTGCATTTAAGTTAATGCACGTGCCCTCAGTCCTTACTTGGGTTCTCCTGTGGTGTGCATTGGTCTGGACAGAGTCTGCTGTGTACATCTATGGTGGTGACATGACCTTGGGTCTCCCTCATCACTATGAACTTGCCCAGCAATCTAGAGTCTCTGCTGAAGCCAGCTGCTACCAGACCTGCCCTGCTCACTGTGTTTGGGGACTGGAGGACTGGGCCCTGCTTGGTGAGGCTCTGCCAGTGGCATTGGTGGGTTTGGTTCCCTGTGCCTTCTACAGCAAGCAGCTCTTGATGCTCCTTGACAGTAGCCTTGGGAGTGATGGGGACTGTGCTTGTCCTCTCAAGGAAAGGACAATGGGAAAGTTAATTTAAGGAGCTGACTGTGCATGGGATACATTAGCATTTTATTTCAGATCAGGTATGATATTGAAGCAATCTGCCAGTCATCCCTGCCGCTGTCTGCATTACAGAGCGGCTTCTGAGCGGAGAAACTGAATTCCTCTGAGGAGATGAGCTCTAAGTGCTAAGAGATGCACAGTCTATGGGACCAGTCTGGAGTGTGCTCACTACATTGCTCACTATATGACGTGCCTTTTAATATAGCAGGGGTTACACGCCAAGAAAGCATGAATAATATAAAACATTTTACATAAACATGAAATTGTTTAATATCCCAGCAATGGATACATAATCTGCATCTATAAAGTTAGTTTGGTAGAAGCCAAAAATTGCAAGGATATTTCTGACACTTTTATTTATAAGTAAAACTACACAAATAACAGTAGTCGCACAATGATACACATTAGGATTCCAGAAGGAAACTTTGGAAAAAATCTCACTGCAGAAGTCTGCCCAGGCTTTCTGCCATGTTCGAAAATTTAATATTCAACCTCAAGTACATGACCACAAGTTGTCAGAAGCTTAGCAGTACTCTGTGGCATATGTAAATGGAGCTGAAATGTGCCACTAACATTCTCAATGGACACTCTCACAAATCATAATTTTCAGTGGCACTAATTTGTAACCTAATTGGCAGCCTCAGAATACTGGAGACGTTATGTGCTGGGTAACATCTACTAAAAGGCAAAAGCTTTAACTCAATGTTGGCATAGAAAATATGAATAAACAAATGAAATTTAAGGCACAAGGAATTAACTCCATTATTGCCTACAGGTGGTCATCCTAGATTTTCTGAATGATACCTTGGCTGTGGGACCTGGATGAGGAGTATTTCAGCACCTGCTTTTACTTTTCTAGAAAGATGCAAAGACAATTCTAGAACTGTCAAACTATACTTCCCATTTGCATTTATCCTTCTAGCAATACATAGTTATCATGCACATGCATTATTTAAAGGACTTTTCCTTTTGGAGCCTTTCCAATCTGTTCATTAAGTTTTGTTTCAAATCTTTTTAAAGTGACTTTTTGAGTATGTAATTACTTTTCCAACAAAGCAGGAAAGATGTTTTACTACCAATCACACAGGAATCTCAAGGAAGTAAGTAAACAAAATAACAACCTAGTCCATTTAGTTATTAATGAGAAACACATGCAAAAAGAAAACAGACACAAAAGCAGTAAATTAGCGCAGAAGTTCACACTGGGTTTTTTTTTTTTTAATCATTGGGAAATTATGTTTGAGACATTAATGAATTTTCAGGACTTGGTATAATTTTGTAAATTCACAGAAAAATGAAGATTCTCTTACAAGACAGTTAAGAAGTAGGAGCCTAATTCAACTGCTATGAAATAGAATGCACTGTGGTCTCAAGAATTAGTCTAGAAACATAATGACATTACTTTGGAAAGTGTCTAGCAGCTGTTTTCAATATCCTTAGTTTTGCCAGGATTTTTTATGATATTGCAAACAGCTGTTCTTCTAGTACACAGTATGCCTGTCATCTGTCTATCAAATGATTTCATTTCAGCATAAACAAGGAACAGTTTGGTCTCAAAAATAGGACATAGACAGCAGTCAATAGGAGAGGATTCATGGAACCTATTCTCTGTAAAGAAGAAGGATTCATTATTTCTAGCTCATCTGCTTGTAAATTTCTTTCTTGAAGTAACTGTGTTTTGTGTTTGCAATTGGAATGACTATTCTTCGTTGCAATTTGCAGTTGCAGATTGTTGAGACTATGTGTTATATACAAGCCGGGGCTTTTGGCTGAGGTGTGAAGGAATCAGCTCTCTTTTATCATGACTGATAGGCAGTTACTTGCTAAGGTCTCATCAAAGGGCAGTGCTGATTAAGGAAAATGCTTATTTGCTGTATGTACTCTGTACTGTTTGAGTGCCCTGAGCTTCATTGTGCCATTGATATCCAGGTTACAGTGACTCTATCATTTTCCTTGCTGGTGCTCTTTTACAGGGCTGAGTTCTCCCTGTTAGCAGCATGGTAAGATGGTTAGTCTAGTAAGTAAGTGTATCATGCCAGTGACATAGTTTCTAAAAAGTAGTGTGAGCCACGGCAATGATTGGGAAGCTGGGGTATGACACAGCAATAAGTTTATGAGCTAGCTTCTACCACCTAGCAAAGAAATTTTAGAATGATAAAAAGCTTATGAAAAAGTAATTTTATGAAAAAGTTCATAAAGATGTCTGCTCAGCGTGCAGCAGCAGTGAAAAAGCAAATAAAATATTATGAATAATTAGGGAAGGAATAGAAAATAGAAGAGAGCATCATTATGGTACTATATAAATCTGCACAGCACCTGCAAACAGTGCCTGTGGTTTGGTTCTTCTGTATCAAGAAGATTGCAGTAGAACTTGAAAAAAGAAGAGAGAGATGTAAGAAGGATTATCAAAGAAAAGAAATATCTTCCATAAAGGGAATGACCAAAAAAAATAGGTGTCCAAGACCTAGACTGGGAAGGAAAGGTGTCATGAGAGGTCAATAAAATCATGACTGGCAAAAGAGGAGGTGAATTCAGCTTGACTCAGCAGGGGCACTGCATGGACAGTCATCTCATCTGGCAACCATCGTCCCAGTGCTTGACTGGAGACTCTGAACAAGAATCCCAATGAGTGGTCACATAAGTGTAGAAAACCAACATGCCAGAAAAGGGAAGAAAATACAACACAAAAGACGGTTAGCACTGGAGGCCTAAACTGATTGCAGGCTGTATCTCTAAGGCATGGTATAAATTATTTACGACTTCCGCCAATTTGTGTCTCAGCAAAAAATAATCCCACCAGGTTTAACACCTTTCATCTTTATTGGTATGATGTATTCCAGGGAAAGGTTATCTCCACCTACAGTTTAATGCATTTCTTAACAGGTATATGCTATTTGATACTATTTACTTCCACTTTTTAGCATTTCAATATGTATCAGTTTCAAACTAAAAATATTCTGATTCTTTAAAAATATTATCATCAAATGTGATGGGAAGACTTTTATTTAAAACTTAAAAATAAAATACAACAAATTACGTCAAGTAATTCATGTACCTTTGCCAGTCTTATGACTCATGGTTTCACGTTGTTTCATTTAAACTGTTGTGACAGTCATGTCTGTAGCTACACTGAAATAGAGAGGAGGATATGATAAGGGTAAAATAAATATTTGTATGTCATTACCAGTGCAAGAACAGAGTGATGACAAACAATCATTCACAGCTGTTCCCTCCACTCAAAAAAAAAAAAAAAAAAATCAGGTAGAAAAGAATTGGATTTTAAATTCACTTATTTTAACTTGTTTCATTAAGGGAGAATGATAGGGACAATTACACTGGAGGATGAGAGAGGAATATCTAGACCTATGTTTCAAGGCAGAATAGAAATGGGGAGATGTGCTTGGGCAAATAGAAATGGCTTGAAAGCTAAAGGAATACTGAAGATCCAAATACCTTCCCCTATCAAAATAAGAGGATCTAGACTTTTAGAAAGTATAAGAACTTAAACCTTACAATGATTTTACATGACTAAAAATCCAATTAAGTAACAAAATGTAGTACTAAGAGTAAATTAATTAATCCCATATTTAAATGCATGAATGCCAGCTGCATGTCTATACTCTGATTTAGAAATAAACCTCAGAACCTAGAACCCAAAAATAAGTCTCAAGTTTTATTAAATATCCCCATTCGTAAACTGACCTCTAAGTCATATTCACAACTTTGAATTTTGTAGTATTTCACTGATTTACACTTATCTTTGGGTCCTCATAAAGATCATGTTCAACAACTTCATTCTGCTAGCACAGTGGGGTGTGAGAAATAGACAGAGCTTGCCTTTTCAGAAGATAATGTACTCCCACAGACTGGCCCAAGACTATGGAGGAGACACCATAGGAACTATGGACTGTCACAAACCTCACCATTTCCTGCTCCAACTGCAAAATATGTTACCGCAATCTGGCTTTACATCAGATGGACTGACATATAGATCAGTCAGACTGATATATCTATTCGTGCACATCAATAGTACATAAAAATACAGAATACGCTTTCCAACTGCATGCACTTCCCTCTCAGGGGAAAAAAAAAGAATAAGCATGTAAGAGATAGTAATCAATTTGCTTAATGCATTACTTTAAGGCATTCAGGCTTAAGTGATAAGAATAGCAAGAGTGGATGAAGCCAGTATTAGCAGAGTAGGATATAAAGCAAATAATTGGTAGAGGTGTTACCATCCCACTAACACCTTCTCATAAAGAATATTAATTTCTGTGAAATTACCATTCTGTGCTCATGCAGTAAAAAAGTATGTCTGTTGGTTTGTTTTCCTTAAGTAAATTTGGTTTTTCGTGAGTTATTTCACTAATAGCATTTGCTTGACTCAGTGAAGTCCTGGCTAGCTGTTAAACAAGCAATTAAACATTTCCCTCAGTTCGAAGGTTCAATGCTCTAGACCTTAATTTGCTCATTATTGTAGTCTACCATAATAGTTTTTATAACTGGAGTATGTTTTTATCCTCAAGTTGTAAATGCTGACTTGTCAGGTACTATTCCAGCAAGTGTTTCAAGACTGTTTATTAATGATCTGTTAAGACTAGTACTGTCATGCACAATACTTTCTAAGCACAGAAGGCAGATGAGGTTCTTCCTCTGGAAATTTGGATAAGCAAGTTCACAAATTATAGAAGCCTGGATGGTGGATAGGGGGGAGGTATTACAACAGAAACACACAAACACAGTTCATGATATTCTGTTGCATTTGATGAATAACCATTCACTTAAAAGAGGCTGTCATTTACATATCTTACATCCAGCTTCTAGTACAGAGAAAGGTGGCAGAAGGTGAGCATATCTATAGATTCATCCTCTAGTGTTTTCAGGACTGCAGCATGGACACGAAAAAATCAGAAAATACTATTTTTTGTTAATTTATGTAACATTGTACTTCTAAGATTTAGCCTTTTGAATATCAGGCAGAGACCCACCATGAAAATATTTAGTGCAAGCAGTGTGAATGCAGTGGTCTGCACAAGCAGAAATAACTTATTTTTTATTAAATATTAAATTATTATTAAGTAGTCTTGCAGTTCATTTAGCCTGAAAAACTAAGTTTTGTTATCTTACTGTAATAAAGGTGCCAAACTAAAGCTGTCTGTGACAGTTCTAAATTGTATCTCTTAATCTGAAATGGATTTGTAGCGTTCTAGACACAAAAAAAAGGAAAAAAAAAAAAAAAAAGAAGTTGGCTCAGACAGAACTTAGCTAAACATACCTATGTAGCCCCAGACCTTAACCCAAAGCCACACTGAAAGTTATCAGGCAATAACTTTTTCAAGCCAAAGGTGGAAATTAAAGGGACATTAAGAAGAAAGCATGTTATTTGAAGTATTCCACAATAGATGTAATTCATAACTATATCTCAAAGAATCATTTCAACTAAGCTAAATCCTGTATGTTTAGTATTCAGGAAGTTGACAGCAAAAGCAAAGTGGAATTTTGTTTATCCATGGTAACAATTGATGCATTATTCCTGTACTAAAATAATAACCTATGCAAGACAGACTTGTTTATGCAGTATTATATGCTATCACTGGGAATTTACTTGATGCTGGGAAATCTTTTTGAGCATCTACCAACTGCATTTCAAGATTACTGAACACCTAAGTTTCAACAGCATAATGAAAAGGTTATTCTGGCTGCTTTGGAACTGTATGATCAGAAAATAAGTTCATATTGAACATGGGCATTTCCATTTATTTATTAATCACGACATTTTGCTTTCTGCATCTGTTCCCACTCTGGCAAATTAAACATCGAGCACACCTTGGTAAACATCTCAGTCCTACTCATGACTCTGAATACCTCACTACAATTTATAAAAAAACTCAGAAGAGGAGGATGTCCAAGTAACTTCCAGCAATTGCAAGAGCCATCGGTTTCAACGCTTCTAACTGCTTTGATGATCGCAGACTCATTCAGGCATTGAATCCCAGTGATTTCAGTAGAGGCTGAAGTGCATTTGAGGACCTCAGCCAGAGTGCAAAATATCAGTGCTAAATTTGCAGGCAACCTTCATTAACCAAAGGCCAGTAGACAAGTTGCCTTTAGTTATGTGCCTTTCTGGTCTTTTTAACAGACAGAAACATTTAATTTGTACTGATACATCTTGGCATAACGATTAATTCCCACCCTCATATCTTCAAGTCCAATCAATTACAGTAAACATAAAAATAGTGATTTTTTAATATTATCAAGTTCAAATCGTTTGTTAGCCGTTGCTTTTAAAGTGTAACTTCATGTCAGTGCTCCTAAGTGGGACAATTCCCATCCCTGGCCACTGGGAGGTAGCAGATGTACTATGCATTCATTATTTAGGGCTCTCTAGAACTGTGCTTGGTAACATCACCTAATATATAACCCTGTTGATCCATGCTGCCTGAGGATGTTTCTGTTCTCCTTAGATTTACTTAGTTTTGTTGAAAATGGTACATTAGATGCAGTACAGTTAAAAAAGACCCTAAAATATTGTAAATATAAAAACTTAGATATGGTGGTCAACATTTCTACAAGAAAGCTTTGAACAGCTATTACTGAAAATGTTAGTAAACAAGTTGCTTTTTGAAATATGTTTGCAACATCTGTTGGAAAAATGATGCAATGATTTGGATTCCACATACGGTTTTCTCTACAATATGGCAGCTGTTCTCTTTTCTTGCTCTTGTTTTGTATGGACATCACTTTTCAGATAACAGAGAATTTCTGGGCACTACAGATCTTGCCATTTTACTTAGTGAAATGTACACAATTAAAAAAAATCACCAATTCAAACACTCTCCTGAAAAAATATTTTTCTATGTATTTTGACTTAGAGAATAAAAAACCAATACTGCTGTAACATTAATTACTGTTTACCGGGTGAATAAACACCTTAATCAGAGAAATTAGTCTAAACATATCACAAGAAAGGGCTACTGTAAACATTTCAACACTTCTTTGTTGTTCTGCGAATATCATGAGAATAGCTCTTTCTTTCATATTGTTCATTAAAATGTAAAAAAGCCCACTTGCACAAATGAATTATGGATAAGAACAGAAAAAATGTGTCATACTAAAAATGTAGCTGCGTTTTGTTATCCCTTGAATAAGGTCATGTGAACAGCTCCACTGACTTAATTTACTCTGTTCAGTAAGGACGGCAAGATGAACAAGGGATGCTACAACCTGACTGTAATACAGGGTTACATCCTGAGCTGGTAATGCCCAAGACTTGAATTACACATTAATGTATAGGAGTATGGAAGAGTTACAAATAAGAATGTGCAATTCTCTGACAACATGCTAATTCTTATCAACTTAAAACAGCAACATAGCCTGTTTTTATAATTTCTCCT
Organism: Haliaeetus leucocephalus; assembly: GCF_000737465.1. NCBI lineage: Eukaryota > Metazoa > Chordata > Aves > Accipitriformes > Accipitridae > Haliaeetus > Haliaeetus leucocephalus. The sequence goes on from NW_010972556.1 coordinate 36,033, forward strand.
TTCCCTAAGAAAATCTGTAATTATTTTCCCTACTCAATGTATTTATTAAATAAATCTAAAGTTAATCACATCGTATATTTTACTATTCCTAACTTGTCCGCAATATATATTGCTTCCCAAACAAAGCAAGGCTGGACAACAGCTGAGTAAAATGAAAGTTCACAGCAAAATTTTAGAAGGGCATTTCTTCCTCCTTGATTTTATATATATTCTCTCATTTCAAACTGAGCTTACAAGAAACTGGTTTTTGCTTCAAAAAATACTTCAAAGTTCTGTTGTCCTCCTCCTACCAAGACTTTGGTGTGGTTCACATTGCACTTTGAGTTACCACTCACACTGTCGGTTGTTTAAGTGATTTCATTATTAATGTATGCAATTTGTTTTTATTGTATGCAATTGTTTCTAGTGTATGCAATATTGGTTTTATTGTATGCAATTTTGACTATCAACAAAATAATGATCTTGAATTAAAATCTGCTTATGCTTATGCTGATACTCAGTAATAAAGACCACACCAAAAGCCAAATACCTAGTCTGAATTTTAATCAGGGTAGTTTTATTTGATTTCAGACACTATTACTTACAAATCTCATACTTCTTTATTGCTCAAATAGGTGTAAAGTTATTGTTCAATATAAACAAATATTTTTATAACAATATTACTTTGCTCAGCTAGATGCTTATGCACAATTTATTTAAATTTATCTAAAATGTTTTGGTGATGAGATAGAACTAGAATTACAGAATAATTTCAGAGCTTCCTGAGTTCACAAAGAAACAACACAAAAATATAGTTCCAAAGTATTTTATGGATTTAATTTTGTAATTTCCATTTTCAATTCTAGGCAAACCTGGGAAACAAACAAACACAATATCTTCTAAGAGCTTTACTTTAGAGGTTTGATGATTATTTTTTAGTCTCATAATTTTAACTTAATCAGATTAAAAATGCAAAGTCTCGTTGTTTTAATAGACTCCAACACTGGGAAATGCTCTGGAAAATACTTCTCCCTCTGTAATTTGGCTCTCCCTTAACTGTTATTTTCCCTTGATGTTCTATTTTCAAGTGTTGAACTCTAAGTAATACCTCAAAAGTGTGCTGTATTCTTGGTTACAATCAGTCTTGCTATGATATCAGACAAAATACACAGCTATACAATACAATAAACCCCTTTACTTATTTTTGTAGTCTTTCTAAATTCTATTTATTTATTTATTTATTTACTTACTTATTTTATTTAGGGGTGTGGAAATGTCAATAACAACACTGTTTAATAATGCCAGATTCTAAAAATCCAGAAACGTTGAATAGATTTCATAAATTCCTCTACAATTCTCAAATCAAAAGCTTCAACAGACTATATTCATTCTTGAAAAACAATCAGTTTTCATCAACCAATCTTTTTTCTAAGCATGGCTGGTTAGCAAATGTGGCAATGTCCACTTTTTGTAATAAAATGAGATCGGAGTCAAATTATTTTCTTAGCTTGATGAGGTTTTTAACCCCTTAAGCTCTGCCACCTGCCCGGAAAGTAGGATAGCAGCACCTATTTTCTAAAAAAGGAATTTAAGATTTATTAAGCCAGAAAGCAGAAAGCTGGAGGTCAGTGATTAGGGCTGTCATTCCTGAAGGAGAAAAAAAATCTGTGTTCTATTATTATTCACAGAATTAGCCCTTTATTTCATTCACTGACCTTCTAGTATTTTACTTCCAAGAAGACATCACTAATTTTCCACTGAAGGGAAGTGACAAAGGTAAAGGGTAGAAGTGCAAGCCTTTCTTTGAATTCATTTAATCTCTGTATCATCAACTGTTTTATTACTAGCTTGCCTGTGGATTTTTACAACTCAATTAATTTCATACCTAGGAAATCCAAAAAGCATTCTTGACAGTAGTGCAAGATGTGCACAGAAATCACTTCATCATTGAAGATCTCATCACAGGGTGAAGTCGCCTTCAGTGAGGTAGTTCTGAGGACAATACCTTAATTAGGGCATTGACAGAGGAAGAGACTATTTGATCTGGGAAAAAGTAAGTCTTACTTTTTTTGGTGAACAGCTATGATGGTGAATTCAACCCTTCTGCAGAGGAATCTGTGGTGGAATGCAGATGACACTGCAATTTTGTTATGTTCAAAAAATATTTGTGGTAATTATGCAATCAATATTGAAAACCTCTTGCCATAAGAAGAGTGCACATTTTATTGAAAAACAGTATGTCTATAAATAATTTTTCTCTATACTTAGATTTTAGAAAGGTGCTGATATTCACTTTCTGTGAGTTTTATGATTTGCTTAAGATTTAGAAAGCAGTTATGCCAAAAAGGCTTTGAAAACAACCATCAGCATTATTTCTTATTGGTATAATCTTCAAATAGGAAATACTGGCAAGTGAGGACAAAGCAAGTAAATGAATTATTACTGTTATGTGGTGGACTTTTCTCACAGAGTTCTAGTGCTGAATTTCATTTATAATGTATTTTTTGTTTGGCCCTATGAGACACCAAAACCACTCACTTTGATCTATTGATTTTTCAAATAATATGTTACATTATTTAGCCTAATACGCTGTGTTTGAAAGAATTTGTCTCTCAACTGTCTATAGAATGTGACACGCTAATTTGAAACCACTGCTAGGAGATGATAAAACAGACTAGAAGATGTTAAAAAATACCAGGTAGTGTTTTATTCATTTCAGAATCTTGGTGCCAACTGGCACATCAGGTTCCATTTATCCTCAAGGAAATGTTTTGCAAGAGAGGCCCAGGAAAAGCTGAATGATTTATTCAGTCTATGAGAGTACCAAGCCACACAGCCCTGGTCAGTCCCTTTCAGAGTTCATTCTTAAGCCAATGCCCCCAGCTACATCCAGTTTTATTGTGTTCAAGAGAAAGTTTGTGGAACATACAAAAAGCTATTTTAAGGCTGTGAACTCTGTACCATGAGCCCTTTACTGTTCCTGTAACAATCATACATATTCTGCTATCACTGATGTGAGGACAAGACACACACTGAGCTGTGATTTGACATTTACCAAACAGGACAGAAGAAAGATTTTAGGGGCATTTCTTCATACTTTGGCATAGCTTTACTCAAGTAGGAGTGAAAATTACAGTCTTGTTACAGCAAGAAACTTCCATGTGGCAACCCTAAAAGGAAGGTCTATTGATGCTACTGCAACTGAACCATGCAGATGTTATCATTATCCATAACTCAAAAAATGCAGTGACATTTAAATTATTTTTCTGGGGGGAAGGGGGAAAAGCAGCTTTTAATGTTATTAGTGAAGACTGAAACTCAAAAGACTGCAATATTTCTCTAGATAATTTTTGGCAGTGCTATTCTGCCTAGATTGAATTCATTCTGCATGCAAGAGTACTTGCTCAAAGATTTTCATCCTCATAGTTTATATATAGAATTTACTATCCATTTGAATTTGACTCTGTACTTTGTAAAATTTAAGTAAGACATGTGCCTCAGAGACACAATGAAAATGTGTGTCAGAATTAGATTCTCCTGCCACTTCTATTGAAATGAGGCTGTTAATTCAATTGATTTCAGTACAATAACTTCTGCTACATATATTTACATTTAAGACAAAACATTGCAGGTTTTATACTACAGACAGTGAAGAAGAAACCTCTGGATCTGTGGTTGATGTATTTAGCATAATCCTAAAGGCACAATTTACAGTACATAATCATATGCAACGTTCAGATTAGCCAGTGTGGTGTGCCAAGTTAGTTGAAAAAAGTGGAAATTTAAAATCTCAACACTGTGTTAAAGAATTGATTGTTATGAACAGCTTTGGCAGCGTATTAGCTGCCTTTGGTAAGGTTACATGAGATGAGATATGTAACCTATATAGGTAACCCAGATTACTAAAGGGAATGTGCAATCTTCTTTTTCAAATATTTCTATCGGTCCTCTTAAAAAGTGGCTGGAATTTTATTTTATATAAAAATTGCAATTCAGCACACTTTGAAGGAAAGTTTGGAAATAAAATTAAAGCAGAAGACCAAGGAGATGTCCATATAATGGGCATCAGGGTATACAAAGATGGTCACTATGATGAAAAGGCAAAGGACTATATACTGATCTGAAATAACACTGAGATTAAATTCAGAAAACCGTAGCTCTGTTGTGCTGGAAAGTAGCTCTATGGAGAGTGGGATATTCTTCTGCTCATCGTCCCATGTCTCAGTCTTCAGGAAAAAGAGTCTGAGGAACAGGAATGACTAGATGAATCCTCTGAACAATCAGAAAGGACTGACTGGCATTGGATATCCTGCTCAGATTTCACCATGTCCTTATGTGTCTCTAATTTACTGAAAAAGAGTACCTGAAAAATATTTTGGTTTGGTTTTCTTTCCTTTGTTGAATGGAAATTGTTAAACTGCCTTTTGGTATAATCTTTCTAAGATTAATTCTTGCAGAAAAATATGCCAAAGTGTCTGTACTGAGAAGTCTTACCCAAACCCAAGATATATGTGGATAGATGCAATACTATAAGATTAATATTTGTATCTCAGTTCCCCAAGTTATCGAGGTGTGTATCAAAACCTGAGCATGTGCATGCTCTCTGTGAAATCAACAAGACTACATAAGCGTAATCATTTTGCTGAATCACAGAGTAAATTACTAGAGGTAGGCAAAATTAAGTACATGATAGTCACCTAAAAATTTCAGGAAACAGCTTAGCAGTGCAGATAGATTAGGCTTTAATAATTTATTAGGCTGTAAAAATTTGTTTTAAAATAACATGGATAAAATGTGCTTTATTGCTTATTTCTAAAAGTTACAGAAATAATCCTGCAAGCTCTGCAGTGTTACATGTTCCTGCTAGATGCCAATATAATATCTTTAAAAGTATGACCACAGACAGTGACCTCCCTCTGAGGTTTGAATTGATTATCTTGTATAAGCAAGATAAATAATCTTGTGCAGTATGAGATTTTTTTTATTTTTGTTGCAGAACACTTTGTTTGATTTATGACTGAAAGTGAGGTGACCTGCATGACTGCATTCCCTTTCAGAGTTTCATGAAAAAAGATCACTTTTTATCTCAATGACCATGGATCAAGGCATTGTATGATAAAAGGTGAAGAACATTTACAGTGTAAAAAGCGCTACCAAACAGGTCAGTGGTCAGTTGATTTGCTGCCCATCACACCCCACAAAGGCAATTTACATTCTGATGTGTTTGTCCTGTTGGATACTTGGGGTCAGGGAGCCATACAGATTTGCTTAGGAAAGATTAGCACATATGTAGGATTTAGACATGGTCTATCCTACAGAACTGAAACTAGTGGGATCTCACTTAAAGAGTAGAAATATATGAATTGCTATCATAACAGAATTCTTAAAGATGGTTAAAAGTGTTGCCAGGTTATTGTGCTTCATTAGATGACAGCCAGACCTGCTCTAACTTTTACAGTCAACCAAAGTCTTTGCCTTGTTTACAGTGATCATTGGATCCCACAGGTAATACAGTGCAATGTCAACACTCAGTGCTTACACAACATAGCCTGCATGACTTCTGTATTAATAACATTCAGCCTTAAGGATTATCAATAGTCCATTTATCCATATTTACAAGTTAAAATAATGAATTTCTACTGTTTTCTGAGATACTAGCTGTTCACTCAGCATTTCTACATATGTAGTCTCAAACCAGCATCATATTTCAAAATAAAAGCAGCATAGATGACTCCCTGTACGCACAAGTATCCAAGCCTCTTTATGCAAAATGAAAAGACCTACATTTTTAAAGACCCACTATTTTAAAGACAGCATTATATAAAATCCTTTAGGATGATTAACAGTAGAAGTACTGACCTGTTAGATTGCTTCTGTAGATTAAAATTCAAGCTGTGTATTTAACATTTGAACTCTAAAAGTCAGAAGAGAATTTTAATGAATGTTTTTTCCCTGTGAAAGATTTTTTCCACAGTCCTATGGGAATTGCTAGATTTCCACCAATGCTATTTGTATTTTCTCTTACAGTCTCCTTCTAAAAGTGTATATTCCATGTTTTTCCTCCTCCTGTTCCCATGTGGTAGGCAAAGATATTCCATGACTCAAACAGCATTAGCAACTGAATGAGCCTTTGAGTGTACTGAGGAAAATGGAGAGATGGCAACAACCACATTTCACAGCAGTAGAAAAAGTGCTTGTGTAGCATTCACTGGCATAGCTGAGCATATGCTCTCCATGGTTCTTTAGTCATCTGCTTGGAGTGGGCAGCACTGCTGAGGAAAAGACAATCTGTCTCTCTGTTAATGAAAAAGTATCTCTATAGAGTTGATTAGTATAAGGGTAAACTGTTCAGTGACTCAGAAACAGAGAAACGTGAAAAAAAATGCACCATAATTGTAAAAATGTATTACCTTTTCTGCTTGAGCAGCTCAGATATTTATGGTATATGAAACACAAATACAGTAAAGCTTGTACTTGAATACTTGAAGACAATACAAGAAATATAAAATATTTTTAACTAAATACATTTGCAAAATTGAGCAAGTTATAATTTACTTAATTTCCTCTCAAGTATAATACCACCTCCTTTTAAATTATGCCTGCAGTTCAGTACAGGGATGCACAAACCAAAAGAGATTGCAGAGGCAACGGGATAGGTCTAAAAGTGTTAGCACATAAGCTAATCAACTCTTATTTCTCACCTGAAAACCTTGACTCACACAGGGCTCCATGCTGCTGCGACTAGATTGCTTCGTATAAACAAGCTCAACTGTGCAGATAGCTTGACTATCTCTGTACTTTTCTGTTGGCTGCAGGGCAGGCATATTCCTTATATAGATCTGAAACGGCAGGTGGCTGAACAAATAAAAGTGAAGGTCCAATTCAGCAGTATTACCATGTTCTTTCTTACTTTTTTTCTCACCAGAGAACATGCTGCTGGCATTTTATCAGACAACAATAGTGACAACATAATCACGTTGTAGATGGGACTAACACCTCCTTCTTTTAATAAGATCATCCAACAGTGAAATGCATTTGAATCACTGAGAAAAGGGGGGCAGAAATTGTGCCAGCTGCACAAACCCACAGATTTTAAATTTTATATTTTTCCTGTGCCAGGAATCTGCCTTAGGCTGAATTTTAGCAGATGGACAAAACAGCTCAGATATTTTTTTAAAAAGGGTTAGACAAAACAAAGTATATTTCTCTTACATCCAGTTGTGGTAACTTTTTTTTTTTAGAATTTCCAAAATATCCAAGATTTTAAGAAAAAATGTCACATTTGCTGAAGTGTCTTTTGGGCATGAAATAAGCCCTGGTCTTTCTTTCAAATCCATATTCAAATTTTTCCAGTTTGAGTCCAGAGTCAGGAATGGAACCCACTGAACACACTGTTCTCCTGTTGCCAGCAAATATTTATTAAATCCATTAGCAAAATACTTCTTCCTGTCTAGCACCAACTCCCCAGATGACACCAACTTGGGCGGGAGGGTTGATCTGCTTGAGGGTAGGGAGGGTCTACAGAGGGATCTGGACAGGCTGGATCGATGGGCTGAGGTCAGTTGTGCGGGGTTCAACAAGGCCAAGTGCCGGGTCCTGCACTTGGGTCACGGCAACCCCATGCAGCGCTGCAGGCTTGGGGAAGAGTGGCTGGAAAGCTGCCCAGCAGAAAAAGACCTGGGGGTGCTGGTCGACAGCCGGCTGAATATGAGCCAGCAGTGTGCCCAGGTGGCCAAGGCGGCCAGTGGCATCCTGGCCTGCATCAGAAATGGTGTGGCCAGCAGGAGCAGGGAGGTGATTGTTCCCCTGTACTGGGCACTGGTGAGGCCGCACCTCGAGTCCTGTGTTCAGTTTTGGGCCCCTCACTGCAGGAAAGACATGGCGGTGCTGGAGCGTGTCCAGAGAAGGGCAACCAAGCTGGTGAGGGGTCTAGAGAACAAGTCTTATGAGGAGCGGCTGAGGGAGCTGGGGCTGTTTAGCCTGGAGAAGAGGAGGCTGAGGGGAGACCTTATCACTCTCCACAACTACCTGAAGGGGGGTTGTAGCGAGCTGGGTGCTGGTCTCTTCTCTCAGTAACAAGCGATAGGACAGGAGGAAACATCCTAAATTGAGCCAGGGGAGGTTTAGATTGGATATTAGGAAAAATTTTTTTACTGAGAGGGTTGTCAGGCATTGGAACAGGCTGCCCATGGAAGTGGTTGAGTCACCATCCCTGGAGGTATTCAAAAGATGTGTAGACGTGGCACTTTGGGACATGGTTTAGTGGGACTTGACAGTACTAGGTTAACGGTTGGACTCAATGATCTTAAGGGGCTTTTCCATGATTCTACAAGTCTATGATTCTAACTCTACATAGGAGTTACCTCCCTCTCTTAGCTGGAGAGGTTTCAGAGTTACAGATGAACATAACTGTGAGGGAAAGAACAGAAAAGTGTTTGACTGAAAAAAAATATAATTAATACATACTTCTACAAAACAACTGGCATTGTCAATCATGAATTTTAAAATTAGGGAGTGCCTGAAGTAACGTCTCCCATCCTCCTGTGTTTTTGTTAGTGGGATGTTTGCCACAGTTTTCAAACTACAAGGGATTACAGAGTACCTGAGTCCATCATTCCCAAACAGATCCCCACTGATGAATTCTTAGTATAAAAATATATGGGTTTAAGATATTAGCTCACGTGTACTTTGATCATAGGCAATGTTTGAAATGTATATATATGAACAAACTCATGTCTACACTAAACACATCTCTCACAACACACAACATACAAAGCCTAGACAAAATCCTAGATTTTGTTTATAAATGATGGCATAGTGTATTTTAAAGAATTATAGAGTGCTTACTGTGATTTTCAGAAGCCATAGTTCTTGCAAATTGCATGATGCTCTAGGAAGCCTCTCTCTCATGCAAACACAGATAAACATATCAGTGATACATGGACTTAAAAATAATTCTATTAAGCTTATAATACTTAGAAGAATGAAACTCTGAACATAAAATATAAGTTACAACATGATTTTAACTTCAATGTTTCAATGCATACAAGGGATCCATCACAAATAACAACTTTTAGATGGAGAAAGACAGACATGGGTAGCACTTTGGGAACTTTCTTAATCATGTTAAATAAAAAGTGCTCAAATACAGCAGTACTAAATAGCAGTAGAGAACTAAAAGAAGGGTTAGTGAATAGCCAATATGAATGAAGATACAGATTACAAATCTGTTCAGGTTGCTGAAAATACAGAATCCAGGAAGAAAATCTACCAAGACACTAACTTACAGAACGTTACAGATACTTCTTAAAGACAAGAAAAAAAGGTGAGCCAAAAAACCAAACCCAAGTTTAGGACATAGTAGCTCATCAGCAAATTCATTCATATCCTTTGCAACTTGCCACCTAGTGTTTAAAGACAGTTATTCAAGCATTTCAGAAAAAGCAAGTTTTAGATACAGAGCTTTCCAGGCCTGTTTTCTATTGCTACCACTACCTAGTTTCAGGTTGTATTACAGTCTTCTACTTAGCAGATTTGACTTTGCAGCTTGAAATATTATACTCTGAAATGCCATGTCTTTCTTAAAAAAAGGAACTGAGATAATGTTCTATCATCTAAGATCAACATCATCTACTATCTGTAGAGCAGTACTGTCAGAGAAGGCTGTTGAGCTTTTTAATGCCATTACAAACAAGCAAGATAGGAGAACTCTCTATTGATAAAGTGTCAGATACCTGTTTCCTATGTTTATCTGTGATTGGTGCACAGGGCATGTATTTTCTCACAAGCTTTGTTAAGTCTTTGAGGATATCCTTTGCCTTCAATTTATGCTCCTTCTATGTCAAGTAGTATCTTGTTGCAACCACTTTGAAAGATCACATCTTGCACAGACTGCTTTCCCTATTTCTCTGAAGATATTTTCAATTTTTTATCCTTTCTATAATATCACGCTTCCCCTGATGCTTAACATTACCCAATAGATATGATAAAGTTCTTTTTAGTTCCTAAGATCCACAATTTTTAAGGTAAGGTTTGAAGGCAAATATGCATTCTTTCTTATTTTCCCCTTTTCTCTCCGTTGTGTCACCTTGTTTTCAAACAGAGATTGTTCATTGTTGAAGATTTGCCTTCACCCTTCCCTACAAAAAACCCCCACACCCACACCCACAAAAAATTGTATTACAATGTCCTCTGAGTTTTGCTAAAATAAATTAAATACTGTAGGAAGATTGCCCATGCAGTGGTTTTTTTTCTGGTTAACCTTTGAGTCCAATTCTTCCATCACTCACACAGATGAACACAGACACTTATACATGCACAACAATCTCCACTGTTCTGTATGAAAAACAAACACCTTTTCCTATCTCCATGTATGCATAAGCACAAAGATGAATGGTCATCTGGCAATTCCATCTGTAAGTGTTCGTGTCTATCTAACTTCTATGCAAGTAGTCTTTAGCAGTAATTTTTACTGGACTGAAAGTCACTTGGGAGAATGCAGTAATTTAAAAAAATTATTCTTAAAAAAAGAATAAATATATAGAAAAGGCTATAGGAAATAAATACTGAAAGTGCCTTCATTTACTGAAACTCTATGTATACTTATCTTACTTTACTGTTGAGGATACCTTTCATAAAAGTTACAACTCCTATGCATTTTTCCACTTACTTTCCTTCTAAATTGACAAAATCTTCATATCGTTTCCTGGTATCACTTAGAGGGAATGATCATATTCATCTTTCCCTGATTATTCTACAGTTGTGACCACTAGTTCAGCAATAGTTTGGTTACAAGTACATTGATAATTACTGCCAGGATTAAACTTTGAATTCCTCTGAGCTAGCTTGTATGTTATTGTGCTTAAGAACTCTTTACACTTCATGATCCTAACACTTCCGTCACAACAGCCCTGGGCAAGTGACTTACATCACTCAGTTCATAAAGTTTAGGTTTTCTATCCAGTCTTACTCTTCCAGGAGACCTGAACATGCTACAGACACACATGGTCCCTTACAGCTCTGTGGAGTCTTGTGTGTGAAGCCTCCCATAGGCATGGAATTTGCATCCAGTAGTTCATTTACAAGGCACCACAAAGACTGCCTGTGTTCCCTCTCCACAAGATTTATTGGCTATACAGCCATCTGCCATCAATCACCACAGTCCCACTATTCTCAAAAAACAACTTCCCATCAGCTATCCAGCCATCTAATTATGGTGTATACCTAAGATCATGCATGTTTTCTCCCAGCAGTGGCCCAGGGAAATAAAAGAGCAACCACTTTTTATTTTCCATTCTTGCTGCTAGTGATTTGCATTGTTGTTTTATTCATATTTCTCTTTAATAAAAGGACACTAAGCCTGTAACAGGCATGTCTCCATTATGGCATTTACCATTTCCTCAGGTATTGATGTCACAACTAGAAAGGGGAAAAATCATCTTAGAGATGGAACTTCTTCATAATTAATTCACCTATTTTCCATAGTAGAAGTCAAAAAGTATGGGAATCTGCTTTCAAACCTAAACAGCCAGTATCTGCAGTAGCAGTACTTACCTCCAAGTATTTACGGCAATTCAGGTTACATTTGTTCAGCTGTGCATGTTGTACTGTTTGCTTCTGCCAGTTGTGATAGCTTACTCCCCTCCTCTGCAGCAGAGATGCCTTTAGCTGCAAGAAAGTTGCTGGTGTGAACTGGGGAACAGAAAGTCTGACAGCAAAAACTGGGACAATCCTTCTGGAGTTGTGTGTTCAGTGTCACCATTTAGACTGCATCTCTGAGGCAGTGCAATCAACAGGGAATAGTGCTGTGTATTTTTCTAATTACACACGCTAGTAATTGAAATGCGCCTACCACCAGCACAGCTAGCTATGAGTAATATAAAGTACCTCTGAAAAATGATTACATAAATAGGTATCTCAAAGACAGCAAGTGAGATACAGCTCTAGATTAGTGCTGGGACTCTCTCTAGGCTCCTCTGGACTCCTCTTTAGTTGCTGGTAAAACTGAAGATTTAAATCAACATTGAAAAGATTTACACATTCACATTATTTTCCCCAAAGTACTCATTAAAAGTACACACATTTTTCCACATTTTGAATTAAAAAAAATATTCTGGAAAATTGTAAAAAGCAGTGTAGATTTTAAGAATTGTTTTGAAAGCCTTCGGTTTGTTTTTTTTCTTCTTTTCTTTTTTTCCCTTTGTTGGCTTAATAGCTGAAAGTTCTTGATTATCAGTAACTTGAAGCTCTACCTACAACTTAGAAACAACTGGAGCAGGCCTTTTTTGTAAGCACTTAGCAACCACCAGCTTTCAAGATTTTAGGTTATTCCTTTAAGAAATATTCCAAGAATCTTTTCCAAAGCAGTATATTTAACTTCATGAATATTATACTGAAGACAGATGCTAGTCCTGCAAGACATTGCTCTGTATAAGGAACTGAATACAAGACATAACCTATGCATATTGCTTGCCATTAGTGTCTACATCCATTAAAATATGATGGTGAAGTGATGGACCTTAAGTATGTAAACTGTCAATCAACACACAAGAGTAGGTTGCAGGATTAAAACTGACAACTACTAAAACCTTAACTAATGAACTTAAATCAACAAGATGGCACTTTCCAGCTATCTCTAAAAGCATCTTACCAGATCTGATAACCTGAGCAAAGTTAGGATGAGGTGAACAAGATCGTTGATTTCTGGAAAAGCAGGACCATGGAAAGAAAATTATTTAAAAGGTATGGCTTATGTCTATCATAATATATGCATATTGCAGCCAAATATTTGACAACATATAGTTAGTCATTCTGTTTTATGGTGATATTCACACATTATTGAAATATACAAGTTTAATAAAGCATTTCTTTATTTGGTCCTGGCACTTCCAGAGGGAAGAGATTTTTAAATCACAAGAACTTGTTTTTGTGGAGTGATTATACAATTATATAATTATGTAGGAACACTGTGTGCAACAGGAGGACAAAGCTATTGTTAATGTGAAGTTGCACTCCAGAGGAATGAAAGGTATTTGCATTTTTAGAGAAATGGTATATTTTTCTCATATTACAAAGAAGGGATCCAAGAAGCCTGAATATACCTGCTGCCCAGCATAGTATTTAGCACTCTCAATAGTATCATGGGACCTTTCACAGATGGATACACTAGTTTTAGAAATGTTCACAGCATTAGGCTTTGTATTAAACAGGTATGTTTTATATAGAAGTTATTCAGAAATGTCTACATCTTTGCTGTGTCAAATCGTAGTTCTTCAAACCAATACAATCATAAGATAATCATTATCTTGAAGAAAGAGAAAAGTTTATATGGAGTCCACTTGCATATGAACCAAACAAAAAAAGAATTACTTTTAACATAGCAAAAATGTGAAGTACATTGTCAAAGCCATTTAGCTGGTCAGCTGAACACTTGTCAGGGAAAGTGATTTCTTAATGATTTCTGAAGCACTGCAAGCACCCAACAATGCAGACAGTAGCAAAGATTAATAAACAATTACCTATACACCTACAAATCCCCGCCAAAATCAAATTAGAATTTGTTTTCCAGCTTATACTTTCTTTTTGTAGCAGTGTTGTCTCCATAAAGATTGGATAAAGACCTGACAGGTTATTAAACAGATAATGGACACTAGCATTAAGATACTGTTCTTCAAAAAAAGATAAGCACTAGGAGCATACAGATGTTGTATCAAATTTAGAAGTGATTTGTGTAAGTAAAAGACACACCAGAGAGTTGGTAAAACACAGCAGGAATTTTCTGTGCTTTAACTTCACCCTGGGACGTGGGCAACAATAAAACCTTCATGTCCCACCTTACCACTTGTTCTGAAGCACCACACACAGCTGCTGCAGTAGGGCTTCCAGCATTTAGCACCAGGCCAGAGTTCAACACCAAGATCTTCCAAGAGGTAAAATAAGGCTGTGGTACGTAGTAAATAAATAAGCATGTATTTCTGTAGAGTAATTGTAAGCGAGTACACAAGTTAGTTGATCTCAGTGCACTGTAATTATTCTTGGCTACCAGAGAACTGTATGACCCAGTAGATTATCCACAGGAAGACTATGCTTGTTCACACATACCATGGTGTGTTCCTATCTGTACACACGAGCATGTCTTGCACCCTAGGTCATGTCTCAGAGCCATTTCCTATTCACACCAGTGTTTACCCTAGTTTTTGTTCCACAGAACATACATCACTGCCTGAAATTTCTTTTAAATCATGTTTTTAACTCTAAGAAATGTATTTCCCACAAAACATGTTACTGGAAAGCATCAGATCACTACTTTTGAGAACTGGCTACAGGGAAGAAGCTGCCTTTCACACTTCGAAGCAAACTGAGGTGTCAAGTTACCTGGTCAGGCAATTTTAGGACTTGAAACTTCTACAGGTTGACCACATCTGCTCTTGTTGATCTTTACAGAAATCACCAAGATCATATTTACATCAGTGTTCACTGTGGATATTCAAACTTTACAACAGGGTAAAAAAATCACATAAATACACGGATGGCTATGACCTAACATACAAACTTGAAGGTGCCCTTGCTTTGTGATAGTTTTCTTCAAGGGATAGTAATGATTGCAAAACTAAGACTCTTCCTTCATCATAAACACTACGCAATATAAAGTTTATTGGCAAACATTCGTTGCCAGTAAGTATGTATGGCTGAATATTCATGGAAAGTAACATAAGTGGGGTGGCACCAAATCAAAATTATTTTATTATGAACATCAAGTGACCAGACACAGAAAACAGAACATATTATGAATTTGGATTAATCCTCAATTTAGCTTGCACAGCTAGTCCTACCATTGTAACTATTATTTTCCTTCCTTGCTAATCCTGCTTTAGCATTTGACTGGATGGTGATCTTCTGTTGAGAAATAATCTTAAAAAAAATCTCACAGGGCATGAAACTAAAATTTGAGAGACAAGAGCTTTTTTCCGCAGTCAAGTGCATCTTATTGTGTCATCTCATAGAAGTCCTGTTACTTCCCTGTGCCCCAGTTTCTTCACTGAACAAACTACATATGCTTCAATACATAGGCTGGTGGTTTTTTTTTTTTTTTCATTTATACAGCTAGCTGTTCTGGGTATGTTCAGGTTTTATCAAAATGAGAAAATATGAGAAAAATATGAGAAGTGGGACTGTATTTACTACTGGCATAAAAATTTGCTATGTTTGGCAAAAGAGAAAGAAATTCATTTTGAGGTATACATTAGTATTATAGTTATAGAGTTATATAAAGCACTGGAATTAATGATGTTATAATAGTTTGATGGAGTCCAGTATGTATTCAAAATAATTCAATACAAATAAAAGAGTCTACTAAAGTTTTAGTAGTGATGCATTAACCTAGGACATAGCAAAGAGATACAAAAGGTTTTTCTTTTCTTGTTCTGCTAACACCGATTTCTTGGAAATTTCATTTATCAATTTCATTTTTTTCAGTGTCTCTCCTGACATAGTCACAAAATCAAAATCAAACTTAACAGAAAACAAGTTACATCTTTAGATCAAGTGAGTCTGTGACCCTTCTGCCATATGTAGCCTTGGTGTGGTCTTCAGAAATATTCACACACACCATGCCCTGTTACTTCTCTTTCTGTGAAACCAAAATTCCCTCATCTAAGCTAACATGTTGGCCTGGGCCTCTGGAGAGGTCAATTTCCTAGCTGAAAACAACCTAAGTTATTTTGAAGAATCTATTTTCCCACATAAAAACTACATATTATGAAAATCCTTTCTCATGATCTCTGGATTACTATTAAAAATCGCAAGATGCTGAAATATTGAGCCCATTTAGGCCATGCAAACACATAAGACAAATAGCAATCGAACATGTACAAGTAAGCATACATTTCTTCTACATAGAATAAAAATTAAAATCTAGTATGTGATCACAGCAAGCACAAAACACCAATTTTAGAAAGACATTTGTACCTGTGTAATTTATACATATGCTGTGCTTGAGAAGCATGCAGACAATGTGTTACATATAATACAGGTTATTTTCTCTCATTAACAACTCATAAATCATATGATATTTTGATGTAATAAACCACTTCCAGATCTATACAATGCCACCATAGGAAATAGTATATTTGCAGATTCTTGTACTGTAGAAAGAGGCGGAAGCCAGGGAGCGGTAGTCATTCTGGCAGGTCTGTAGCC
Organism: Haliaeetus leucocephalus; assembly: GCF_000737465.1. Lineage (NCBI taxonomy): Eukaryota > Metazoa > Chordata > Aves > Accipitriformes > Accipitridae > Haliaeetus > Haliaeetus leucocephalus. The sequence continues at coordinate 52,209 of NW_010972556.1, forward strand.
CATGCCTAGTAAGGACAGAAAAACATTGACAAGTGAGACATTAAATACAAGCAAAAGCAAAGTTTCATAAAATAAGAAAATGGATGTTCTTGCTGCACACAATTTTCATCACCCAGAAATGAAGGACCATCACCATTATTAATTCAATGTTCACCGCTTCTCCAATTAAAGGAATGTACACCAGAATCTGCTCACTGCATCTGTAAATGTCTCCATCCCACTGTTTTCATTTACTTCATTACAAGCCTATTTTCTCCTGTACATGACTAGTTGTTGTTTAGCTTATGCTGGGAGAGACCATTCAGGTCAAGGGCTGCATGCAAAAGTCCTCTGAAATGACAAGTGAAGAGGTAGGAAAATAGCCTGCTCTCAGAGAGAAAAGTTAAGGTTGCAACGTATACGTGATTGAAGTGTGGAAAGCGTCAGTTCCACTGACACTGATGTGGTAAACTCTGTGGAACAGCACAGCATGATTTAGCCATTTCATCCCTTGCCTTTATGGGTTTCTGTCAAGTATGATGTGAGCTAATTCTTTCACAAAGCTGCAAAACAGTAATAATTTCTTACTTTTTAATTATCATTTGGTCACAGACACTGGATGAGGGAAGGAGGCGGACATCATCTGGGGATAAACCAGTAAGAGGGTTTTGTCTATCAGCAGCTGTGCATGAGCCATCAGCAGCTGTGCACACACTCTTCACTGTTTTAGGATAAAATCACACAGAAAGTATCACTCCAGATGGGGAAGGTTTATGTATGTCAGCCCTTAACCAATCACACTGCAAGCATATTCCTTCCTATGCTAGTCACTGCCCAGCCTCCAGCAATCCATCCCAGTGCATCCACGCTTGCCATCTTCTTCCAGACTAACATCATGTTAATGTTAACATCTTCTACACTTAACATACTAACATCATCCAAACCTTGTGTGTTTGAGCGCACTAGGCATAAACATTCTGTTAGAGCTGGGATTGCTGAGAAAAGCCCTCAGATCCCATTTTGAAACACAGCTCCCCTACGCACCTGATTTGCACTGTGCGAATTGTGGTGTGCGGATTTGCACATCTGTTTCTCTGTCAGGTTTGTTTTAAGCATCTGTTTTGTAAAGGATGAAGTGGATAACAATGAAGTGACAAATACCATTAAAAATACCGGAGCCAAGCTTGGGAGACTTCACTTACCCTTTCTTACTATATTTTTAATGTGCAAAATAAGAAGTGTGTTGAGAATGTGTGAAAAACAAACCTGTGTCAAGCCAAATGGAGTCTCAAGACCTATGCATATGTGCTGTAATATATGCCTTCATGCTTTTGCAGGTACACATAACGCTATAGCTCCTGTGAAATCATCTGCAGGTACTGATTCTCCATCATTCTGTAACCCAAACAAACTCACCCCATTTAGGGGCAAATACCAGCACCTGTCAGTTTCGAGAACAGAGACCAAGGCCCTCCTCCTCGCTGACGGCTTGTGAACAGCTGCTTACCATTGGCAGAACTGCTCTCTCAGATCCCACCTCACCCCACAGCTCCTCAAATACTATACACCATCGTTAGGATAATGAGCAATATTATAGGCAATACATGTTCCATTTCCTTTGAGTGTAATTAGACGGGGAGCTAGAAATACCTCCTGCTTCCTTGCTGTCCAACAGCCTTTTCTCTGTCTCCCGGAGGCCTCTTAACGATAACTGACATACTTCAGCCTCAGGTGGAGCGAGCTGAACGCAGACTCCAGATCCCTGTTTACACACAAACAAAACCAAAATCACCTCTTGGCATACGTGAAAAGCTTGTCTCCACACGTGGGTACACCTGCCATTTCACGCCTCACGGTGAGGCTGGCAGCGCGGCCCTCCTGGCGGGCATCACACCCCGGCGCGCTCCAGCCGCGGGCGCAGCAGCCCACGCGTCACACCCCCCTACGCTCGCGCGCTCGGCCCCGCGTTGTCAGTCAGCGTAAGGCTCGGGAGCAGGGAATCAGCCGCTCGGAGGTAGCGAGATGCCATCGAACCCCAGCGAACTGCTTCGTGTGTGAAAACGAATGCCACTCAAAACCTGGCCTCCCCTCCTCACTCACACCCCCTCCTCCTTCCTCGCTGTCGCACATGCAGGGCAGCAGCGAAGAGCAGGTTCTGACTTCATTTCCAGCAGTATGAACCCCGAACGCCTCTGCTACCTCACTCAGCTCCGTGACCGGGCAGCCCCCCGCCCCTTGCTCCCTTCCAGTCAGCCAGCTCCCCGAGAAGCAACAGAGCGGCTTCGCAAGAGCCCGGCGAGCCTCTGGGACCCCCCCCCCCCCC
>NW_010972556.1:55574-65496 GCF_000737465.1 Haliaeetus leucocephalus
CCGCGAAGGCCGCCGCGTTGGCCCTGCCCCGGGATGGGAAGAGTGTTTGCAGCGGCAGCAACGTAAATAAAATCTCGGGGTCCGGGCTTGCCCCCTTCCTGAGCACCCGGCGTAAAGACTTGTTCGTTCAAGGGGGGTCGGGTGAAGGAAGCGCATCTCGGCCAGAGCCGCGGGAAAATAACTTTATCCCAGCCAGCGCTGTGGGGGAAACTGCGTTTTCGTAGGTGGGCAGGTAAACGTGATGCTAGATGAGCGTTGCTTTCACGATTAAGTTGAGCGTATGCAGAATTGGAGTATTCATGTGAAAAGCAGTGCAAATAAATCCCCAGGAAGAGATATTTCCCTTTAAAATTACATAGTAAGTGAAAGATTATTTCATTGTATTCTCTACGCCAGCCGGCTGTACGCCTTTGTAAATTTAACACACTCCACAATATTTGCCGAAGAACTATTGGTGTTGTTAAGCGTATTTAATCAATGGCTTGAATTGAACAGCCTGCGTCCATACAGTAAGTGAATTGCACTGGAGACCATGTTTAAAAAAGGAAAATCCAGAACATTCAATAGTTACATGGATCTTCTAAGAAAAAGTAGGTTGAATAGAACATGCTTCCTGTGGGAACAGGAGGAAATACTTCCAAAGTCCAAGTTTCTGCGGGACTATTCAGAGTGAGGTGTTACGCAGTGAGCTGTACTAGCACCTTGCAGTTGAGCCCAGGAGCAGTACAGCTACAAGAGCAGAGGAGCAGGTCAGCACTCAGTTATGACTCGAAATCATGTTTGAAATGCCTGCTTTTTTCCTGGCTCCCTGGAGGCAATAGGCTGCACTCGTTCTTTCCTGGAGTACCTTTTCCCCCTCGCATGCCAGCTCAGCTGCACTAGCAGGTGCATTAAGGAGGGAGAGAGCCAAGAGTCTACCCGCTCCCTTTCTGCCAGCCAGAGAGGGACATAGCAGGTCACATCTGGTGCTGTGGTAGCATGTATAGGGGATTAGGGGGGGTCTGGTAGCCTCTTACTTACCTGTGTGTGTACTTGGGTAACTTTATTCACATGAGGATTCCACTAAAATGAATTACATTATTCTTGCGAGTAAATTCCCTTGTTTTGTTGTAAGTTTGGTTTCTGAATGAGGTGCGCAACCCAACGATGGTTTGGGCAATAGGAGGTTATGCACCATATTGTGCAGCATGTAACTTTTTAAGCTGATATGTGAAGTAGGTGATAGGTATATTGGTCCTGTTTCATTACAGAAGTATCTTCTAATTCTGTCCTGATTCTTCCTGTGGGAAGGTTTAGAGATCACAGCATTTGTTTACTTATCTTTGTCAGCATGAGTAAACAATAATGCATCCTTTTCAGGCCTGTTGTCTGCATATTGTTATATTAACTGTATTTTCTAGGGGTTTTATTATGTTTTTCTTTTATTAGAATGGAGGTGTTTTTTAAATAAAGTTCATAGTCTTTCATTAGTCTTGGGATGATGTGGCCTGATCCGGACCCAATTTTTTAGCCAGTAGGACTGTTTCAGTGAGAAATATGAGATCTTTGTGTTGTTTCTACAGAAATAATTGCAACTGTATAATGGTACTACTCTTTTTGGGTGGCAGTGTTTATAGAAATGAGTGAAGAAGTTGTACGATGTAGTATATTCATCTTCCTGTATGGGAATTGTGGCAATGCTAGTAAGTGCCTCCTAACAGGTCTCTGTACCAGAATAAATGCGTATGTAAGGGTGGAATTGTTTTGATTTATTTTTGCATGTGATTTCATAACAATATAATGCTTGTATGTAGACAAGCCTTAAAGCATCCAAAGAGACAGGGTTATTCTAATTTCACTGTGTTAATGTTGTTACCGCCAAGGGAAAGAACTAAATTTTCTACCGAAATAACAAGAAAAAGGTTAAAAGCGGAGTATTTTAAGGTATCCAAGTGAGAAGATTCAGAGTAAGTTTGTAAATTTAGCTATTATTAGGGTGCTTGTGGCACATACGAAAACAGACATCACGGAGAGTTTTAAATATACGCACACTTAGGAGATTACTGGGTTAACCATGTAAGACATGGGAAAATTCTGGTACAGGCTCCTGTGGACTCCCATTTATTTTTGCTTTTCTGGTTCTGGATGCTTGTGTGCATTTGCTAGGATACTTTGATGCATTTGGTTACATTTCTTGACCTCATTCTCATGATTTTTATAAAACTTTGTTTATCTACACTGAGCAATATCTTGCTGTGTGGTCTGGGGGGGTAGGCAGTGTCCCTGCGCCCTCCTGCCCGCCTTTTTTGGTATGAACAGAGCATGGAAGCTGTGTCTGTAAACTTGGTGCTCTGTGAATCAGTTACTCGCATCCTCGCAGGGCTTGGTCTCTAGTTTTATGGTTCTCTGTCCTGCCTGTGTTTCAGGGAAGAATTGGCTTTTCATCAGGCAGATACACCCTTGGAGAATTAAATTCAATAAGTGTTACATAATTTTTCCACAAGGGGACCATTTTGTTTCTGGTTGTCTTTTCCCAGTCTTCTGAGGTTAATGTCTAATTTGGAAGCTGTTATGTAAACCACGCACCTAGTGCACATCAAACCCAGCACAAGACCTCTGTTTATCTCCTCGCAGCTGTGATTACTGCATCTTAAACTTGGACAACAATTCTGTGTAATTGTATGAGTCACAAAAGTGAATTTATTGTCAGTGTTTTAGTTAGAGTTTATTGAAGTCCTGCGCGCTTTCTGTGAGATATTGAGTGCTTCCAGCTGTCCCTGCTCACGTGCGGAAGAATAAGCCCATGGGAGAGCATCACCGGTCCAGCCCCGTGGCCCCGCAGCCGTCGTTTGAGAGCAGCATGAAGCCAGTGGGAGAGCAACTGCACGTGGTTCTGCTGCTGCCATATGCGTTTCACTCATTTCATAGCAGACTTGTGGTGGGCTTTGGGTGACTTTTATATGTTACGGCCTTCTGGCATTAGTGGAAATGTCTGTGGCTGATTTTTCAGATGATTAATTACTCGGTGTCCTTCAGCACGTCAGGAGTTTCTTTAATGCTCAGAAGGCTTGCTTGCATGTGCCTGGGCTGTTGGTCCAGCCCTGTAGGATCTCTGTCCCTGTCTATAGATACACAGAGAAACTCACGCTGTCATGGAAATCTTGGTTTTATTACCATTTCAGCTAGGTCATCTGTAGTCAGCAATCTACAAAGAAAACAGAGTTACTACCTCCAGAGTCACATGGGAGAGGCATCTTTTGACCAGAAATAGCAAAGTATGAGAAAGACCGAGAGGGAATAATACGTGTAGGAGTAAACGTAGCCTTCACACTGTGATGGTTACAGTTCTCAGTTTGATGTTTGGGAACAGCCTTTGACTGGAAGTGGGGACAAAAATTTTAACTGGCTTCAAGATGAAGTGAAGTAAGACTGTGATGTGGAGTTGTCTGGCAGAATAGTGGATAAGGAGGTGCAGTGCAGGCAGTGCTGAAGGTCTTTTTCCTGTGTAGATGAATACAAAGTATGAACTGATTTGCAACAATAGCAAAAAACTATTGACATTTTATGTGGTGAGAATCTCTCTGGGTAACTTCTCATCTATTCAAGGAGCGCAAAGCCTTATTTTCATGGTAACAGAAAAGTAAAAGCAGAGTTTATTGTAAAACTTGAACAGAAAATTTCAGAGCATAGTGAATAGTAAAGGTATGCCAGATTTTTTTAACATGTGTGGCACTGCCATTTCAAAACCCTTTTGTATACATATTTGAGGGTTATCATATAAATGTATGAAGTTTGTCATATAGATCTTTATAAATCATAGAAAGCTCTATTGATGCTACCTTGTAAGTAAAGTTAATGTTAGGTTTCAGTGGGTTTTAATCAGAGTGAAAGACACAATAATACTTGCACGTGTATATCTAAGTACTTACAGAAGAATATTTTTGTGTCTGTTGCTATTAAAAACCATTCTGTTACTTTGTGCAGTTTTATGCAACCCATCCATGTTGTCATGCACACATGCAGCTTAATTTTTCAATTAAATATATGCCAAACTGTAAGTCGTAATTGCAATGTATTAGTGTGCCTCATGTTTTTTTTATTATACTTCTCTCCTTTTTGAACTTATATTTGCCTTATGAATCAATTTTCTTTTTAATTTCTACCTATCTTTTGGACCTGCCTTTGACCACCAGCAGTCACCCTAATGTGGTTGTCTGTGCATGTTATATCTGCAGCTCACATACATATTTCTAAAATTTTTTTTATGTGCATGCATTGGTTTAAAACCTGTTCTTCTTTGGGACCGGTCTTCACTCTACATGTTATACCTATCATTTATATTTTAAGAAGCTTAGGGTAAGCACTTTGTCCCTCTCTTTTGTCACATGTCTCTAATGTCTCATTTGAAGCTAATGAGATTTATCTTTTTGTGAGCTGTTACATACTTAGGTTTATATAGAGCAGTAGAGTTGGAAGGTAATGCTGTATTGGATGAAGACAAAATGTGTTGAATCATACCTAAATGTAATTGATATAGATAGAAGTATGCAAAATTAAGTATATAAATCATGTTGGTTTATATTAAATAGATCAGATAAAAATTAGTGTGGGTTTTAATGGATACATTATGTCACTGGTAGTGTTGGAGTATGAAATGTCTGTAGTTTTGGATTCTCAAGGTAGTTGTCTCAGTCTTGTTGCTCAGGATTTGTCATGAGGTTCTCTTACAGTATTGAGACTTCTGAATTATTTGCTAATAAACTGATAATTAGGGATTTATAATTATTCTGTATACATTCCTTGCACAAACCAATTTTTTTTTAATTATGTTTTTATGACTGAAGCACAGTTTTAGCTAAGGCTATCTTTCATGTATCATTTTCAAATACTGTTGTGGCAACTATAATTTTTATTTCTATTAAAAACTTTGTACAGTTAAACTATTCCTATTACTTGAACATCTGCTCTTTGTACATGACTAAATTGAGAACTGTTTACTATTAAAAAGGTCATTAGTAGTGCTTGACTTTTTATTTGCTGCATTCCAGTAATTTTTGCATGTTACTTCTGTAAGTGCCCCAGAGAATAAAATGACAAAATTGTAGCATTAATCTAAATAATGAATTTATAATGTCTGAAGATTCTTTCTGACAGTAAGTTACATATTAAGCTTTATAATAGTTCCCCAGGTAAAATGCAACTCCCATAAAGGTAGGCTGAAGAGAAGGATGATAACAGTCCTCAAATGCATAAATTGATGTTATAAAGAGGAAAGAAATTACATAGAAGTAATGGGATGAAATGGCAGTAACAAATACCTAAATTAGACATTTAGGAAGCAGGACCAAAAATAAGAAACGAAATATTCTGTTGGAAATGCTTTGATGTGGACTATGGGCCAGAAGTCCATTAGGTTGTTTTTCATCTTCAGTTCCTATTATTTTTAATGTTGAATAGTGTCTTATCATTGGCTGTCACTGATTCATTAGTTATGAAATCTAGCTGACTAAAGCTAGCTATTTGCATTTCTTTTTCTATCAGTTGTAAGCATATATGAGTGAAAATGGATGTGTAGAGGTATATGTTGTGCTTTTGGGCTCATGAGGGCCATGTGCTCTTGCCCTTTTGAGATTTTCTTCAAGAACCACAAAAGCAAGCCAGCTGAGTCCACCTGAGTATGGTGCAGCAGCCACTCACCTTCTGGACCTCTAGGGGATGTGGGAAGGATTATGCCTTTCTTTGTCCAAGGAAAGCAATCCATTTTATTGATAAGACATCCTTCTGTCTCTAGGTAATATAGAATTTTAATGCATAGTTTGAGCTCAGGTATATGCTGAACATTTCCCAATTTTCTTTATGTCCCTTCTAGTCCTGGAATAACAGTCCATTCATTGCATTTTCTTTCACACTTTTAACATGTTATATACTTGAACATAGAATAAAGTTTACAACAGAGAAAGAGCTCAATAAGTGTAACTCAAATAATTCCTCAGTGCTCTGAGGTACTTTTAATTTAGCTTGGGATGTTTTGAAGATCGCTGGCAGTACCTATGAAGAAGTACACAAGTACTTTTTTTTTCTGCAAGATGCTGAATTTTAGAATACTCACCTTCTTCGTAATCTAAATAAAGGCAAATATGTTCATTGTGATTTTGAGATATGTTTAAAACCAAACCAAAATCAAACCAAAGTGTTACAGAATTCCTGTGAGTAATCTAAAAGATGATGTTTTGGGGAAGTTAAATGTGAGTCTTTAAACTTTGACCTGGGAGGCTCAATATCATGAGACTTCCTCTTCAGATTTCTGATTTTTTGTTTTGACTGCAGTGAGAAAAAAAGTTCTTGATTAATATTTTATATATATACACACTATCAAAATTTAAATCTTATAAGATCAGCATCATGCTTGGGCCTGTGGGGGAAAAGTACTGATTCTGTTATTCCCATTGATTACTTTAGCAAGACTACACATTTTTGAGTGTGTACTGGCACTTTATTTGTGAGCTTATCAAAATAAGCAATGCTTATAATTGAGTCAGTAAAAGTTTTTTTCTTCATATTAGGTTTCTTGGACTTGAGTATATGGAGGGAACTGTGAATTGGAATACTATGTAAAAGCGTAGAATAGTAAATAAAGGGTCTCGATTTAGGATTTGGTTTGGGGGTTTTGGTGGCTACAAAGCTAAATAAAAAATGCATAATGTTTGATAAGTTTTTTAGGCTTTTTTATGGTTATATAATCAAGTTAAAATTTGAGTGGCTTAGTTTCTGATTGTTCAGCCTGGGGTAGCAGAAATAGAGACGTACAATATCAGGGGTCACTTAAAAAAGTATGGATCTTTACCTCTGCATTTCTGCCTACCTATCTAAGATCGGTGACATTGTAATATCTAATTAACCTTTGTCAGCTTTTTTTTTCAGAGGCTCAGTTTGAAGTTACTAGAAGGCAAAATACTATTTTTAGAGAGGAGGTTAGAATATGAAAATTAGTAGAGAAATTTACTTCATTTGGTTGTAAATAGGAGGTGTGCATTCTTACCTCTGCTTTCACTCAACAGCATGCCTGAGAGCCGTCTTCTATGTCAACATGCAATTTTTTTTGAGAGAGGAAACTTTTAACCTACTTTGCAATGTTTAATTTTTAACCTGACAGTACAGTTCTCGTTAATTGCTTGAAAGTCCTTTAGCTGTCTATTCCCTGATTCTTTCCCAGAGGCATGATTTAATTTTAAAAATCACAGTGTATTCAGCTCTAATTATTGGAGGGCTTGTTCTAGACACATAGTAAGGTATGTTAATGACCAAAAACTGTATCAGCTGGAGTCAATGTCAGTACTACCTCAAGGACACTGTCATTTAGTTTCCATAAAATCTCTGCTAATATTTTTTAATCTGATGATAGTCAGATTCAGGCAAGCTGCATGGTATTTTGCAGTAATCTTATGGCCTTGGTTTGTAGTCCAACTGGAATAAGTCTGGAGTAGACTTGTGTTCAGAAAATGCTCATTTGATTACAAAAGAAATGCAGTCTGTTTCCATTATATATTTAAAAAAACCTGAAAACAAACCCCAAACCCTTTTTTATTTATGCCAGTGAAGTTCCCACAACTGGAGTTGCATCATGTAGCTAAGAATAGGATTTTGTTCGTATTTTATTAACTTCTATGTTGTTTATGTGGATATCTTATCTAATGAAGCACGTTTTTTAACAAATAATTTGACACACTATTGGAATTTAGCATGCTGCTGATAATAAATTTTCTAACTCTAAAAATGTCATATTTATTAAAAACATTAATATATTTTGGTTTCAACTGAAAAAGCACAGGTTGCTTTATGCTCACAGTCAAAGCTAGGTGTTTTTTTTTGTTTTGTTTTGTTTTTTTTTTGATTTGTTTTTTTTTTTAAATGATGTAAATTAAAATAGCCAATATACATAAAAATTGTTTTGACTGTAGGGTTATTTTTTCATCCAGTTCTCAGTCTGAAATCCACTGAAGCTTACACTTGTGCCAAAGCTCCTGTATATAAAGAGCCCCACAGAAATAAAATGTACCCTCACAATATAAAATCTTCCAATTCTATATGTGGTGTACTCTGGTTGCATCCAGTTTTTTTCTCTCCTGTCAGCAAAGTATGGAAGTATTGATGTTTCCTTGGCTGGTTCTGTTGTATCTTAGAGTAACTTATCAGATCCTCCAAGAAGCACCTTTCTTTATGGCATGACTGCAGCAATAGGCAGTGTCATTCTGATATGATCAGAGGTTAAGCAAATCTGTCAACTTCAGTAAATTTAGGGTAGTATATCATAGGACCCTAATGATAAATGAGTATTCTAACTTGCTGTAGGTCAAAGTTATGGAAAATATACAGAACTTTTATAAGATACATAGAGTAAGATGTGTCCAAATCTACCCAGGAGATAGAATAAATGTATGGCTGCAAAACCATGGGGATACAATCAAGCTTTCCCATGACTACTGAGAGGTTTTCCATCAGGCTCTTGAGTGACTTCTGTGCATCTGTTCAATCCAGGAGGACTTATGGTTTCTGTCTGGTAGAGAAATTACTGTGAAACCAGTAGTAGGTAATACTATCCCCTAAAACATCATATTGCTGCCTGACGGTACACACCTGCAAGCTTCTAGGTTTCCCAAACACATCCTAGGCTACAGGTTCCTTGGGGTGGCTGCATATGGCCTTGTTTGTACTTGATTTCTCAGTGAAGATACCAGCCAAGCTTGTCTGTCACTCTGGTTCACCTTGTCTTTAGTGCCAGACAAGCTCAGTAGTATCAAAGATTTCCTTTTCCCACTAGGGGTTAGTCTGCTAGACACAAACTTACATTTTAAGTAGTAAAATAAATCAAGCATATACCTCAAGCTTCAGTTAATACTTGGGTACCTTTCTCGTCACCCACCTTACCAAGTATACTTCAGATATGTCCTGTTTTTCAGAGCTGTGCGCCCAGTGATCATGGAAACTGTTATCTAGGTGACTCCCTAAATACTGAATCCTGCTTTTTCTGTCTTTTATTTATAGTGTTTCTTACGGTCTAATTTTCAGGTATTGAAATCCTGCTATAGGCAACTTGCAGTTCTCATTTGAAAGTTAGCAAAAGCACAGTGATGTAGACCCTGGCAGATTATTTTTTTTAAACGTCTCTTTTCCTCATTCTGTTTTTCTTTCTCCCTCCTACATTTCTTCCTGAAGATATAATGAATTCCTTTATATAAATGGAAATGGTGCATTGATTTTTATTTTTTTTTAATTTGTTAGCTCTGCTATGTAGTTTTCCATTCTTACTGAGTCCGCTAGCTGGGAGATACTGAGCTGTTTGTTCAAACTAGCAGGGAGAAGTTAGCCTAGATATTCTTCATAGTGTCTTGGAGTTTGTAAATAAATATCTTGTAATAAGTAAAATAAATATAATTGTATGCAAATTTTCTATTTCCCATGACTTGGGCAGGTTGACAGATCTCTGTTGAGAATTGCAACCTGATGCAATTGAACATGCTATTACCATAGCCCTAGTAACAAGATACTTTGCTGAAATTGTCCCCTCAGCCCATTTGTTGCCAGCTTGGGAATTCTAGTGTTGCATACATCTATCACATTAAAGATATAATTATAAGAAACACACTTCTGTAATGCAAAGGGAATGTGGTATTAAGAGTAAGCACTGCCAGATGGTAGGCAATCTAACAGAGCATTTAAAAAGGGTCAAAATCGAAAATGTCTGAAATCCGATGGCTTATTAAGCAATAGACGTTGCATGTGTGGGACAAGTGAGAGATAAGTAACCCAATTTAGGTGCCCACATGACCAAAACTGACTTTTAATTGCGTGCATTATGTCAGTAAATATCTGAAATACATGTTTTTACTAACTTAACAGTGTGTTGTGGTTTAACCCCAGCCAGCAACTAAGTACCACGCAGCTG
>NW_010972556.1:66689-66948 GCF_000737465.1 Haliaeetus leucocephalus
CCAGACTGTCTTCCCTAACATATTTTTTATGTGCACTACGGGGACTTTATCCCCTTCTACAGTATGTAAAAATTCTGATTGGGCAGGGCCACTCCGATTGGCAGATCCTCTGGTGTTGACTAACCAGGTGGCTTTTGCTAAATGTGTATCCCAATGTTTGAAGGTTCCACCCCCCGTTGCTCTCAGTGTAGTCTTTAAGAGCCCATTGCATCATTCGATTTTCCGGGGGGCTGGTGCGTGATAGGGGATGTGATATACC
>NW_010972556.1:67088-67519 GCF_000737465.1 Haliaeetus leucocephalus
GGCATGGGCTATGTTTCCAGCCACCCGGTGGAAATGTAGCGCTTGCCTTGGCGGCTTTGTGGGAGTGTGATATAATTGATTTGCCAGGCCTCGCCATATTTATGTTTCGGCCACTGTCCTCCATACCACAGGAGCTTTAACTGCTTGGCTTGCTTGATTGCAGCACATGTTTCACGTTCATGGATAACTTGTGCAACAGTGTCCATGGTCAAGTCCACCCCTCGATCACGAGTCCGTCTATGTGTTGCATCTCTTCCCTGATGGCCTGAGGTGTCATGGGCCCACCGAGCCATAAATAATTCACCCTTATGTTGCCAGTCCACATCCACCTGAGCCACTTCAATCTTAGTGGCCTGATCTACCTGCTGGTTGTGCTGATGTTCTTTAGTGGCCCAGCTCTTGGTACGTGAGCATCTACGTGGCATACTTTT
>NW_010972556.1:68389-68651 GCF_000737465.1 Haliaeetus leucocephalus
TTGTTCAAAGGCTTGTTGTTGCTCAGGCCCCCATTTAAAATCATTCTTCTTCCAGGTCACTTGATAGAGAGGGCTTACAATCAAACTGTAATTTGGAATATGCATTCTCCAAAAACCCACACCACCTAAGAAAGCCTGTGTTTCCTTTTTATTAGTTGGTGGAGACATAGCTGCTATTTTGTTGATCACATCCATTGGGATCTGATGACATCCATCTTGCCATTTTATTCCTAAAAACTGGATCTCCTGTGCAGGTCCCTTA
>NW_010972556.1:69297-147254 GCF_000737465.1 Haliaeetus leucocephalus
ACTAAATCCAAAACACAGCACTGTAGCAGCTACTGTAAGGAAGAAAATTAACTCTATCCCAGCTGAAACCAGGACAAGGTGTTTTTTGAAATTTGGAACAGAATGTTAAATGCAGTGATATGCTGCTGGGTGTTGAAAAATTGAGTAGGATTTGTACATGTTCTTATTGTGTATTTATTGAAGTAGTGAATTTATTATGATGGCTGAACTCTCTGAAATGGAAGAATAAATCTAAAAACAATTTGAAGGTTTTTGGTGTTGAAAAGAATTAAATCCGGGACCTAATAATTGTATTATTTCATATGCGTATTACTTAGCTAAATGTGAACTAAATATGACATAAATGATGACTGAATCCAATTAAATCTCCTTGGGTTTAGTTTGGTACTTAAAGATATTAGCTATGAGTTTAAAATTCCTTGTTTCCCTTTAAGCTGTCCTCTGTTCTTGTTTCCTGAAGATAGATTTTCCTATAGTCCGCCTGTATGCTGTGCTGTGTCATTCACATGCAGGCTAATTTTCTTCTGTCGAGAGATGATTCTCGTTAAGACAGGTCTGAGGAATGCTCCTTCAGTATGATATAACCTGTCAGTGTTCAGCAATTTCCACCACCACCCCCTTCATTCCCCAGGACTGTATGAATATTGCTTGATGTGACCATGGTTGTTTCTGTCATTTCTAAGCTGCACCCAACTTTACATTCTCCACAGGCTAGACCAAATTTATTTTTCTGTGGAAGGGATGGGAGAGCTCCAGTGAACTTCGACTCCCACACATGTTCCTCACAGCATGATAGAGTTCAGACTTGCTTCAGGGAAGGAGAGCTAGCTTTATAGCCCAGGAATGCAGGTACCATGAATCCCTGTAAAATGGGAGCAGATGTTCCTGCTGGGGCTACTGACTTGTAATTCCATAAAGTGTCACTGAATAGCAGCTCATCTTAACATTGAATATACATACTGATTTTATGCCACTGGCAAAATGAGCAAACGGAATATTATATTCAACTTGGTTTCATGCTTCCAGGACAAACTTTTCCACTTCTGGAATGGCTTTGAAAATGTCAGTTTTACCTAGTGCTCTGCACAGAGTGTGCAAATCTATAGGACGTTAGATGAAGATCCGAGATGGAAGTCAGGAGCCTATCTATATTTGGATTTCAAAATGAGCTAGGGACCTAGATACTTGTAAGCATCTGGACTCTGTGCCTGAACATCTTTCAGAATTCTAGGCATAAGGAACCATAAATGGTAAAACTGATTTTTAAAAAATGTCACCCATGGGTGCTGTACATTTGCAGAACTAGTACATCAGAATAATTTGAATATGCTTCATGTTCCATTTCTGCCATATTATATATTTTGATTTGCAGTTTACAGGTAAATATATTTTCTAAGATTATGATGAAAAATTTTATTAATCGTTTTCCGCCCTCAATTTCTTGCTGTTCTCCACCAATGAATTATTAACATCTATTTGGGTGTTCTAATTATTACACATCTTTAGCTTAAACATGTTTGAATAGTTCACAACTCGCTGTCCTCCAAAGATGAAACATAAATATTTGGCTAAAGTAAATTTTGTCTTTCTGAGGAATATTGGCTTGTGGCTAAAACCTCTTCTGAGATCTCCAAAGAAAGATGTTTTCATTTGCTGAAAGCCAGAAACCTATTTATTATATTTAGACAACTTCATTTTGAGTGAATATGGATGGAAGATAAAGATGGACATCTGGTGTTTTATTCACCATGGTAAAGAGAAGCTCTTTTGTTTTGCTGTATGAGAGCAACAGTCTGTCTGTACATCTGTAATCTGTCTGTATGGGAGTAAATGGCTTCCTTGGTACTTTTGCTGTTGTTTATAGTTCAGGTCATAGGTCCCTGACCAAAGTTTCTTTGAGTGCTTATTTTAGAGTTGCTTATCAGTGGCTACGATTATAGGCAACTTTACTTGCAGGCAAACACTTTCCCCTGTCAACCTTAACATGTACTGTTTGGCTCATCTTGAGAGCAGCAAGGGGGCTGTGCCCCTGTTAAGGAATATGTCCTACTTTGTTTGAGTGCCCAAAGATCGGAGAAGGAGAATTTTTGTACCAAGAGGCTTCAAAGTCAATTGTGAAAAAACAAACACTCTACTAAAATATAAAGTGAAGTAGATTATTAAATAATTCCCTTTTATATTTTTTCTGATAAATATTATAGGTGAAGCATATAACAAAGGCTCTGATTAAATTTGAATAAATTTTCAGATCTTAATATCTTTATCAATCTTTTATTTTTCAGGCTGAAAACTGACATGTTTTTCTGAAGCTTAAAGTGACTTCCCCTCTTTTTTTTAAAAAAAGAAAATAAAGGCAACTGTGGAGGAAGAAACCTTTATCTAATATACATATTTTGTATAACAACTCTACTTTAGATGGTTCTGTCTCAATGAAGAGAGAATAGAATTTTAAATTAATCTATAATTGGTAATATCTTTCAGTGGCTCAACAACCGTTTCATATGACTAAATTAAAACAAAATAATGAACAAATGTATTTCAAGCCAATAATCTGCCGTAATTCACTAAATGCTTTCAACACATATTTTATAAATGTAATATATACTGTTACTAGAAATGGATCTTGACCATCTATTTCAGTGTTGTGTATTACCTGTGACAAAATGTAATGGAACCTCATTTTTTAATTACAGCCAAGCGATGGATATGGCCTGCACTACTGCTGCTGGCAGAGGTGTACTGGAAGGAGAAAAGGCCTCATTGGATGTAAAGGCAATCTCTTGGAGTGCTTGATATTGCAGGTTATCTCCTGTTTTGCAGGTCCAAAGAAACATTTTATAAATAAGTATATGCAGGTTGGTTTTTTGGGGTTTTTTGGAAGGCATTTGATTGTTTGCTTTTTAAAGAATAACCAAAGCCATTTCATTGAAAAAACTTTGTTTCTTTATATTGAATTAAATTGCAAAAGGGCCATTCAGCAATCACATTCCATTACACTGACCAATGCTCATAAATGTCAGAGGCAGATTTTACATCCCCAGAAACTTGTTTTGTATTCCAAACTTCCACCCTTTGCTGAGCTGCTCGCAATGGCAGTACATGAGGCTTTACTCAGGCCTGCTTGCCTGGAGCTTGCTGGAGCATTAGAGGGTAAAAAGACGATGAGAGGAGCAGAGGTAAAGCTAACAAGATCATGGTTACTTAGGCCAATAACTAGAACATCTCTGAACATCATGTGTTCTCTTTCTCGTTTGCTTTGTTTGCTTTTCTGGGTTTTCCTTTTTCTTTTAAACAAGTGAATATCAGGTCTATCTGATCACTGCTCTGTCTAGCTACATAATTAGCTGATTTGTTTTGGCAATGCAGGCAGAACGCTATGCTGTCAAAAGGATGGCAAGACTGGAACGTGCAGTGTGTAAATTGGGAAATGTTAAAGAAATGTTAAAATTACATAGCATCTGCTTAAATACTGTGGGAGGCAAATGGCTAGCAGAGAGATCTGGACACAAGTTGAATAATGAAAAACATGGGGATTTCTGAATGTGGCTGGTACAAGGAGAGACCTGCAAGAGCTGCGTTTTATTTCTGGTAGGGACAGGTGTTTTAGTGTATGAATTATGAAATTATGGTAATGCTAATTTGTAAGTATCAAATAATGGTAAAACTGAATATTGAATTTCCTAGCTGAGCATTCTCCTTCCTACCTGCTCATTAGTGCAGTGCTCCTAAGGTGCATCACCCTTTGAAAAGGGGTTCATATAAATACACATGGGGAAAGGTATTAGCAAGCTTGTGGAAGATTACTTCTTCCATTTTGTTTGCACTGCATTTTCAATTAGTTGATGTTTTATATAAATTGATATGATGAATTCAGTGAACAGAAGTAATAAAATAATAATTCAATAATCATGCTAATACAATTTTTGTGTATATTTGAGTGTGTACCTGAATGTCTCCTGTATCTGCTCAGGAATCAAAACCATTCAGCCCAGGTGTTGAAAGTGCAGAGTAATTTCTGTCCTCTGCTGGAGAGGATTTGAACTTGTACATTTATTTTGCATAGCACTTCTGGCATGGATATTTTCAATAACAATATCACCTCTCAGACTTGTTCTGCTTTGACGGAGCAAAACAGTGAGAATACCTCTCCAGTGCAGTGGTTGCCTTCCCTGGGAGAAAGTTTTGGTTCCTGCTCTAGTTTATATTTGTTTAGAGAAAGAGAATGTCAGCAGTGTACTTCACTTCAGAGACACAGTATGGATTGGGGGTAACGAATTTCCCTGAGAGGTGGGAGATCCTGGGCTCAGCTCCCCACAGATATATGGCAGTCGAATGGATTTTCCAAGGCATTGGTGAGAGCTCTAGGTATTGAGCTGTTTTGCAAAAGGGGAATGTGCATGACATGACCCTAATTACTTACCATGTTGCTCAGTTGTTAATTTGATCTTTCTTTTTCCTTTGCTTTTCAAAAACTTTCTGAAATAGGTTTTAATCCTTTTTCATCAAAGTGTAAGTAAAAATGAAGAAAATGATAATTTTGATTTGATTTGAACACCAATTCCTTAATTTCTTATGTTATTTTCAGAATAAAAGTTACTAATATATGTTTCTAATACATAAATATTTTAATTAAATTTAATTACCTTTTGAAGCAAATGATTTACTGCAATGTGATATTTATGGATTACAATAAAACAACTTACTGATTCTTAAAATGGTAATTACAATTATTTTAAAGGGGTTGAAATCTCAGTACTATTTTTATATTTGAAGAAACAGGCTCTGGAGCCAAAGATCAGCCATAAATAGTTGTAAAATGGAATAATAATTTAACTTGATATATTTATGCTATCTCAATTACTTGTTCTTGAGTTAGAATCTTGTACATCTCTGTAGATACATAGGAGGTGTATAAATATTCAGTCATGTATATTTCTTTTCACTCATGGTGTAAGAGTACAAAGTCTGCATGTATAATCCATCAATTTGTTTCATACCCATCTATAGTTATTCTACACTTTTCTCATCTCTGATTTTTCCCTTCATGAATTTGAAGACTACCTCTTTTTTTTTCAGTTTAAACATAGTGCCCAGTCTTGCCTTCAATGAACTTTTTCAAGAAATTATTCACAAAATTCTAATAAATGAAAATTTGTGTTTGAAGCTGCTTGTCCAAATGTACTGTATCTTTGTACAGTTATATTCACAAAGCCAGTTTTACCTCTGATTATCAGAATGAAATTGTTAGTAGTAGTATTTATGCCAAATACCACAAATCTCTGTGTCTTATGTGAACCAAGGTGACAGTCCTAGTCTTGTTTTTTTTGTCAGAGATAACTCACCTCAAAAAAGTAATTGTCCCAACTCATTTGGTGGTCACAGGCCAGTCTCCTCACCAAACCCCATGACTGAGGTCTATCAATAGATACTAAGCAATGTCTTCCCCATCATCTCCTTCTCTGAAAATAAGTAGAGAAAATGGACTTTTCCCCATCAGCAGAAACTTTAAAGATTACACTGCTAACTGAGAGATTGAATTGGTTAAAAAAATAAATCTATTGAAGAAGAATATTAGGTGATACTGTCTGGCTTTCTTGGTTTTGCCGGGGGACATGGGTTAAGTTACCTTCCTTTTCACATGACGCTTTGTTGAGAAGAATTACAGAAGGCTTCTCCCAATTTAAGCCTTTGAATTTTTACTTAGTATGGAGGCATCCTAAATGTCATGTTTCTAAATGGCGCTCTTAAAATTACTGTCACTACAAAATTCTTAATTAATGCAAGTGTTCCAACATGAGATATGAGATTATTTTGAAGCTGAAATATTTTTAGATCTGTCTCTTTCAAACTTTTTCTCATGCCTGTAAAGTGGTCATTTCTAATTTGAGAATGTGAATGCGTATTTTATAGTGATCCACTACAGAAATTTGCTGACAGTTAAAGAATCAGTATATGGCAATTTACAATTAGTTTAAGGGTTGGTAATATGAAACTGAAACAAATCAGTTGGAGTCCCTACACAAAATGTTGCTTGACACTGAGAGGCTATGGTCTAACAGTTTGAACAGGGAGGGTGAATTTGAGGAAGGTATGTTACTTGTGTTTGACACATATTGATACAGAAGCAGTCTTGATCTGAAATATATGTTTTGATCAGCATACAGGTCAGCATAGAGAGATTCAACTTTTTCCAGGAGAAAACTCATTTGTGAGTCCTGACTCTTTATCAGCACTTCTTCCTAGCTGGTAGCTATTTGGACAGAAGCACTACCCTGCTTTTTCACAAAGGAATTGGGCTGAAGAAAGGAGGAACTGTGTAAAGATGGGGGAGTAAAAAAGCAGTATCAAAACTCCAGTGACACTGGTGCACCATTCTTGCCCAAGATTGAGTGGAAGTCAGGCTTTAATTTTTTCTACTGTAGTTTAATATGTTTCTCTGGAGGAAAAGTTGCTGCAAACATCAGATGTATTGAAGCACTTGTGGTAGGGGATTATTGGCTAAAACCAATGAGACTCATTATTAAATAATATTGCCATATTACATATATTTCTCTTTGTCCTCGCCTTCCTCCCCTCCCACATGCAATGAGGGCAACATTACTCCTGTACCTTTATTTCTCAGAAATCTGAGAATTTATTAATGCCTGTAAAATACTGTAAAAACTTTAGACAGAAGCTATTGCATGCACACCAAGAATTAGAAACCTTTTGATGAAATGTCCATTGCTTAAATATTAGTCAAATTTTCTGAAAATGTATATATTAGTGTAATGTTAATTAGTTAAATTTTAGCTTTCCATGAACACTACTGTGATTTTCTTTTCTGGTAATCAAACCTTAGAAGCACTCAAGCTTTAAACCTAACCAAAGGCTGTAACTAAAGCCTTTTGAAAGTTGTAAACTGCTGATCATTGGCTTCACTAGACTCTGATCAGGTGTCCCAAGAGCTGCATTTATCTCATCATCTGCCTTGTGCGTAGAATCACAACTGAGCAACAAATTGCAAATCTCCACTGCTAAGTGTATTTAGTTATCAGATAAAACTCATGAAATCTGTTTGAAATTGTGCAAGTTTGTAATTTTTGGATAAGTTCTATGGCTATATGAAAAAGAAGACTCAATATTGCTGAATTTTATTAATCTGTCTTTGAATTCCTTTTCTGCTACCAGGTAGGAAGTTGCATCAGTATTTAAAAAATAACAGCAAGGCATATAAATTGGATCTGTAAGTATATATGGCTAACCTTGAAGTAAAGGATTTCAGTACTAGTCTGAAATCAAACAAAGATTTCTGGTGGTCTGAAAACTTTATTATTATTTTATTTTTTTAATTGCTTTTAGTCTGAATCAGAATGAAACCGTTAAGCTGGAAGATTGCCAGGTCCAGCACTGCTCATAATTTGGGCAGGGGAACTGAGTTTTCAGAACACCAGCCTCTGCCTCATCCCAGACTGACCAGTCTCTGCTAGAGAATGCCTTTCTGCTGCTTCAGCAGGCTACCTGGCTAAGTCAATGAAAGTTCATTAAGCTTGATGTGTTTCAAATTAAAAAAGAATAGCAAATGTTGATGGAATTTTCACCTGAGAAAGTGTCACAGGCTTCTACTTAATAATACTTCTGCCCTTCAACCTCAGCACTTGAAGTATAGGAGATGCTGTTAGAACTCTACTGTAGTGTGTGCTTTACAATCAAAAGGGGTGAGCTATGAAAGGGACTCTCAGCCTTGCAAGATTCTTTGTTTGTGTTAACATAAGCTAAAAGCTGTCAAAGCAGAAATAGAGGAGAATAAAGAATATAAATCAACACTTTCAGGAGAACAGTTTGTCTTTTAAAAACAAAACAAACAACCAAACCCAACCTTTTGTCTTCCTAAAGCTTTGCAAAATTACGTACATTCAGATGAGGAAAGTTTTATCCATGCAGAAGGAGAACACAACTGCAGAAGGAACCTGTTTGCTAGCGCAAAACTGGCCAATGTAAAGAAGTGACACTTCACTAGTCATTTTAATGCATTTGTATTAATGTGATCTCACAGATAGGTTACAGCAAATTCTAAGTTTTGAAATTTTAAAGTAAAAAAATTGCTGAGCCAACATCATGGAAGCACCTCATAAGAGATTTGCAACATTTAAGCAGAGTTTTTTCCATGGCAGATTTTTGAATGCAATATTTCTTGTTAAAATAGAAGTTCATACTTAATTTGTATGCCTTCTTCCCAGAAGAAGCATGTTTTCCTCTAGGTGTGTGTATGTGTAAGAGAGAGACAGACAGGCAGAATGAATATGGATAGCTGGGCAGAAGGGAATATCCTCACTTTCAGGTTGTGGGGGAAAAAAAAAAAAAAAAGGGGATGATTTCTGAGAAAGTTTTCAAGCACAGACACCTGTGTAATCATGAAAAGCATTTGGTTCCCCTGAAGAAAACTCTCCCTTCTTCATTCTGCTGTTCTTACCAACACATCCCAGTAATTATCTGCAAGTTGCAGATGTTTTCAGGCATGTCTAGCTTTGCTCTCTCTTACTATAAGAATAATGTAGTTGCACAGTAAGAGAAATATGGCATGTCCTATGAGAACTGAATTCTGACATGGATAATATCAACTTCAGTGCTTGTTACAGTATGTTGTAGTAAAGTTTTAAGTTACTGTTATTTCTACTGAGATTGTTTTGTTCTATATAGGACATTGATTTCTCTGTTAGGTGAACTGATGATCCATGAAAGCAAAAGAAATAAAGCTGTGTTTGAAGGTGAGATAAAAAAACAGTCAGTACTCATTTCATTGAGCATCTGCTAGTCAATCAAAATATTTAAGTAAAGAGGAGGTAAGTTTTCCATAGAAAGCTTGTGAAAATTTTTTACAGTTCTTGATCTCTGAATATGTAGAGTGAAATCATGTCTCGCATGCATCAGGCTTGGTTTGAAAGATACTTTACAAGCAATTTGGATGAATATCTTTTTCAAAGACCTTTCACTTTATAACATGACTGATGAGTATTTGTGACTGAATTCCATGAAGTTTTACTGGTATGTTTTGCTCTTTTTTATTAAATAATCAGACTTTTATGATCTTTCTGGAAACTTGGATAACTTAATCTTAAGCAAAGCCCTGACTGCTCTGTAGCCTCAAGTTGCAGCACTCAGTGCCTTAGACATGCTGTTCACTCTGCCGTGTGGTTTGTGAGATTACTGACAACTTCTCCTGGGTCAATCTGGGTGTACCGTAAGGGTATTCATACACGAATACATATATAGTATATATATACATACATATACTATATAATCAGCATATATGAATATACTGATTCAAGGACATTGAGACTATTGTGTCAATGGGCAGCAATCAGAAAATAATAAAGAAAGCAAATCTGAATGACTTTTTACACAGTTGTGTATACAGCAAATTATGCAGCAAATTAACTAACTTACAGCTGAAATTTCCTTAAGACTCAGTTTTCTGTGGGTTGGATATAGAAACTGGAAAATAAAATGCCTGTTAGAATTCATAGTGCCTTACATTAAGCTTACTACACACATTGATTAATTAATACTAAGTAGTTTTTTATGACTGCTTGAGTAGTCACTCATTTTGAACAGACTGTTCATCCTATCCAGGATAGCCTGTGGCAATAAATAAATGACGAAAGCTTCAGCACCATGTTCCAGAGCTGTAAAAAACACCTTGTTATTACCATGAGTTTTGAAGTACAGATAAATTATGAGTGAAAAGATTGCTGAAAGAGGGCTATGAATCCAACTAGTTTTATTTGACAATACCAAAGTAAAAATTAGCGTAATTTTTTTATTTCTGTATAGAATAATTCTTTAAAATTTAGAAAAAATATGCCTTAAAACTGATTTTAAAACTTTTTAATACTCGAAGACGTTTTTCACCTACAGATATTAAACCTCTGAGTCTCTTTGAAGCATTTAAAAAGTTTCAGGAGTAGTTCAATGTGGTGTGGTGCTGATCTTTGTAGCTTCAGTTAAAGGCAACTAGGAGTAGCTATATTGAGTTAGCTTCAGAGGAGCAGTAAGCTTTATAGGTGTTTGGTATGGGGCTAAGGTCAGGTCCTGCTTCTCATTATGAGCTCTCAAAGATCTTATTACCCCCAGGCTTTTATTTTTTTCTCTTCATTCTTGAAAAATTTGTGTCACAGGCCTATTTCTTCCTTGCTTTTTGTCAACATTTTATAATACCTTATGTAAATCTGGAACTCTGAGATTGTAAGTTTTCAATTTATAACCATCCTTGGGGGGGTGGGGGAGGAAGTAGCAAAAAGAAATAAATAAGGCTAAAAATAGTTTGAAACAAAGGGCTATCTCTGTGTCTCAACAGCAGCTGCTTGCACTGTCTTGTGAAGCTTTTAAGCTCACTCTTGGTTACATGAATAGTAGGATGTTCTGAACTGGTAGGCAAGGAACGCATTGTATTACTTTCAGTGCACAGGTCACAGAAGGGCAACACAGGGAGTTGCATCTAGTTTTTCTCACCTGCAAGAAAAATATTGTGTAACATGGCCAACAGAATGGCTTTTGGAAACATTTTCCTAAAAGAAAATGGACGATTAATTTCTAAATAAAAAATAAATCATAATATAATAAGAGTTTTTCTTACTAACGAATCAGCTTATACTATATTGTGGGCAGAAATCAAAATACAAACCTGGTACAATCTCATAGTCCTTAGCATTCAATCTTATTTTATTACTGAAGCCCTAATGCTACCACCTTTTCTGACATTCAACATCAGGAACTCTAGTGTGTTTTGCATCATCGCAGTACATAACGATCCCTGAAACTGTGGATTACTGTAGGATAAAAACACCTGGTTCTGTATTATATTTAATGTTGCCTGGTTGTTGTGCAGCTTTGGTTAGCCTTTGTTGCATAATTGCCCCCTGCGCTGGTGAAGTGTAAAGGTCGATCTGAAATCAAGCAATGCTTTGCTTAGGAGTGATCCACAGATATAAGTACGCCTCTTGTGATTGTTTCTTAGTTGTTTTCCACACATTTTTAGGATTCCTTTGAGAGGTTTATTCTCCCAGAACAGTTTTTTGAGATATTTCGGTCAATAGCATTGTAAAAGTGTGTGTGGTAATTGTACCGGTAGATCATAGTATCAGTGATATATGAATTTAGTGGTTCCTTCTGTGTAGTAATTCTAGATTATTGAAAAGGAATCTAGCACAGCAAGAAGCCTATTACATTAATTTAAAAAGATAAGAGAAATCACGAAGTTTTTTGCAGATGCGGTACGGATATGGTTAATACCATCACATGTTAAGCAAAAATACATACAGTCTGGATAAAACTGAATATTTGTGGCACTTAATATTCACATTTATTATAAGATTGAAAAACGTGTAAGACAACACACATTGTGTTACAGTGGGAATTACTTGTAAAGTCTATTTAATGCAATTTTTGAGTACCAGTTAAAGGTACTTTGCCATCTGCTCTCTCAGAAGATAGTCAAGCCTGATCTCTGTAGGTTTATCTTAGAATAAAGAATATTAAAACTGGGAATTCTCATGCCACTCTCAGTTCTATGCTACTCTTCCTTTAGTGTGTTCTACAGTTACAGTTAATTATTTATATTCTCAGATCAGCAATTTGTAAACTCAGAAGTATTTTCATGGAGAAATGTGAAACAAAGGGAATTTATAAACCTGGATCATCTGGCAAATACAAGAAGCCATCTCCAAAACCTAATGTAATCCATATGCTCTGTGCAAGTCTAGCAAAAACTAAACTCATGGTTCTGAAATGTTTGTGAATGTTCTGAATGTGGCCACTTAAACTATTATTATTGTTGATCACCATGAACTTTTACTAAGATGAGGGTGTTTGTTGCATGCCAGGAGGCTGGTGCTACTACAGAAGTGGCCTGGGAGTCAGTGCTGGAGTGGTGTGCTGGTGGCATGTCCATTATATGTCCACTGTGCAGTGCCCCACTGTGATGGACGGCCAGAGCAGGGAGATAGTTGTGTAGCCATTGCTGCCTCTAGTCTTCTACAAAGTCTAATCAGTCCATGAGGAACTGTTGTTGACTGGTTTCTGTGGCTCTCCAAATCAAGTTTAGTTTAACAGATCATGTTAGCAAGCAGAACAAGAGGTCACGTATTGGGTTCAGGCTTTCTCAAGTTCAGTTTCAGTTCTTTTATTGAACAAGATTAACTTTCTTTGACAATTTAACATTTAGGAGTTACTGTAATTTTCTTAAAATCTGTTGGGTATATACTACCATCCCCTGGAAATCTTCCATCAGGATAGATGTATATTCTGTGTAACAGGTAGATTTACTCACCATTTCTATAATAGATACTGAAGCTATGAGTCTGGCTGTCTACCATTGGTATCAAGCACTGTTAGCATTCTAACAGTATTAAAAGGGAGCCTTTAGATGCTTCTGGAGCAAAGTGGTGAAATGCACTACCCATTTTATATTATGCAAATTGCAGCTATTATTGACCAGACTTCTTAGCTAGCTCTGAAAGAAGATAGACTATGAGATTATAAAAATGTATGAAAGTTCAATTCAGGTTGTAGAAGTGGATGAAGGTTTTGATGTTATCTAATTTTTGTTTCTGTTTTTTGCTTCAGTGCTTTTTTTTTCTCTTCCCGTAATTTTATTCCAGCACTGTAATGGTATGAGAACGTTTGCAAAGAGGTACTTACATTAATATGTTATCTGTTAGATATCTGGGTTTCCGTTTGGACAGAAGCATTAAAAAACCATTGTGTTGCTGAAGCACTTCTGATTGGCACCAGACATCAGTTTTAGTTATATAAACCCACTAATAAGTTTTGACAGGAGTCTGGATAAGTCTACTGAGTGCCACACATACACAGCTTTCAGATATGCCA
The DNA here is from genome assembly GCF_000737465.1 of Haliaeetus leucocephalus. Classification (NCBI taxonomy): domain Eukaryota; kingdom Metazoa; phylum Chordata; class Aves; order Accipitriformes; family Accipitridae; genus Haliaeetus; species Haliaeetus leucocephalus. Next base: position 82,165 of record NW_010972556.1, read on the forward strand.
TGGAGTGATAAGCCATAGTACTGTTTATATTCTTGAGAAGGAAGGCACATAATGAAATGTATTAATTACTTTGTCTTCTTTACTGACTGTGACTATATTGAATGAGTTAAAACAATGAGTTTTCTTAGCATTAACAAAATGTTTAAGAATCTGGAGGTGAAGTTGGTGGCATGATAGAGACCATTTATCTAAGTGTGTTTTACCACATTACATCAACCATTCTGTTTCTTTCTTTTTTTTTTTAGGTTTTACTGGGACTTAATCATGCTCATAATGATGGTTGGAAACCTTGTCATTATACCAGTTGGAATCACATTCTTCACAGAACAAACAACAACACCATGGATTATTTTCAATGTGGCATCAGACACTGTTTTTCTATTGGACTTGATCATGAATTTTAGGACTGGGACTGTAAATGAAGACAGCTCTGAAATAATACTGGATCCTAAAATCATTAAGATGAATTACTTAAAAAGCTGGTTTGTGGTTGACTTCATCTCATCAATACCAGTGGATTATATCTTTCTCATTGTAGAAAAAGGAATGGATTCAGAGGTTTACAAGACAGCAAGAGCACTTCGTATTGTGAGATTTACAAAAATCCTCAGCCTGTTACGCTTATTACGCCTTTCAAGACTGATTAGATACATACACCAGTGGGAAGAGGTAAGATTTATACAGTTATAACATCACTCGTTAAGATCTTATTCCTACAAAAAACTAGTCGGGTCTCTCCGAAGAGCTACAGAAGAACCAGAATGGAATAAAGAGTTTTTACTCACGAATTAATGCAATTACATACAGGTGCTAGTAGAAAAGCCTTTCTGGAAAAAAAAGCACGGAATAACTGTCTTCTCTCTGCTAACAACAGAGATCAAAAATTGATGGTTTGGGACCATCAGCACAATAAGCATGTATGGGCTCCTATTGGGAATATTAGAAATTTTAGCAACCACCAAAATCTGCATTTGAGTTTGGTGACTAGCACTTAAACTCATGAAGTTAATGCTCTTGTAATCACAGAGAACTTAAAATACCTGTTCATATTTTTCTGTTTGAGGCAAAATTGAAACCATTTATATAATTTAGTAGATTTCCTAGAATGCTCATTGTTTGAAGGTTCTATGTAGGCTAAATAAATACTGACCTTCTTTATAAAAAATGGGTAGTTCAAGTTTTGAGTCATTGCCTTCTAAACTGTCAAGTCCACTATTTCCAGATGTGACCTTATGCTGCCTGCCAACTTGGCATGGTGACATTTCCAGGAAATTATGGCATTCCCTAATTTGGCATGCTCATGGCTAGGAAGTGTTTAATACTTTGGCACATACCACCATGATTCAGTCATTTCATTTCTTGCCTGTCCCCATTTCTGGAGTTCTAAATATCATAATATATTTTAAAAGGAAGTGCTAAAAACATGGGAAGAATAACTGCTGTTTTCTAAACCTTTCTTGCAGCAAGCGTAAAGAGAATTACCTTGTAAAGCATTTTCATGGAAGCACTATTAAAATAAGATTTGCATAATTTTATTTACCTGCTTTGATAAAGATTTACTTAGTTAAATGAATATTGAAGGATGATATGGTACGATTTCTGGTGCTTTTTTCTGCTGGTTATCTCCAGTATTACATTAACATTCCGGTTTAACAGAAACCTAAATGCAAAGCCATCTCACAAATAAAGTCAGAGTATATTTAAAAATGGCATGATGCTGGATGATACTAAGTATGAAAAGTCTAATAAATTTATAGTTGTTTCTCAAAAAGCTCCTGAAATAGGTCATTATTTTCTGTTACTGTATTTTGTAAATTCTGCTTCTTTTTGCCTCCCTGTAATGTGGTGTAACTATGTTTTTGACACAGAAAAAGAGCACTGCAGTTTTTTACTCAATTTAACTAAGGCAAATGATTAAGCATATTTTGCAGTTCTACCATAAAGCTGTGCTTTTGTCTTCTCTGTGCTTTACAGAGAGACAACCTTCTGAAATGCATTCAATGACATTATCTTCTGGCAGCTTCAGTTAATAGCTTGCTACTATAAAGCCCTACTAAGCAGAGAAATTAATAGCTTTTTTTTCCCCTTTCCATCAGTTGTCAAAGATAAATCAGGTATTCTAAATCAAAAACAGTTGAACTGGCCACAGAGTGGGACTAGAAGTGACCAGAGGAAGAGGTCCAAACCAGCAATAGCTGGTATTTAATCTTTAGCTAATGGCTGCTTGATTGCAACTTCACCTTTGATTCTACTAGTAAAACTTGTGAAATATTTCTTGTATGATACTTTATTTGACAAGTATTGAAAAATAAGTGGAGTCCATCTTTTAGTGTTTGATAAGACATAATAGTCGTCCCTGGATGTTGTCAGGAAGGTGAAAGAGGGTCTGAAGGGGCTTTTGGGGTTTTTTTTTTTGAGCCTGCAATAAAGCAGCAAGAAGCTTGTTGGCTGCTTTTTAGAAAGATTTCTGATGACTGTGAAAACGTGCAGGAACAGTGGTAAATATGTACACTGAATCAGGTTCTGATAAATCCCCAAATGAAATGTGTGCAAGAAGATGTTCAGGTTTGCTGGTTAGCATTTTACAGATACTGGAAATGAAGGCGGTCATAGATTTTCATATTTGGCTTTTGTTATCACAGTAGTTGATTATTACTTTGGATGTAGTTTGTGAAACAGTTCTGCACAGTGATCCATTACCACTTTGCAGAAATTGTGTGTTACAGGATTGTAATGTTTTAAAACAAAAAAACTGGGTAGGGATGGACTTTGCTGAATTAGGAAACAGTAGTTGGATGATCCCACAAGGGTATTCAGTGAGACCTTTGCTGCAGATATTAATCTTTTCTGTATTGTGTGTGTTTGCACATGCACAACAGGGAGCAACTGGTAACTAATTTTTATGACACAGAACTGGAGCCTGTTTGTGTGTGGTCAAAAGGGTTTAATAGCTTTTGCATATGGGCTGACATGTTGGTTTTAAATGTAATGCAGATAAATCTAAAATTCTATGCATTTGGATCCAGAATAATGAGCATTATTTCAGAAATATTGAGAGGACAGCCAGCAAATTCATTCTTCATAAGCTGCCAAGAGGATACTTCATGGAAAACTGATGGATGAACAAACCAGGTTGCACAACAAGGCTGTTTGTTATCCCATTGAGGTATTTATAGGTCCTCCAACAGAAAAGGCAGGTTGAAATTGTTTGGGGTTTTCCTTTTTTAGTATCACATACCTGGACTTCAGTTGGTCAGTATCCTGAACTTTAAGATGAGTAGGGAAAAATTTAAAAGATTTTTGTATGATACTGGTGAAACATGGTTCATTTTCTTTATTTCCACATCATTTAAATGAATTAAATCAAGATCAATCTGCTAACAGCCACATAGAGTAATGCTGAGATAAATAATGTATGCATTGCAGAAGCTTTCTCCTTAACTGTTAAGAGGGAACAGAGCTATAGCCTGTGGTGCAATATATATGAAATCTGATTGATATATTCATATCAGTCTGATGTTAATAGCTTACCCAAATGAATGACTCCATGCAAATGGGAAGAAACAATTTAACAAAGGGACAGGAGATATGTTGGCAGGAATTAATTTACTGAATTTACAAATTCATACTGTCCTAAACCTGCTTTTTAGCTACAATATCTAATATTCTAGTCCTTTACAACTCAGATGTTGACAAATAGATCATATACTTACTTATACAAAACTATATACTATAATGTGAAAGAAAAAATTTGTTATTTAAATTGGTGATTGCAGAAATTATACTTTTGCAGTAATTTCTGACACTGGGTTTGGATTTTTTTTTTTTTTTTAGCATAGGTTCCTAAAAATACCACACAGGACATACTAGATCTAATTCTTACTTACTTTAACTTATTTTATGAGACTGCCTAAGCTGCTGACCCCTGAACATTTTACACAGTTTGCATGCAACTAGTCAGTTATTCTTAGTTAAATATGGTCACAAATAACAGAACAATTAAAAATAAAAGATATAAACAATTATGAATAAATACATTGTTACAACATGTCAAATGATATGCCACATGGTTTTACATTTATCTATGGTATAAATTTACTGATTCTTTCAAATAACAGTATGTCCTGGTTTCAGCTGGGATGTAGTTAACTGTCTTCCTAGTAGCTGGTACAGTGCTATGTTTTGAGTTCAGTATGAGAAGAATGTTGATAACACTGATGTTTTCAGTTGTTGCTCAGTAGTGTTTAGACTAGAGTCAAGGATTTTTCAGCTTCTCATGCCCAGCCAGGGCACCTGACCCAAGCTGGCCAACAGTGTATTCCATACCATGGGACGTCCCATCTAGTTTAGGAACTGGGAAGGGGGGGCAGGGATTCGCCGCTCGGGGACTGGCTGGGTGTCGGTCGGCGGGTGGTGAGCAATTGCCCTGCGCATCATTTGTACATTCCAATCCTTTTATTACTACTGTTGACATTTTATTAGTGTTATCATTATCATTATTAGTTTCTTCTTTTCTGTTCTATTAAATCGTTCTTATCTCAACCCAGGAGTTTTACTTCTTTTCCCGATTTTCTCCCCCATCCCACTGGATGGGGGGGGAGTGAGTGAGCGGCTGCGTGGTGCTTAGTTGCTGGCTGGGGTTAAACCATGACACAGTATTTACCAAAAGCTGCTTAAAAACCAGACTTTAACAGCTTTGATTACAGCTATTCTAACCACAGGACAAGGCCTAGTAGATGTATGAGTAAATAGAAGTGGTATTTCTAAAACTGTAGCCTAAGTCTTTCTCATTCTGAGTTGTCTGATTAAGTAGAATTAGAACCAATTTTAAAGTCACTAAATGCTTATTGCAAGATGTGCAATAAAGGTGATGTTTTGCAGCCAATCATCTAGTAAAATATGTGATAATTTTAAATTGCAGCGATGTCTTATTTTGATTTGACTTGTGCTGAAATCTGGTTTTCAATTTGCCAAACCTTTTAAAGGTTCATAAACCTATGTTAAGTGTTTGTCACGACCCAGGCTGGACAGACCAGGGAGGGGTCATGGTGAATTCGGAATTCCCTTGGGCAGAACTTGCCCCACCACAGCGTTTGAGACATTAACTCTTCCAATCTCTCACAGTGTTGATATCCATTCTAGCTGTTACTAAAGCTCAGGCGTTTAACAAAACATATTTTTAAGAATACCACACAGGCATGTCTTATTTTACTTTTTACTGTTTTATTTCTAATAATCATAGTAATGATGTTCCAGAAAAGCTCATAAATACAAGCTTGCTTGAATGCTAAGTCTTACTAAAGTGCTTAAAAATTAAGTAAGTGTGTAAGAGCTTTGCCAAATGAGATCCTACATTAACAATTTTATCTGTTGCTTCCAAGCTACCAACCCTAATTATCACAGATTACCACTAGGTGTCCTCTTCTTGTTGTTCTCCTTGTTGCCAACAGTACAAAAATATGTATTATGCGTATATGATGTTGAGTCATTATTGTTGCCTAAATAAAAATACTGTAAAAGAACACTTGTGTTGTCCAGACAACAGAAGACAACTGTTACTTCAGTAGCTTGCTGTTTCTGTCGTAGGAATACAGATGACTTTTGTCCCCTACAGAAAATCAAACCATTTTTGCTATCCCCTACAGCCAGATGAGAAGTCAAGGGTTTTTGTCTCTCCTTTTGATGACTGATTGGGGGATTGTGTAGGAAGGGAGACATGATGAGTTAGGTAGGCATTTGGTAGTGCTGGATGAAAACACATATATTTACTGATTGGATTATTAATTTAATTTTATTTTAACAGGACTGTGTCTACAAGACATGGGGTTTTCCTGTCAATGATGGTGTTATACAGTTTAACTTACTTTTTTAATTAATGGTCTTATAGAAATGGGAGGTGACATATAATATATTTTACTTTCTTTTCATTCAGTTTTAATTCCTGTCCTCCAAGGAGGTAGTTTAAAATATATTTTCTAGGTCCCATAAAGTTGTGTCAATTAATGAAGTACTGCACATAAGCATACCGGTATTGGTTGAGTATTGCCAGTATTGGCAATTTTGAAGTAAATTTGGTTAAAGTAGGACACACTTTTTTATTGCCTGTTACAGATACATCAATCAAATATGAGTTGTCTACCTCATAGGGAGTGAGGGGAGGAAATTTGTTAAATAACTCTGGGGGAAATAAGATGTAGGAGAGTCCACCTTCTCTTACTGGCACAAAGTCTGTGAATTCTGCAACAAAGCCTCTGTATTGATGTTGCTTGTCTTCTTACCATTAAGAGATGGAAGTAGGACAAAATCCCTATTTCCTGCCAATTTCTACAGGAAGGAGACAAAAAAGCAAGTTGTGTATTCTTTTGGAAAGTCATGCTTGGAAAATGCCTGTTATGTATAAATTAGTGAATTTGTGTCCTCCCACAAAAAGTCTATGGCTAGGGTCGGGTTGTGTGGATCAATGAGAAATATAAAAAGCCCAAGCTGTTCGGCAGTTTTTTGTGTTGTTGTTGTTCCCCCCCCACCCCAAGAAGTGTTCCCTAGCAGGACTAGGTAAATATGCAAACCATTGTGAGTTATTCATATTTTTGTTTAGTGTGCAGATACTTGCTTGCGTATGTACGCCTTACACAGCTGACCTCCATTTTGTGCTGGGCTGTATCTCAGACACCTGCGAGGTTTGCTTGGGGCTTCCTCCTTGTTCTGCAGTCTTCCCTACAAGATGAAGCTGTTGTCATGTGTGCTTGACATGTGCTGACCCGCTCCACCTCTTGTGTCATCTAGAGAGGAAAAAACCGATGCTGTTTGCTTGCAGTTTGAATTACAAAATCAAGTGCTCCTTGCTCAACATAGCTGTGGTAGAAGGTGAGCTCTCCAGCTTCATCAGAGCAGGGGGTGGCTCAGCCCAGTTCCCCGGATCCCCAGTTCCGTGCCTGGGAGTTGTGCTGGCTGTCAGTTTGTTACTGGGTAGGACTCGCAGTGCTGGTATTTCTCCCTGATTCAACTGGGATGTTGGCTAATGGATAGTCTGTCTCTATGACAGCAGTTGAGAGCAAGGTATTTTATCTGCAGACTCTGATCCTATAGAGCCAGAACCTGAACTACCAGGCCTTTTCTTTCTCCACTTTAAAATTAGAGAGTATAAAGGCAGTTTCTCTGATACTGTTGAGGATGTCGATATTATGTCTTGATAGTGTAGTTCTAGTTTACTAAATATAATTTGCTTATATAGGTAGAACAGAAATGATAGATCAGATACACAAATAATACCTATTAAATTCCAAAATAAAGCATTATACAACATGAAGGAACATGTGAATTGAAACATTTTCTTAAGAGCAAAAATCAGTCTCATAATACATACATATGCAAGCTCAGTGCTGTTAAGTTTTTCTTTTCTGTCATGTAACTTACAAGCCTATTGTCCATTTTGCTAAACAGAGCACCTACTACAATCTTTACTAAATTGGCAGTGTTCCAAATGGGAAATTATAATGGATCTCATTTCATGTAAACCTTTTTGTTTACATGGAACTACCCATATTTTAACATTATATGGGTAAATTGTGCTCATTTGTGCCAGTGCTTTTTCATTGATTTCAATGAAAATTATTTATTTGAGAAAAGTATGGATCATTGCAGCTAAAGCATACATCCATGAAATATCACTGACACAGATAATGGAGCATACTATCAAGTTTTTATTTTTCACTCTTTCAAATTCTGTACAACAGTAGCAAAATACACATAACCGATAGAGACAATTAGAAGGCCTTATGATCCATGGTCTCCTCATAATAGAATACTAACTGCCAAAAAAGAACAGCACAGGCAATTACTGAAATCCAAACAAGACATATTCTGTTTTTTAACTTCCTACTTTATGGTCTATGCATAATCACTTTCATGGAAAGAATAATCCATCCCCTACAGAGTAAATAGAAAGTGTTACGAGTATAAAGTTTCTCGCTTCATCTCTTTACCCCCTTTTTAAGACTGTGCAAACTGAGCTGCCTTTCTTGTGTGCCTACTCCAAGAGAGTAATTGTGTGCCAATGATGTTTTCCCTGGGAGATAAACCATGCAGAACATAGCCTGAGATAAATCTCCCTGAACTCAAATGTTGGAAGGTAATGTTTTCTTCTTTATATGAGTTTTGTCTGGCTTGTATGGTAATAGGCCTGTTGCTGGGAGTCTTGGCTGCAGACCTAAGAAGGTGGGTTCACTCCTGCAGTAGCATTTCTAGCTGATGCTAGTCAATCAGTTTTGAAAATGATCAGAACTGCATCAGCCTGACTTTGACATTGAAGTGTAACAGTTTTTTAGAAGAATTTTTAAAGTCTAATTTGTTGTTCATTATTTTTTAAGCCATTCTAGGGATAATTCCTTGTTTTGCACTTGCCAGAGCTTGCACGCATTACTCCTGGCTGCAGATTTGGAAAAAAAAGCCTCTTGTTCTTCCACCCTAAGCTTTTAACACAAGCAGAAAGCCCACATAGCTTTCACAGGGTAATGGCCCGATGGATACACCCCATGTCAGACAAGTGGGGAGGTAGGAGATGTTCAGTCCTCTTGCGAGACATAGCTGCTGGCTGCTCACCATGTCGTCCTGCTCCACCCTGGAGCTGAAGAGCCATCAGAGAAGGTGATGATGTCCAAAGAGCTGTTTGTGCAGCCCCTGGTATGGATTGTGGTTCACTATTCGGATACTGCGATACTGCAGAGTCCTTACCTGGCAGGTGCACGTGTTAGAAGCTGCTTTTGGTTCCTGCAGTGATGAGACAGAAGGGGAACATGTGAATTGGATTTTCCATTTTTTTCCAATGTATTTTAACATGAATGACAATTTTGTTCTTTGCAGCCTAATCACAATCCATTCAGGTATCTCTGCATTTTCAGCTTTGTATTAATAGTAACCAGTTCAGAATGACTGTTTACACTTCTAAATTACTCAGCAACAGTAATTTAACTAAAAGATATTCTCAGCTTGTCACTAATGTCTTGTAAGATCCTTCCCCTCTGTGTTTGTTTGCATAATACCGATAGATCTTTGCATGTAAAGAAGTCAGTTGAATAAATACCTTAGAACTGCGCACAGATTTTAGTTTGTCTTGGTATTTTCTTTATGTAGCTGCTAGGGTAAGTGATCTCTAGAGATTGCTAGGGATACGCTATGGCCATTTTATGCTGTCTTAAGTAGACTTACTTTTAAAATAAATTTTTAGAAGACAAATTTGAAGCTGTTTTGCTAGTCTACATGGTAAAACATGCTCAGTTATCAGTTGAAATGGGAGACTTTTAATCCGCTGTAATAAAATTTAATACATTATTTATTTATGTATTAAAGAAAGCAACAAGATGTCCTTACAGGGCATCATTACTAATTGAAAGCTGAAGAACAAGTTATACAGGAAAAATAAATAAGAAAAGTGTAAGGGTAGAAGCTGGATATGAACAATTTTAAACTTTTCCTAACATTTGACTATAAGGGGCATTTCATTTTTAAATTAAGTAATCATGTATTATAGGGTGGAAAGATAATTCATCAGATTTCAAATTGATATAATTCTGTGTTATACTTTAAGGAGAAAGTTGTTAGTTGCTGTGAACAGCTTTTTAAATTAAAAAAAACCCAAGCCCACCACTGTATTCTCTTGTTCTCTCATGTGGAGAACAGCATGCTGGTGAATTTTGTGGGATTTTGTGGGAGAGCATTGCCTCAGTTATCTCAGAAGGGTCTGAGAGGTAGAAAAGGGAGATATCTGGAGAACGTGTGCTGGGCCGTGCTGGGTAGACCATCCATGCACTGTTGCCTTTATTTATTCTCCCAGTCTCATGTTCCTTAGCTCATCTGGGCATTTTATCGAATAAGACCAGGACTGAAATGATACAGAATTCACCACATGTCAGTGGGTTGAGCATCATGTTCTGATTTTGATCAAATTTGACTACCTTCTAATACAATAAAATACCTGGGACAATACTTGTTTAAGTAGGTTTCTGTTGTTATGGCTCCCATTGAGGACAATGGAATAAGTGGTTTAATAGTTAATTAGGAACAAGGTTCTGCTTTGTAAGGATAAAATGTTCTGAATTAACCACTTAGGTTAATTAGATGCAACTGTATAAACCTATTTAGAGAGGGTTGAGGAACTGAGATGGCAGTGTAGAAATAGCTTTTCCAGCTGCAAGTTATATTTAATGAGTTATTTCTAACTTGAATCGCACGGAATTTATTCCACATAATCATGACATTATCCCACATGTGTAATGTACGATTTAAATAAAGTTGTGACCTGAAAAGACCAGAAAAACAACCTAATTCAGAGATTGTTGGAGCTGTGCTCCTTGCTTCCAAGCAGAAATGAATGCTGTGATTGAACTGTTAGGCTCTCCTCACCATACTGCACTGGGAACGTGCTCTATTTCTGACCATCTTCATCGTTCTTTATCTAGACATGTGCTTTGGCATAGTCTTTCCACGTGTCTAGGCTCATAGTGTTTTCCTCTTTGTTACTTATGATCTTCTTGAAACAGCTGTTTTTTTCCAGCCTCTCTGCTTTGAGAACCAATAGCAACAAGGATAGCTACACCCTTACTTACCTTGGCAAGGTGCCTTGTAGTCGCACTGGCTTTCTTTCCAGTAAATGTTGCAACTTGTTATTGATCTGGCAGGAACTGCTGCCATGCAGCGTATTCAGTGTAATTTCAGTCTTGGTTTTGTGTGACAAAATGGTATGCAAGATTGGAGATCCTGCTTTTCATCCAAGTGGGCGCTTGTAGGTGAGGAGCTGTGACAGTAGAGCCCTGTATAGCGCATCTATATTTTCCCTGTATATGCATGGGAGAAACCATCTGTAAAATACTGAAAACAGCTGAATGGCTAATAATGATGTTACTGCTGTAATCTTTGCCAGAGCCACCGGCCTTGTACTATTGGGCTGCCTGTAGAAAAGAGGAAAGATGTGACTGTCAGAAAAAAAAAAAAAAAGTGAGAAAATAACAGCAATTCTAACAAATATGCATGTACATATTTATATGAATATGTCTTCAAGTGTGAAGGTTCCTAACTGCATCTCTGTACCTCTGAATAGAAACCAAAGATGGTCCTATCTACAATTTTTATCCCTCCAGATTAATTCTTTATGCATCATATGCTCAGTTTACCTTAAGTGACTGGCAATATGCAAAGGCTCATGACAAACAATCCTTTATCTCCACTAGTTTCACTGCTGAGTTGATGCTTCTGTTCATACTTTTAAGATAGTGGCATAGAAGATTTATGGCCAAAACCTGAACTTGGAGAGCGAATATTGTTGTGTGTAATTTAAAATGAATCTGTTTTTAAGAGTACTTTCTTGTGGGATTTCCAAAGCACATTATTGAAAAAGGTGTAGTACTTCTCTTGAGGATGATCAATTCTTCCCTCAACCAAAGACATGAATTACATCTTCATCTGTCTCAAAAATGACTGGGCATCCCACCTGAGAATTGTTTTCCAGCTGGGGAAATTTAATGTCAGATATGGTTTAAGAAGGAAATGGGGAAAAAAAGCAACTGAAATGTAATTTCAACAGGCAAGGGGTAACTTCTAGAACTGCTGTATTGTTTTGATCACGAAGAAGTTTTAAGATGTTGAACCCAAACAAGAAACTTACATTTTTCTTGCAGAGACTTTCTGATGAAGTAAGTGAAACACTGGTTTCCCTTCAGCATCAATCATATGAACACTCTTTTTTCCTATCACTTATTTATTTTGCCCATGGCAAAACCCACCTATACCATAAATATGTTTTTCTCTCTGTCCTTTTTATTATGTGACAATTTTGGTAACTTAATACACTGCTTAGACCTATGTGGATTTTTATTTGTATTTCTGTTAATGTTTGCATATCACAAATACGTATATTTATTCATCTTCTAAAAATGGTTTAAAAAAAAAATCAGTCTGTTTATTGGGTCTCTTAACTGGCATAGTAACTGCCAGGCACTGGAAATGAAAGCGTCAAAATACTTTGCATGAAGAACATTAATATCAACACTGTAACATTTTGTCAAAGTAAATCCATTATGAGATAGCTTATTTTTAAAATAATTATAAAACAAATTCCAATAGAACTTTACATGCTTTCTTCCTTTTCATTTAACCTTCCCATCGTTATTCCCATGGAAGCTAGTGAAAATAAAACTATCAGCACCAAGATTTTTACATATACTGTGTTTCTGTTTGTTAACATAATTGATTGACTCATTAGTTCTTGTCAACTCTTATTTAACACTTAAGTAAGTTTATATCTGAGGTAGAAACACTTTTTTTTTTTACCTCAGCAGGGTGTTTAGAAGTGGTAGCATTTGACAGCAGCTATACTGGATGCTGTCCTTGAGACACAGCAATTCCCGTGCTGTCTGTTTCAGCCAATTACTCATGCTCTGTAGGGTTAGAAAATAAGTTTGACAACTTTGGATTTAGCTTTTGGGAAACTCTCTCTCCCCCTTTTTAGATGTGTATGGATCCTTTGTGTAAAGTGAATGTGGTCTGAAAACCAGCTGAAGACATGAACTCTTCAGCTACATTGTAATTTTAAAACTACATATGTTTGTGTTGAACAACCTAGTTAGAGCTAAGAAGTGAAAATTGTTGTGACAGTACACTAGCATAAAATTTGGGCATTATTTGTAACAGATATATGTGAACATCTTTTTGTTCGACCTCTCAGCTATTTTAAGATGCTTCATCTAGTGAAGCAGTTTCTTTCTCATATTTGTGAAGAGACGATGAAAGAAAGATGGCCAGTTAAATATTTGGTTTACAAATTCAGCATTAAAATGCAAAAGGAAGCATCTAAAATTAAGATTTTTAGTTCTTTATACATTCTGAGTACAGAATTTTGTTTCTCTCCTCATTTAAACAGTTTTGCGTCTTACAGTCCCACATGAGTCATGACCATGGCCCGATGGATTTCCTTCCACTTTCTCTAAAAGTTTTTCTCTGATGTGAAGAATATCGTGACGCTCTTTAGAAGTAGTGATTATCTCATTCAGAATTAGAACATTTAGCCCAATAGTGAATTGTCATGTGAGCAGGCCAAAATAATTCCCCACCAATAAAAAAACTATAAGTTTTTGCTAAGTCATGAAAGAGGTATAGCTTGAGATACTTAAAGCTTGAATTTCAGGATTATTATATATGTTTGAGGAATCTCATTTTCCTTTAGTTCTCCTTTTTTGATCTTTTGACAGTAAGATTTTTGCAGCAGCAGTGCACCTCTATCTCTATGTTCCAGTGCTAAATATACTCAAAAAATGTAATACTACATTAATCATTATGCATGCTAAACCTAGAGGAGAGGAGAGGAGAGGAAGGGGGAGAAAAGAAAATCTGGCAAGAGAAGGGGCAAGCAACCTCATGCTTGTAAATGACTTTTTTCTTTATAACTGGTGCTTCTTGTTAGCTGCTGCTGTCTAGGAAACCAGTATCAAAAAGTGCATCTGTGATATTTTCCTTGACTACTATCTTTTAGTTTAAGCTATGTGAAAATTATACAAGTGATACGGCTGGTGGTAACATAGACCTGTTTGAATCATGTTCACTATCCTGATGTCCAGTTTGTGGCTGGAAGCTGAAAAAGCCATTCGTTTCTCCCCTGTGTTCTTGTCATTGCAAATACCCATGAGAATCAGCCCGATGAAAAAGAAACAAGACTGGTGGCACCTCACAAGAAAATGTCTCTCTGAATTCCCGAGAGAGAAAGTAAATTTAATGTAACTTTTACTTAATCTGCTAAATAGTGCTTTTATTAATTTTATGTGTAAATATTTTTATTTTATTATATTTTCATATTTGTTGTTATGGAAAGAGTGGCTGATCTTCACAGAAACCAGAACTATGTCTGGCCGGTTTAGCCAGTTTACGACACTGAGGGAACTCATGTATGACAAGTCAATGTGCTCTCGCAGCCCAGAAAGCCAACCATATCCTGAGCTGCATCAAAAGAAGTGTGGCCAGCAGGTTGAGGGAGGCGATTCTTCCTCTCTGCTCTGCTCTGGTGAGACCCCACCTGCAGTACGGCATCCAGCTCTGGGGCCCCCAAAATAAGAAAGACGTGGTCGTGCTGGAATGAGTCCAGAGGAGGGCCGCGAAGATGATCAGAGGGATGGAGCATCTCTCCTGTGAAGACAAGCTGAGAGAGTTGGGGTTGTTCAGCCTGGAGAAGAGAAGGCTCCAGGCAGACCTTACAGCAGCCTTCTGGTGCCTTAAGGGGGCCTACAAGAAAGCTGGAGAGGGGCTTCTTACAAGGGCGTGTAGTGATGATAGGGCAAGGGGTAATGGCTTTAAACTGAAAGAGGGTAGATTTAGGTAAGATATTAGGAAGAGATTCTTTACTGTGAAGGCAGAGAGACACTGGAACAGCTTGCCTAGGGTCGTTGTGGATGCCCCATCCCTGGAAGTGTTCAAGGCCAGGCTGGATGGGGCTTTGAGGAACCTGGTCAGGTAGAAGGTGTCCCTGACCATGGCAGGGGGGTTAGAACTAGATGATCTTTATGATCCTTTCCAACCCAAACCATTCTGTAATTCTATGATAATGCTGGAAATCACAATGAGTGGTATTCTCTCTCAAGACTTCTTGAAGACTTACTACCCTTCAACTAGCCTTAGCTTAGTTTTTTATCCATTTTCTTTAACAGCCACCATCTTGTAATCTGTGATTATGTTTTGGGACTCCAGTTTTGGCTGGGATCTCCAGGTTTCCAGTAATATTATTATCATGCAATAACTGAATTAATTAATAAATTACAAAGGAATATGCTTGCTGGTCATCAAATGGGGTGAATTCCTGGATGTCCATGGATCTTTGGTTGTCTGGGCTGCTTAGGGCAGCTTGGGACAGGTGTAGAAGCAAGTTTCTAGCTACCTAAGGAATTCAGTAAGGTCAGACACATGCAGACCCCATCGGGGCAGGCAGCAGCTGAGCTGGACTGTTGTTAATCACTATACTTGGGACTGAAGTGTTGCAAGTGCAGTGTTTGCACCAGTTCCCTTCTCTGTTTGCATGTATGTAACATTTTGCGTGTGCGGTTTTCCAGCTGGCTAGCAGAGTAGGTAGATACTATTTTGGGGCCTGACACTGTCCCTTCCACTGGATGATTTATGCTTGAAAATCTGATTTAGGAATACAGAGATATAAATCTGTTAAATATTTTTTAGCATTTTCACGTTTCTGATCTTTTACATGGATAAAGTTTATAAATCTGTAGTTTATTTTTAAATTGAGCTAAAATGTACTTGAGTGACCTCCAGGTGTTTTTTCACACTGAAAAATATGCCCCCAGACATTTATCCTCCACCGTCTTTTCAGTCCTCCACCTCTGCCTTTACGTTGTGTAAGGGTCTTGGGAAGACAGAAAGCCTATGCTCTGTGTTCTGTGCTCACAGGCAGTGCTGTGGAAGGTCTCAGCCTGTTAATGAATCCGTAGCTCCAATTCCCTCAAGTCTGTTTCCGTAGCTGACGATGCAAACCACAAGAAGTTTTAGTGATAGTTTTTACTTAAATTAGTACAAATAAGCATCCCAAGAAGACATATGCTTCAGTTTCTTTTCCTACAGTTGGAAGCAAAAGAGAGAAAACCAGTTTTCTAAACTTGTCATATTTGCTGAGTTAAATAGGGTATTTTTGCACGCCATCCCAGATGAAAGCTACAGATTGTAGAGTTGTTCCAATCACCAAGTTTATTCCCCATTAAAAATTTTCCCCTATAGTAGCAGTGCTTTATTTTATAAAAGGAAACAAAACCAAGAAAGTTGACCATATCGTCCACTAATGTCTTGAAGAAGGGGAGCAGGAGACGGGGAATCCCTTTCCTCCTTGGTCTGAAGGGCTTCAGGCAGGATTGGCATAGGACAAGGATTGCACGCGATTCCTTGTGCTGAACCGAGCACCGAATGGAGTGTGTGGCTCTGCCCTCATGGTGGGAGCGCTCATACCGATGGAGGGGCAGCGTAGGTATATATGGGTTTTGTGGAATGACTGTTTCATGACACACACAGAAAGGGCAATGCCTCAGCCCTGACGTTTCCCATCGACTAGCTGTCAGCAGATCTGTGCTCCCCATTATGACTTTTAGCAGCACCATCTGAAGTGTCCATCTCTCTCCAAAAACTGGGCAGGGAGCCCAGACACCCATTAAGCACTAGAGAGCAAACACTTCAGAATATGCTACCTAGGGCCTTCTTAGACTTGGCTATTAGAGCTACTCTCAAGCTCCTAGTCAGTGATAGCATTGAGAATTTACTTGTGTACAGAAGAAGTAAGGTGTATGACCTGGAGAGAATGAAAAGGTGAAGCTCATTTAGTTTTGCCTTGTAATATTTTTAATTCAGTGATCCAGTCTGTTCATCTCAACTGAATGCAGTGAGGCTACACCAGTGAAAATTAGAGAATTTTCCATGTTACCGATGCAAACTCTGGAGTCTCCTCAAGACTTACCTTGCTGACCCGTTTTGTTCATTTGCAAGAGGAAAAATAGATATGTCTGCTGAAAAGCTCTTTTAAATGTGGAACAAACCTAACCTTTTTGAACTTTTCAAGTTGCTCTTCAGTTCAAGTGTAAAGCATGTAACTGGCATAGTCTGTTCCAGTTCTCAGACTGTGCCAGAGGTTGCAGGGATACTGCTAGCATTCAGTTACCTTAGATGATGTTCTCAGAATATTTCTAAAGTAGCAGGCAAAGAATGATTAAGTAGTATTCTACCTCTTTACAAAGTTTTCCATGGAAGATCAAGAATTTGTACTTGAAAAGCAGAGTTTTTCTATTTTGTGTGCTTTGAAAAAATTATCATAGTTTTCTTGGATATGGAGAGAAGAGTTCATTAGCCCACTAGTGTTAGTTGATGAACACTACTATGTAGATGGAAAAAAACCAATTATAATAACTCTTAAATGGATGGAGTTGTTTCAAAATCATCAGATCATTTGGCCCATGACTAGACTTTCAATCTTGTACTTACTATGTCTAGTTTAGAAAAAAAAATTTCTACCAATGAAAAAAGCACATTCTCATAAGCCTTTTATCTTAAGTGCTCAATGTGAAGTTTTATGATAATGCATAAAAAAGCATGTCTCTGTAGGAGCTTGGTGACTTAACCTACCTCCTGGTTGAAAGTGTGATGACATAAACTGCTAGTAACTGAAAAAATGATAAAAGGTAGTCTAACATTGACTGCAGATCTGCTGCCCCAATAACTAATCAGTATAAGAAGAAACAGTGAGCCAAAATGGCTCTGAAAAATGGAGTATTATATTAAAAAGGCTAAGGTAAAAATCTGAATACCTTCAGAACAATACCTGACATGGCATATCTTTTATTTTATTTAGAACATGTTTCTACCCTAAATAACAACTTTGTAATTCATAGTACTGTCTTTGCTGGCATGTAAAAATATTGTACTCTGCCTTTTAGTCATGTTAAGTGCACCAGCATCAGTGCTATTCTATCTGTTTTAAGTTAATGTTTCTTTCACTGTTCACAATTTCTTCCACTGAAATCCAGTTTCAAATGAAGTTTCTATAGCATTGGGATTACGCACTTATGCAATGAGCTTGGGTGATTTTGCCTGTACCATGCACTACCAACAACTTTTAAGGCTTTTTTTCCCCCAAAATGACATCTGTTCAGGGCTCCTGATCTGCCACGCCTTTCCTCATTCCTTGAAGGAGCAAGGTATGAGTTACTTCAGAGGGGGCTTCCAGATCTGAGATTCTTAACATCAGTAGGCAGCTGAAGATTCCCCTTCCTTCACAGTTGCTATTTTGCCATGGTGTCCTTGGCATATGAAAATGCATCGTAATGTACAAGGTTATATTGTTCCGTCTCAGCCAATTCCTAGACAGTCAGCACTTTTCAAATTGGGAACCAGTTGGGGTTTGGCATTCTCAGGGTAATGCAGATTGGCTTATAACCTTGACATAGTTGACAGCAATCCAGAATGATATTTAATATATACCAATGCTTACATTTAATTGTTGTTAGTGATTTCCCTGGTGCTATAGCAGCATTCTTCAACAGTGTGTTACAAATTCACTTTATTCTGTGCCTTTTAGGTATGCCATCGATAAGAGGTTGTGAGACTCAGCAGTGGCTAAAAAGGATTGCTAAAATGTTCTTTTTCTTTGTAGTGCAGATTAGCTATCACAGATGCTTGATCCATCAGTATTCACACGTCTGTATCCTTTTATCCTGTTTATTCCTGTAAGATCAATAGGGTTACAGCAATCTCTATACCTAAGAACTTGAATAGGCTGTTAGAGATGAGCCCATTTTGATGCTCTGCTGGTCTCGCTCCCTTGTGCCCATGCCAAGCCCAGTGTTAAAGGTACCCCGCATCTACTATGGATTTGAGATTGCTGCACTTCTTAGGTGTGT
Source organism: Haliaeetus leucocephalus (assembly GCF_000737465.1). NCBI lineage: Eukaryota > Metazoa > Chordata > Aves > Accipitriformes > Accipitridae > Haliaeetus > Haliaeetus leucocephalus. Next base: position 100,584 of record NW_010972556.1, read on the forward strand.
ACATTTATACCCTGTTGCATTTGAGTGCAACTGGTAGGGAACTGCTGTATGCCTCGCAGATCTCCTATCCCTTTCTATTAATGTTTCTGTAAGTTTCTCAAGCTACTTAGAACTGATTTCTTTGATTTTTTTTTTCCTCCAGAAGTAGTATGTAACATGAATTGTCTTATTTTCTTATAGGTTCTTATTATTTGTTAAAGACTTTTTAAAGAAATGCAAGTTTTTGTTTATGTGGAACAGTCAGTTCTGCTGGGGAGCACCGTTGTTTCCTACAGTCTTCATTTGACAGACTTTTAGGTTTCAGGGCTGAAATGTGGAACACTTTGAAGACAGTTGGAAGGCTTGATTTTGAATATAGCAAATTCTAAAGAGAAGATAGGCTTCATGTGCTTTTAATAACCTGTATTTCTGAGGAGACATATCACCCACCGTTTACTATTTCAAAAGAGCTTTTTCAGAGTTTTCCAACCCAACTAAAGTTTTTTTGGGTCTGAGTTCTTTTTTTCTTCGTAGTGTCTTAAATTCAGTGTTTCTCTATATTGAGGATACAATTATGAGGGAATCCCATGAATAAGTATATAGGGAAACTCCCAGCAGGTCTGCCTGTGGTGACACCTCCCACTAGAATCAGGGAACTCCAGGATTTCCTTGAAGATGCTTCATTATATGAACTTTTTTTTTAAATTCAAAAAAGAAATTTAAAAAAAAAAAAAAAAAAAGAAAAATGCAGCTGTGCTGGGTGGCTATAAAGCCAATGAGCTTCAGTTTCTTGGAAAAAGCATACTCAAAATTAATAATATTTTCAGTCTGTTGTGAATGGCATGTTCCCCATATATAACTTGTTTAGGCCTGAATGTTATTTTGTCCACCTTTTTATTTTCTTTGGGAGAAGGCAGTAGGGAGTTTACTGTAATCAATGAAAGGAAAATTCCACTGTTAGACTGTTAAATATTCCTTACCCATTAGTAGGGATTTTCTTTTCTTGTTCTGCTATTTTTATGTACCAAAGACAATTCCAGTAACAGCAGTAGCAATGTCTGACCTTGTGTTGTAACACAACCAAGTGGCATGCCAATCTTGCCTTCATTTTGGCAGTGATAAGTTAAGGCTCTAGGATAATTAGAGCTGGCATTTTCTGCAAATGTGAGCATTCACATGAGGATGCCAATTCATGGCATCAACAGAGGATGCCAATTCATGGTTGCCAAAAATAATAATAATAATAACTTTAAAAAAAGAAAGTGTGATGCTACCAATGACAGCTATTTAGTGAGGAAAAAACTCAGAACTGAATATTTTTCATCAAAGCGGGGGGGGGGGCAGGGCATGGACATAGAGAGAGAGATGTCCAAAAGAATGATGTTCAGTAAATGAGATAAGTCATCTAGAGCACAGGAGAATCATATAAAGTCCATACCTGGCTACGCTCCTACGCTCCCTAGTAAGTGGTCCAAATAATCGGATGACTATCTACTCCCTTTTTGATCTGTTGAAGCAGTTCCATTTTGTTCACTAGGCAACTACTTAGGAAATAATTCATCTATTCCTTATCTCAGATAAACGGTCTGGCCTCCAGGCTGTGCAGTAAGAAATGCCTCCCTATTTGTTTTTTTTATATTGCAAAAATGTCTTGGACTTGTTACAGTGCACATAGAAATGTCTGTGTTTGTTTGATGCTGTAGAGGCTTTTGGGATAAGGAGAATCTTTCCTGCTCACTCCTAAAGATAAGCAGATGTTATGTCTGCATCTTATTCCAAAATTACAGTATCAAATTGAAACTAGTATGTTTTCTGCAATGGTGTTTCCATCTTATTTCCATTGAAAATTAACTTTCCTCCATTTGCCTTACTGAGCCTTGCCAGTTGTCACATTACACTAACGTGTTTATAACCACTGGTGACAGAAAAGGTGGAAGCAGTTGAAGTAGTTGCTTTTAAAGTGTCAGTGCTGGCACCTTATGAAAAGATAATATTAACAGTGCTACAAAATAGCTGCTCATTGCTGAGAAAATGGTCAATTGCAATGCACTGTAATAATTCTGTTTCTCTCTATTATTAGTGAAGTCTGTAAAGTGACCAGGCTTTTTGACTTATGTTGTAATGGAATGTTTGCTTACTAATAGCCCTTCATATCTAAGCAAATTGATGTCCAGATAAATGTAATTATCGTATTTTCAGAAGTGTTCTCAGTTCCATTGAGCTTGATATTATTTGATTGCTGGTATAAAAGAGATACAGGGTATATTTGTAACTTTGAAAAGTCAGAAAAGAGTCCATCTGCTTTCTTCAGCCTGCAGCTAGAAAAAAGAATCAGAGACTTGCTTCAATTGCTGTTATGGGGAAATATGTCTTTTGTCATAAAAATAACAGGACACAGAACTACCATTCTTACACCAGCTTTGACTGTTCTGTTCCCCCCCCCCGCCCTCCACTTTCCAGCTATTGCCTTCTTTTCTCCTCCCCATCCCCAATAGGAGGCAATGTTACTTTGTTAGCTCAAAGCTGATTTTTGTCATTTATGTGCTCAAAGATCATTTTGTTGGCTTGGAAAAATAAATTAGTGGAATTTATTTATCTTCATTTATCTACATGTAAGATGCCTATATGTGTGTATGTTCATGTAGATCTAGAGTGCAATCTAACCATGAGGAAAGACAATATAGGAGCATTTATTTATGACTCTTTATAATAGTGTTTGATTTCCCAATGCAGATTTGTGATTATTTATTAGTTTAGTACACTCTGAAGTTACTCACTTTCACTTCTCAAAGCCATTATTTTTTTTTTATTTAGAGGATGATGGCAAAGAAACCTCAGTGAATGTAGGACCATAATTTTATATGTTCAGGATGTGACTTTAAGAAACAGCAGCTACTGTTGCATGACAATCTCTTGTTCAGCAATTCTGTTTTGTGAAGGATTTTATGATTTTGACATCTTTCTTTGCTTCAGTAAAGAACAAAATATGGTAATGATAAGTTTACCAACAGGAAGAATCAAGAAGAATATTCTTCAATTAAGCTAGAATATTTTAGCTTGACAAAATAAAAACATTTGATTTCACCTTTAGTTTTTATTTGCATTATTATATATACAGTTCTTACAATTTTAGTTTTAATTGAGACAGGCTATTTCAACATTGTCAACTCCTTAACTTCCTCCTTGTTCCTCCTCCTCCTTCCAAAATGTTGGAAGAAGTAGTGTTCTTTCATTTCCAAAGAAATGTGTTTCCCAATATGAAATATTTTTTAAATTTTTTATCAGATCCACTACTGAGTCACATAAAACCATAACGGATTTTTATGCAGACTAAGATTGGTGACCATGCATTTACTGAAATACAATGACTTGTTTTCAGGAACAGATAAAACCATTATACTGCCTGGAACACTTTCAACGCTGTCTGGCTTTTACTTTTCAATTACAGCATACATTATTTAATACTTTTTTTCATCTTAAGGTCTATATACCTTCTCTGCTCTTTGCAACAATAAAAAGCTAATAAGAAGGAAAGCACAAAAATTACCGTGGAAATTATATCTAGGAGAACTCATGGTACCGAATATTTATGCCATTAATTGTGCCAAGGAATTTGTTTCAGAACAGGATTCAAAACCATCCTAAAAGCTGTACCACCAAATGCATACATTCGCCTTGGCCCAGATGTGGTTGGGTAAATAATATAAAACACAGAGGCCCCACTAGTGTAGGATTCTGCCATTCAATACAGTCCGTACCGTGGTGCTTCAGGCATACGTCCTGTGGGACAGAGGCAGGCCTTTCAGCATGAAACAGGGGCCCACCTCCATCATCATAAACTAATCAATTTACTAAACTATTATATAAAAGCTAGTTATATTGTTATTAAAACTAGTGCCACTAATGGTCCCTTATTAAATTTGTGAGGCATTGACTCCTAATGTTTTGTATTAGGCTGCTTTGAGAAGACCTACCAAAGTGGCCTTCAGAGAATTAGAAGAAATGGATAGCATTTATTTAAAATACTCAAATGGTTTCAAGTTGAAAGTCAGCATTAAGCTGTATGGGCTGACGCAAAACATTACATATCTTGATATTTTATTATCACCTTCAAAGAACTTAAGGAAATAGGCAGCAGCTTTGGTGGGACTTTATCCATCATAAATTTATACAGCAGTTTAGGTTTTATATCATGTCCGTAACCACACTGAATTTTACTTCATTTAAAGTGACAACAACCCTGCCACCCCATGACTGTGTGGTATTTCTGGAGTGTGCTGGAGACTGCTTTCTGCTCTGTTGTTAGTTTTGACTTGATGACAAATAACACTGAAAATGATGTAAAGATGGAAAACTTCAGTATGTGTTTAATTAAGGTTAAATTACGTATTTATTAACCCACCATGCTTTAAATTCAGTCAGTTTCTACTTTCTCGTGTTCTACTTGACACTAGATATCATCATCTAGGTATTATTTTAGATTGTCCTTTAAATTGCATTTGAGTACACTTCATCTGCGTGGAACAGGAGGTCACACTATTGTGTGAGCAAAGTACAATGGTGTGGGAACTAAACTGGCTGGAAAAAAAAAGGCCTTAGGAAACAAGTAGAGCTTCAGAGATGTACATACATAACCAGAGGTATTCCACAGGATCCTGTCCTGGGTCTATCCAGGTCAGGTAAATGCTGTAGGTGTAGGTAATCCTACCTTCAGACAGTCTGATCTCTTGGAATGCTTCCAGCCCATGCTTCCAGTGGTGTAATGAGAATCATATCCTCAGCCTGAGCTTTCATTTTATGTCTTTATCTCTCTCTGCTGTTAATCCAAGGTTGGTTTTGCATCTTTGTGCTTTTACTGTTTTAGATTTCATTGTTTCATTATTATAGCAGGAATAAGAATTTTAGTTTAATTTAATTTAATTTATGCCATGCTGGTTTTTTTTCCATTTTCCTTTGTCCTTTGTACTCCTGTGTTCACTTTCACCAGGATGTCCATTGCATTGGAAGGTAGGAGCTACTGTTGGCTCATTTGCAGGCTACTTTTTGCACAAGCTGTGCTGATGTGACATCTCTCTGCCGTGAGGCTGTGGGCTGTGGGACAGTGTGGAAGCATATGATCTTTGGCTTACAATTGATAAAGAGTCAGTGAGAGAGGGTAAGCCTATTTGTAACTGTAAAGAGTTTTTGTAAAATGGACCAGTTACTGGTTATAAGATCTTTTTTTAGTAGTTCAATATTCATTTAACATTGAACTTCATTCACTTCTCTATTAAGCTGCTAAACTAATCCTGAAATGCAGTAACTAAAGATTGATATTTTCTAATTAATAAAATGGAAGCTGTTCATGAAGATAGCAACATGGAAGCTTTGGGGAAAATACGTTGTCCTGATTTCTCCACAGTAAGCAATTTGGTATTGTTAGACATTTGATATATAAGGCCAAATTTTGTCACATCCGTTACTTGAGTTCATCATTGAACTTCATCATTCATAAATTTTCCAATAAATGGAATGAAATCTATGTGTTTTGATCTTGTGGAGGAGCAAGTGAAATGGATATGAATAAACTGAAAATACTCATCAGTATTTTCATAGAAGTAACTAAAAAAGTTACGTTAGCTCATTAAGAGACATTGGAGAGAATCACATTATGCAGTTTCAGTATTGCCTGATTCAAATGGTTAAACAAAATCTAAGCCCCCAAATGATGATATTCTAGTCTAATAATTTATTTAAATACAGTATCACAAGACTGCAAGATGAAAAAACCTAATATCACAAGCAGTACAGTTAAATTGCAAGAGCAGGCAACAAAGCCTTGCTTCAGTTTTTGTATTATAATGGATAATGCAATCTATGCCCTTGTCTTGGCTAAGTAGGACAAAGACTCACATCTTACACAATCCATTGACAAGTTCTTAAGAAATCTTGCATCAAATGGCATTCTATATTTGTTCATTAATTGCACTATAGCGCTACCTCAAATAATTCATCTGATGGTGGAAGTCACATTGTTTTCAGATGCAGCAGGAGTCTGCCCAAGGTTGTTAGCTGTGAGAGAGGCAAATGGAGGGTATCCTATTGGCCTGTTTAGTTCACTGAAAAGGAGTTTTTCAATACATCCAAACTTTTCCCATAATATACTGATGATATTTCTATTTATATACAGTATTACAAGCTAGACTGAATGTATTCGGTCCAATAAAAAATACTAATTACAGGCAAAATGAAATAAACCAAGCATAATTATAAAGCAGTACAGAACAATTAACAGAAAACATATCCCAGTGTACCATCAGCTGAAATACATGCTTCCTGATAATTTTACTTGTAGACTCAATGGAATGGCACCGATAAGGCTTACTGCCTCTCAGTGGAAATAGAGAAATTATGTACTAATTGTATGTACATTTTTAATAAGGAATAAGAAACACAAGGTCAGGTTCTGGCAACAACTTTGAAGGAGCAGTGCCAGTAATTTACTCTGTGTCAGGGTTATTTTTTTCCACCAATATTCTGCTCCACTAGCATGTCAGCAAAATGTAGACTTCTGTTCTTCTAGACTAACAACAGAAGAAACAGAAGGAATATGACTGTGACTGTTCACTTATTTTCAAGCCAGGAACTACTGTGGTTTTCTTAGAAGAGAGAAGAAAAGGGAAAAGTATCATTCTGTAGGCAAAACATTTTTGTTAGATTAGACTATCTAACACATATCTAACCTATGGCACATTAGAATTTGCAAAATTAAGCTGCTGTTATTTTTTGTAACTATTCAAATAGTCTAAGTTCCATTTAGAATGCATAAATACATAAATTTTCTCTCAGAATTTTGCTGAATGCTTTCACTTTTTGTAGTGTATGCGCTGAGTTTGCATTTAGTAATTAATACTTCAAATCACATGTGAACTTAGACTATTGGTGTTTACTTTGCACTTACTACTTGCAAAGTTTTTGAACAACAGATATATGACTCTAAAATGTACACTATTCTATTCTGAGAAAGGAAGTATGTTTTTATGATTTTGAAAGTAGCCATAGGTAATTTTCTAAACAATGCTGAGTTTAACATTAAAAAAGACGAGGAATATACTTGTACATGTCATGGCAAAAAGCTGTGCAAGATGTGGAGAGAGCCTCGTGGGGTGCCCATCTGCTTTCTTCTGCCTGAGACAAGCCAAAACTCCTCTTCCAGCCATACTTACGGCATTCACAGTACCTTAGCAGCAGCAGTGTAGATTTCAAGGTTACAGAGCTAGAAATTACTTTTCATCCCTACCGTTGTGTTGTTATATCATAGTCTGTTATTACCTCGGATACATTTTATTAGAAACTCTCTTTTCATGTGGAATGATTCATGGGTTCTTTATTGCTTCCTCAAGTAAATGCAGCTGATTGTAGAAATGCTAATTTCCTCATCTATAAATGATTCCAGAAATGCTAGTTTCCTTATTTAATGCCTGACTGTACTTGGTTACACTACAGTGCAAATTTGGAGTTACTGAGATACTCAACTAATATACGAGATAAGACCTGCTGCTATTTGAACAATCTCGTTACAGTGTAAGCATGTCTGCTTGCTTAATGATTCTGACACAGAGAATAGTCGATTTTTCCTCTAGATTAATATTAAGCAGTCAAAAGTAATCTTCCCTGTTCACTATTTTTCTGGCATTTTTCCAAATTTATTGAGTAGAAACTGTTTTCTGGATTATTTCTGAAAGCAATTATTCATCTGCTGGAATGGAGAGTGAAGCTGATCTTCAAATTTCAGCTGATTTTGACTGAACAAACGGGTCACGTGCTTTGTGTTCCCTGACCAGAAAAAAATCAGTCATCTTTCTGGTACAAGTATTCCCAGCTATAAATAACAATTCTGTTTTCTAGTGTTCTCTAGTACGAAATTAAAATGCCCTGCTTTGGCAAATTATTCCTGCAATGCAAAGAGATGGCTGTGAATAGAAGTGAAATGGATTTGACGGAAAACCAACATTAATATTCCCTGAAATTATTTGTCACTATTCACCTGCTTATAGACATAACGTTCTTCCTGCAGCCATTCATTTGTACTTGTCTGTTTAATCCCTGTGACACCACATTAATGTAGTCACTTCACTAACCTTTTCAGAACCACTTCAGTTTTTGAAATAGTGAATAAAAAAATAAAAACTGCTTCCAATGTCCCGATGCTGATGCCTCCTTTCCAAGGCGCTCTTTGAGGATGGTACTTAGAGGAGTGCTGTCACAATCCTTGCTTCTCTTGCTGCAGCATTGCACCCTGAAAGCGTGCAGGCTGTGGCACTGAGGAGGTTATTGCAAGGATGTCACAAGGCAGTTGGGGCAAAACAAAGGCAACCTGTGCGTCGAAGACTACTGGCACTACCGGAGGGCACCCAGGTTTTCAGGAACTTGATATTTCCTATCTTTTATTCTGGTTTGACTCCATTTCCCTGACAGTTTTTCTTTTCTTTCTCATTTGTTTATGCAAGTAGAAGCCAGAGTCTCCACTCACTCTGCTAAACTTCATGTTTTATTGCTGACTTATCATTCTGGCTCACCTTCAATCCAGCAAGTTTAGTTTGGCCATTTATTCTGCCTTGTCTAAATTTTGGATCTTGAATTCTATGGAGCAGGGACTGTTTTCTTTTGCTTTCTGTAAAATACCAGCACAGTTGTGTACTGGTGTTCAGCTGGGGTTTGCAGGGACTGCCATAATGTAATTAATAACTGCTATTAATAGCTTGATCTGCATTCCAATAGCTCACTCACTGAGATATCACTCCAAGGTTAGTAGTTGTTACTATTTATTTTCTATTTCTCTTAGTGCCTAGAGACTCAAGCCAAGATCAAAGTTGTATGGACACATGGAATGAAATTAATCTGATGAAATGTAAATATCTATTTCTGGGAAACCTTCAGCCTTCTGTAAAATTATCATAGTAAAATGATTGGGATTTTGCTGTTTGCCCATTGTCAAAGTCAGTACTGAGCATCTACTGTAAAGCATAACTTTTATCTGCTTTTCTAAGACCATTTGCTTTAATTTAGTTATTTCTGAAAGAAAACTAATGAAGTTGCTATTTGAAATGGAAAATGTGAGTAGTGTAATCACTGAGCTTTTAAGGTAAAGATATTCTGTTTCAAAGCAATTTTTCATTGAAACTCTTATATTTAATTTTTTTCCTGTGTTGCTAATAGCAATCCAGTATTTTGTTTAGGAAGTCTGACTCTTCTGACTATGAATAACAGTGGACAACAGATGTTAGAAAGCAGCTCTTGCTGAGTGCTGAGTACTCTGTCTCCAATTTAGGTAAAAATATCTATTCAAGATGCAAGAAAGCCACAGGTTATACCACAGCACAGTAATTTTTATTTTGGTCTCTATTTCCTTCTCAATAACTTCCAACATATGATTTACTTTTTTGACCAGAGCTGAGCATTAAGCTGTTCTTTTCAAGGGACTATCATCAGCCAAGATCTTGCTCCTGATATAATAGTTAGCTCAGTGCTCATCCTGGATATGAAATTAAGGGTGTTTTTTAACCTTGTGTGTTGCTTTACACTTAAATAGAAATTTTTCTGTCATTTTATTGCTCATTTTTATGTCTTTCTGCAGTTCTTCTCAACCAGTCCTTGGCCATATTAACCTAACTAATTATTATCAGCAAACATCGTTACTCCCTTTCCAGGCTGTTCATGAGTATGGGGACCAGCCCAGCCCCATCAGAGGCGGTGGCCCTTCTCCACTGTGAGAATTGAGCATTTCTCACAAGAACAGGCTGGTGTGGTGGGCAGCCCCCTCCTGACCCAGGGACTGTGCTTAAAATTAAGCATGTGAATTAGTTCCATTCAGCTTCAAGGCACTGAAGCAAAAGCTGGGCATGCATGTTAAGCGTTGGGTTACTTAGATGTTAGGTTTGGGCTTGATCCTGCAAAAACTTGTGTTCTGTTAAGATAAGACCATATAGCACTTTGAAGAACAGAGCTAAATGTTAAAAGCATGCTGTAAACTGTTGTCTTGTTTTTCATACCAGTATGCTTTTTTTCCTGTTTAGAGATGTTAAACATGCAAACTGCAGAAATAATCTGCAGTAGAATTTAGCAAGTACGTATTGCTTTGCATAAGCAGATCTTCATTGTTGCTTAATTTTGATCTTATCTGTTCAGTGCACACTTAGATTCAGCCAATAGCAGTTAGAATTAAGTAATTGTTTATATTCTTTCAACATTGCCTCAGGGTTTATGAAGAACATAATACTGTAGTTACACATGCCTTAATGCTTTAGAAGACAAGCCATTAATGGCATACTTATGAAAGTGCTTGTCAAACCACAACCAATATTTTTACAGGACAAGTAAAGAGATTTGTTTAATCTGCCCTATTTTTAAAATCATACTGTCATGTGACATAAGGTATTACTGTTAGAGAACTAGATAAACACATTAGAGTAATTAACCTTCCTGGAAAGAGTGAGCTTCTGAAACTTAAACATACTGTTCTAAAAAATAGTCACTGTTGAATTATCAACATCTGTTGGATAAAGACTAATGATCTCATTATAATTTCTTTTAAGAATATTGGACTGATTTCATTTGGAGGCAAGTGAATTGAACTCAGATGAAATCAAGGGAGCTGAGTCAGTCTTTTTACACCAGGACTTAATGTGGAACATTTTTTCCTTCCTGTACCTTTTATTAGCTCCATTACGAAGCAATAAGCTGCAAACAACTGAGTGTCAGGATTCAGTCTCAGACCTCTTAGCAAAAGGAGAACATTGTGCAGTTAAGTTGTGATACTGCATGTGTGACACTTCTGCTTTTTTATTAAATATAATAATATAGCTCTTTACAGCTTTTCTGACTCAAGAATGCCTTGACATGAAATGGTTGACATTTTCAAATGGCTTCCTGGTCAAAATTTTTTTGATATCATCATACTGAGAAACTAGCTAAAGTCTTGTTTTAGTATTTTGACATATGATTGCAAAGTAGTTAAAAATTATTTGCTTTTCTCTACCCCTTAACTCTATCCCCTTATTCATTTCCCCTTTTTCTAAGACTGAAAATACTTAAAACTCTTGCTGCTTTTATGATTGTTCCAGTGTCACCTTTCCCCAAACCAATTGATTTGAAGCAATGTTGTTCTTGATGCCCATCAAAAGAATAAATATTGTTCTGCATATGAGTGTGTTTTATTTGGAATGTGACACAGTTAACAAGTATTTCAATAATTAAACTGAAGCATCTCCCTCTCATTTTTTGAGCGTGCTATACTTTACTTGAAGAGGTACCAGTCAGACAGAGTTTAAAGTATTCTCTCTCAGCATACTCTCCAGTTCCTTAGAAAGTTGCTCAGTGGCTGCAGAGATTTTCCAGCTTCAGTGTCTCATTAATATACATCTCCGTCAAGGCTAAGTGAGCTTCTGATGAAAACTGAACTTGAAACTTGCTAATGTGACCACACTGCTGCTTATCTGGGTGTGAGTGCCACGCTTCAGTTAAAACTGTGGGAAGTAACCTTTCCAAGAAAAGTGAAAAAAGAGCTCAACATCAGGTTGCATTTGATGGACTGATAGGGTTTTTTCCAAATAAAAAATAATATATTAAATTCATGTTTAATAATTCAGGTTTTGGAGGGGGTTTTGGAGGTTTTTTTTAGTAATTTTTGTATGACGAAGAATAATACCATGATATTACTTTAAGTTTGAGGACCTGTTGTAGATTTTATAGAGGTGAAATATAATTTTGTAGACTATTGATAAGCCAGAATGACCTTTTTTAAGCTGTCACCACAGCAAGACAGCTAGGTACTTTTTGAAATGCATGAATATTAATTGCTAAAATTGCTAATAATGGAGATATCCTGTTTTTTTTAGTCTTGGAAACACCTGATAAAATGTGTCATCATAAACCTGACAGTTTCCCAGAGTATACACAAACACTCCATTTCCTTATCCAAGATTTAAGTGGAAAATAAAGATTCAAAAGGAGTTGATAAAAAATGGTGAGTCTTCCTTCCCAAATCATATGGAGATAGAGACTTTGTTCATATTTTATTTTGCATATGCAAATACATTCAAATAGATGAATGAACATTTTAATCATTCTTGCTTTGGATCTGTCAAATGAATGACACCTTCAAATGCAAAATGACTGCAATAATTTAATTGAAATTATTTCAGTTTTGGCTGCATGACTTACAGTAATAACAAGTATGAGGAAGATCCTAAATATGAACTCATACATTTCTCAGCAATGTGTTAAGGATATTACAGTTAGGCTTAAAGCACATTCCAGATGGTGATTACAGCTGATTCTTTTTGGCAATGAATTGGTATTAGACTCAGGCTTGACAGGAAAATATTTAAGGCTTTTGACCTAACATGTAGTACACTCTGTTCTGTCTACGTTACCATGGAGAAAATACATGCAAAAAAGTAAACATCACTTCAGGCATATTTGGAAGTAATTTTGCCATCCTTTGCTCAAAAAATATTTCCAGAACTTTTTATCTCAGTAAAGGGAGGACATGGCTGGAGTTTTTCTTGAATATGGGCAAGAGCAATTCTTTTCTACTTCCAGTCCAAACTTAGAATTAAGACAAATCTTGTACCCAGTCCAATTCAAGGTGTCACTGTAAAATTATGGCAAACCATTCCTCTCTGGCTGTCTGGCAGTTTGCCTCTGAACATGGTCTTGGAGACACACAGCAAGCTCCAGAGGGTCATTTGCCTGCTGGGTCTCATAACAGCTGGTACATTCTGAATCGTTAACATGCAAGTGTTTTACAAATGTAAAAGTAAAGAATGCCAGGAATAAAGGATGTACTCCCTCAATGTGTTCAGTTAGGTAAACAAACCTGAAAACAATAAACCCTCAGCCATTCTGCTGAGTCTCGTGCTAGTCAGATTCTTCTCCCAACCCATGGCTGAGGACCACAGCTGGCAGTCATAGCTTCAAGAAGAGTGTTCTTTATAAAAGGGGTTAATTGAGCACAAATGTTTGCTCTGTTTTACTCTTGGCACTTGCTTCATCAGCTCATAGGAGTAAATATTTGCTCTCCCCATTTATTGATCTTTGCTTCACTTCTCTCCAAAAATAACTTCCTTTTCAGTTGGGTCTGTTCATAAGCTGCAGTTTCACCTCTAATATTTTTAGTTGCCAATGCTGATACAGTTCTGATCTTTCAAGTGCTGAATTTGTTAATTTTGAAATGGGGTGCTCCTCTGTTGAAAGTGTCTTTATCCATTGCACCATGTTCTCCCTCAGCTGTTTAATCTTGCCATTTAGAAGACATAGGTTAGTGCAATGATACCTAATTTTTCCCTGGTATTGCTAGGAAAAGTCCATGCTGGGCAATGCCCGTCTGGGCAGCAGCTCTGCAGAAGTGGCCCTGAGGGACATTGAGCTGCATGTGAGCCACCCTGGGGTTGGCAGCAGTGAAAGCCAGCAGCATCCGTCCCTGTAGGAGCAGGGGCACAACTAGGAGATGGAGGGAAGTAATACTTCTCCTCTATTTGACACCTGTGAGAGTGGATCTGGGGTGCTGGGTCTAATCTGGGTCTCCCCTGTAGCAGACAGACATTTACATAGCAGGAGCAAGAGCGGAGGATAGCCATCAGGATGCTTGACGGTCTAGAGCACAAGATGTAAAAGAAGCAGCTGAGAGACCAGGGCTTATTTAAGGCTTTGTGGAGACCTTATTACTGTCTACAAGTGCCTAACTTTAGGTGGTCTTTGGGAAGATGGAGCTAGACCTTTCTCAGAGGTGTCAAATGAGAGGAGGTTTAGTGGACGCAAATTGCAATAACAAACTTGGATTACATATCATAGAATCATTTAGGTTGGAAAAGACGCTTAAGATCATCAAGTCCAACTACAAGCCATAAACGTTGGTTTAAGTGCAAGTCCAGTTACTTAAGCCTTACAGTTTCCTCCAGGGAGGGAAAATACATTGCTTTCAGAGGTATGGGACAAATGCTTATGCAAAGCATGATATCCTGACAGCAAAACAAGCAAGGAAATCTAGGTGCCCTGATGTCCTGTATCTGTCTCCCCTGGTAACAAAATACTAATACACTGTAGAGAGGTTCGTAGCAATAAGATCCACAACAGAATGGAGGTGCTTCTCAGAGGTGATATATCTGTTTTTTACTGTGAGACTGGTGAAATACTGGGACAGGGGCCCAGGGAACTTGTGACATCTCCATCCTGGAGGTATTCAGAACTTCACCGGATGTGGACCTGAGTAACCTTATGGAGGGTGACCTTTCTTTGAGCAAGACGTTGGACCAGATGACGTCTAGAGGTACCTTCCAACTGATGTGATTTTATGAACTTTATTTTTCTAGTTTGTTTTTCATTTATAAGCCATTAGTACATTCTCATAGTTTAACCCCGTTACTGTCATAGTATCCGGTTAAATTTGTCCTGGCAAGATACTTGCTTATACATCTTTGTCCAATTTAAAATTAAAAAATGTTTTGTGCTGTCAGACTGATAGCAATTTATCTTCACTAATGCACTGGATAACATTATGGCAGATGATGTAATTTGGACTTCTTGTCCCTGCTTGCAAATTCACAAAGCAGTATTATTTGTTCCCTTTCTTGCATCTTTTCATGTAAGATAAGCATCATTTTTTTTATACTGCGTTGGTTGCCATAACTGTGTATGCAGTTGTGTTGTTTTGGGTAGATTTCAATTTTGGATTCCAGAGGCCTTTGTCTCTTGTTCTTTTGGACTCTTTAAAATGTCTATTTATGTCAGAACACTGCCCACACATCATAAGCCTCCTCTGCCCCACTCCCTCAAAAATATGCTGGACTTCTTCTTCAGCTTTTAACCAATCATAAACTCCTTCATGTTCCCATTTTTTGCATTCTCTTTTAAAGAGTGTAGTGGTCACAGTTCATTTTTATGCTGAGTGCGATGTATCTCAAATGTCTCCTTTATATTGGCTTTATATTGGCCTCTTCTTCCCGAGTTAACTTAAAATTATAAAATGCATTGTGCTCAGAAGTGGCTACTGAGAAATATTTTTCTGCATGTGTTACCTTCTGCTGGTATCTGTTGCAGTCAATTGTACTTTTAAAGATAAATTGTTTAGATAATTTTCCGAAGTCAGTGTTGAAGATGGATACAGCTCAAAATGGCTAACTCATCTGGTATCCATTACATTATCTATTTGCGTGTAGGTCTCTTGAGCTGCATGGACTCAGTTGTTTCTTTGTTATCACACAATAGATAGAAGAAGGATAGTGCTAGGATAATTAAACATCTCCTCAATATGCAGATACATGAAACAATGAAGAACAGTATATTAAAAGCAAAGTATATTTAAATAGAACTGTAAAGGAAAGACGATGAAAACTTTTATTTTTGTTTGCAAGCTTCAGCTTAAACCCAATCTTTCATACACCAATTGACTAACCTGATATTGGACTGTTAATATTCCAGCCTCACGTACTCTCTCTGTTTGTATTTTCTTTACAAAGTTTGTTGTGGTTTTTGTGTGTTGTTTTTTTTTTTTTTTCCTACAAAAGGTATAATTTTTCTTTCAATGTAAAATGAAAATATGTTTTCAAATCTCAACATTTTTCATGAGATGTAATACTCTTCGTCATTGTTTCTGGCCAGACCAGATCTAGCCCATGCTATACCTCCTATTCAAGAGTTAATCACTTTAACACATTGTTTAATAAATTATCTTCAGACTTCCTGTTTCTGAGAGGCTTGTACCAGATCTGAGTTCACATACTGGTTCATGTCTAGTGAATTATAAACTTTTTTTTGCATGTCCTTCCCATTTCTTTCATTGTAGAAAGGTCAGGTTTAGTAGTCTGAAATAGCTTACAATGTTTAGTTCTGTAAGTTTAGTTCTGTTACGTTATGGAGTAGTGTTCCTTGAGAGAAATGACAGTTGTGGCATTGTTGATGTCATTTCAACAGGCTACCAAAACCCCCTCAAAATACATCAAGTCAACAAATGTCAATTAGCAAAGAAAAGGTCTTCACCACTAGTACATTTTATTTTTCCACATTTCAGGCTTCTATTTGAAGGTGTTAACATCATGACAGCAAGCAAGCTTGAAACTTGGATGAAAGTTATTAATAAGCAGTAGCGTGCATTAAAGAGAAATTTTTTTTTCCCTGACTATGATAAAAAATTTATATGTGTCAGATTCATGTTGCAATAAAGGATTTACAACTATAAATAACTAGTTACTTGAGACCAGAACATGTGTAGCAAAGAAAAGAGTATATGGTATATGATATGTCACTTTTGCACGTGTCCAGTGTTTGGATACCTTCATTATGTTTCATTTTAAGCTGTGGCAAAAGCTAATCATTGCAAACTGATACCTGTAAGATATTTCCACAACAGCAATTTAGCATTGGTATGCAGAACAGTCAGTCCTCCCCCTGAACTCAGCTTTTTGTACAAGTAGGACTTTGTTACTGTGGTGATGCCACAGCATTACTTTTGACTAAAACCAGAACTGATTAGACTGCATTATATTACCCATTCATATTTTACTACCACTGAGCAATATATTTCTTGAATTTCAGCAGCCACAAATCTTAATATTTAATGGGACAAGTTCTTTGTAAAGGTTGGCTGCAGAAAAAGAGAAGCCAATCTGTTTGTATCTTTCTTTGCTCTTCATTTTGTGCTCATTCAGTATATTTTGAACCCATGCTTTTCTAAAATAATTTAATATTCCATCATTGTTAATTTCTGCTGTTCAAATAGAAGTGCAACTGTCACCCTTACTGGAAGTTTGTCCTCTGTCTCTCATTCCCCGCCCTGTATTTGTCCACTTCATTACCTTACCTAAGTCCTAGCAATTAAGAACTACCTTGTATTCACTGAGTGCGTCTAAGTGCCCACCCACTCCACATCCTTTCTATAGCAAGATACTGTATATCAGGGAAAGGGACCCTTATTCTATCAATACCTCATTTGATCAGTCTGTGGTTCAGCATTTCTTAACTATGGTGACACGGGGCTTTAGGGAAGTAAAGATCCACTGAATTTAGGTTTTCAATGGCAAAATACAGACCCATTAAAGCTATGTTATTAAATTCTGTACAGGGTTTTTTCTTTAAGACCATTTTCAACCACTTTAACTAAACAAGATAGAATTTAAATTAATTAAGGTAGCAGCTATGAGGTACTGGTCCAGATGTAGTGAATTGGAGAATATAATAATTAAAAATTATCTGCAATCAAGATAATAGTATTTTAATAATTGATTAATATGAATAATACAATTTAAAAATTGTTTTCAAGTGTTATTCCCTTGTCATTCTTCATATAATAATGTTTTGGGGACAAATAAGCATTAATTGTTTCAGAGACATGTCTACTGATTCCTTTCTGTTAATCTTCAGCTGTATTCTTTCATGCTTTTTATTGCATTTCACCATTTCAGAGTTTTAGTTTATATGTTGCATGATTTTCTAAAATGAATTCCCTTTTTCTCCAGTTATCATATAAAAAGTTCTTGAGCCTCCTGACACTACTTTGACCATTTTAAATGAAATACATTTAGAAATCTGCAGTAACACTTCCAGCTGAAAGTTGAAAGAAGTATCTAAACATCAAAGCACTGCAGTTTTGAGATGGGACTGCAATTAGAGTATCAGCTTTTCATACCTGTAATAGATTCATGCATATACTATAATCACTAAATTATATTCTTTCCTTATAGGAAGCTTTCTTGAGTCTGAAAAGCTCTGTGTATTTCATAAAAAACACATAAATATATAGAAGAACTGCACTGAGAAATAGAGGATGATGATGGCCTTGGTGCTCATGAAGAAAAGATTAATTATTCAACAGTTACTCTTTCAGTTTTGATGCTATGAGAAAAGAAAATGTGTTAGCTCACCTGAGCTAGGCTTGGAGAAGGATTTTAGGGCTCTTCTCTGATTTTTTATGTTGCTACAAGTAACTGGAAAAAAAAAGTGAGCAGAATTTTGTATTTGCTCCTGGAAAGAAGAGCATCTGTGTCCTCAACCTGTGAGCTTCAGCTTTTGAGTATCAGGATGAGATAGCACTTTTCCTAAAATCCATGCTGTTAACAGGGGTGCCCAGCCTCACTTAGGTACAGAAATTGTATGTTTGATTGAGGACTAGCACCAAATGAAATATCAAATAGAAATACCTGCCTTTAGCAGGATTTTTCAGAGCTATGAAATTCCTCTTCCCTTATCCGCTGTTCTAGGAGAGAAATAGCGGAGGAAGTAGCAAGGCAATCCACAACTGTTTTCCTTGCCTCCCATGAGTAGTTGCTTCAGAGATTTCTCATTCAGGATGCCTTCCTCCCCATTATCTCCCTCTGTGTTTGAGGGGTGTTGGAGACAGGACATCATCCACGAACAGCCAGCTAATGCAGCTTAGGTATTTGTTCATATGAGCACAAAATGTCCCTTTGAATTTTCAGGGATGTTCCCAGATGGGCTCTCGTACAGTGCATAACAGTCATGGATCTGTATGTCCTCCCAGTTTTTCTTGCTTATTCAGCCTGAAGGAAGGGTCAATGAATTAGGGGCATTTTTTGCCCTTTGTTACTCTTGTAACTTGCATTTCACTTTTTCTACACAACACAGACTGTCTTTTCTTCAACTCTCTTCTGTGTAAAATACTGCTTAAGGGAAGGAAGGCTACTGTGTGTGTGAACTAATGCCTGAAGCACTAGGCTGTATTATCATACTGCCATTAAGATGCCAAAGCATAGTTTCACAATCTTACTAATGCCTATATATCTTAGTAACATGTGGGAATCACATTTTTAAAAATGCAATTAATTAAAGGTTTGCATTCAGACTTATTGCTGATGAACTTTACTAGACTATGTTCTTTACCTGAACTCTCAAAATGAAATAACTAAGATAATTTATTCCACAAAGAGAAAATAGCACACATACAGGACAAAAAATTTAAACATTTTAGTTAATTTTTTTAATGAACTTATGACTTCTAAATTTGCATTTCAAGTAAAATTGCACGAAAAATGTCTCCCAACTGCAATGTACATTGAAGTTAACAAAAGCTGAACAGTTGATTTTAATGGACCCAGACACAAACTGTATAGTTGACTGAAGGTTAATAAGAGCAGAAAATTGTTGGTTACTCTGACAGTAGAGCTCCTGCTGCTTCCTTTTTACTTTAACATTTTCTGTCTAGATCAGATAGAATAACCAAGTTTGAGAAATTAGAATAATTGTGGTATGGAATGATCCCTCCTTGCTATCTGAAACCACAAAGGGGAGATAGGACATGAATTTGATTTATTTTTTGGGTAGGTGGTTAACTTCTGGAATACAAATCTGAAAATAATGACCATCACAATTTCTGTGCCTGTCACTCACTGCTGGATAGTATAGGGAAACTAAGGTTTTTTATGAAAAAATTATTAAGTTCTCTGAGACTGCATCTGGATTTTTATATCATCCTCAATACCAAAGTATTTTAAATCTCTGTCTTCATATGCATAGCTGGGGTTGATTGGGGTGTGTCTTGTTTTTCTCAAGTACCGATTAACCCCTTCCACCACTGATTTTCCTTTAAATAAGGTAATTTAGGTTAATTAAGTTTTCATTTTGTGAATGCTTATGTTAGGAGTGAGCATATGTCAAAATACCATGAAATTTCTTCTCCATCCTCTCATGAGTATCACTTGCAGTTGGAGCTGATCCAGAGTTGCAAAGCACTAAAATTTCACATTTTCTTGCTGCTTGTACACTGTTTTCCAACCATGAGTAACAGCAACATATTGTGCAATTGAAATCCTCAGAGGTGCTGCAAAATTTATCCATTGATTGCTCAGTTCCTTGGTTAGGCAGTATAAAAAGTTATCTATTTAGGATATTTAAGTACTTAAAAACCTCTAGATGCAGTATATGAAGGCTATTTGAAATGAAGGATAAAAGTGATAAGCAAAATGGTTCTGAACTGGGGATAGGCAAAGCTATTAGGAAATAATTAGCAAACAGTAGAATAACTGTTAGAGTGCCTTTTTATCTCTGCTTTTGTATTTGCACAGGATCTAACATTTGTGCTAATTAGCAGATCAAATATCTTTGTAAAGTAGAGGTGTCTCTGGTCAGGATAATACCTTTCACCAGCTTCTGTCCCCATATTGCCACAAAATACCTCAAGCCCATTGGTAATTACTTACTTCTTTCCGATATACAGTATTAATTTAAGCTCTTCTTATAAAAAGCTTTAAAAAGCATCCTCTTTTGAAAATACATCATAAATAAATAAGATGGGATTGAAAGAGTAGCTGATCCTCACTGATCCGATACAGATGCTGAAATAACGTGAAAGTAGAGCTGACTTAAACCACTATTTGTTACAAAACATGAACTAATTTGTTAGTTGCATCCTTGCCAGGCTGCCCTCTGTAATCTTTCTCTCATTTTTGTCTTTTGTTCATCACTCTTAGAGGTTCCTTTGCACAAGTATTTACAGGATCTGCTCTAAATAATAATTCGTCATTGGTATTAACCTTTCTTAAGTTGGTTTGTTGCAAGATAGGTGCTTTTCTGCTTTTCAGGCTTCTGAACTGCCACCGTTGTCTCTGCACAGAGCCAGCTTCTCCCCAACAGCCTGGAAAGCCTTGCCCCCAGCTGTTCTTTCTCATGCTGTTCCCTCTGGCTGGCACGACACATATCCATCATATAAAAGAGCATGCAACTTCAGTTTCTTTGGTCAGCAAGCACTGTGCTCTCAAATACATTTCAGCCATATGCCAATGCCTGGTTCTTTATAGTTTGAATGCTACTTTTTCCACTAATAGACCCTTCTTTTAACTAGAAACATTCTGTAGTTATGGCTTCATTTTTTTTTTCAGCTGTCAAGGATGCCAAATGAAAACTTAAAAATTCTGCAACTACAAAAAGTCATTGAGTATTGGGAATCTTCTGTCCTCCCCCTACCCCTGGCTTGAGGGCTGATTACTGTTTTGTAGCAGTCTATTAAAAAAGGCAACCACCCTCCTCTGATTTTTGAAAGCTTTACATGCTAGGTCATCTGATAGGTTTGACCTCATCAGTTCCAATTTTTAAATGTGTTGAAAAATTATTTGCTTTCATACATTCATATTTACAATGGTGAGAAAAGAGCTCTCTTTGTAATATAATGTCATTTCTCAAGTAATTTAAGAGAGTATGCATATGCATGTGCATGGCATGGAAAAGGCTATACTTGGAGGGTTTCACCTAATTACTTGCCTTACTGAAAGTTTTGTTTTATTTTCAATCAGCTTTTCTAGCTGGATTATAACATGCTGCTTAAAATGGAAAGCAGTAAATATATTTTGTGTTTATAAACAAATGTCTTAACAAACAAAGACGATTTCCCCCCCTTCTCCCCTCCTTATGCAAAACCATTTCAAAATGAGAATAAAGTATTCTAGGATAATACTTTTTTACCTATACTGCTTATCTAAATGTGGTAGAATTGAGATAAGATTGCAATAGATCATAACTTCTCTAGATTTGTTACAGTAAGTTAATGTATCTATTTTTATATACGGCCTTCCGCTAGAGAGTAAACTTGAAGATGACTACTATTGCATACATATACCATTAAAGTGTCAATCACTGCATCTGAGAGAGTGAAAGCAGGAGTGGACAGAAGTGATGACTTGCTGAGCCCAGAACTGAAATCGCTCTTCTCAGAAAGTCCCCACTGGTCTGTCAGTTATAACAGAAATCTTGTTCAAAATCACAAGAATTGAAATATTTGAATAGTTATAGTATTGTACGTGTACATTGTACAAAGTCTTACACATGATTGTGCTGAAACATAGTTCTACCAGAAGACTGAGGAGAGCAGTTTGTAGGTGAAATGATACAAATACCCCTGCATCTTTAAGATCTTTGAAAAAATTCTACAGTTCTTCAATATTCTGAAAGCAAAAAATTTTTTTGCTGTTTTTTTTTAGTATGAAGGGAAGGGGTCATGTGACATGATAATTCAAAACTCTGTCAGTGCCAAAGATGCAAATCTGGAAGATGTAACTGAGGATATTTTAGCAAGCAGTCTAGCATAAATCAAAGATCATTCAAGAATGTCAGTGGAAATGAGCAGTATTGCAGCACTGATAGTATTTCCTAATTTCTAGCAAAATAACTTGAGATAAAGGAAAATATAATGTAGCCTGAATTGGAAATTAAACTGATTTAAGCTTTAATGAAATTTAGCTTTGTATGAGAATCCTGATGGAAAAAAATGCAACACATCCCCAGCTTGCATTTAGGCTGACCCTCAAGTATATTTGGAAAATGAGACTACACAACTAGGACAGATAGACTGATACTATGTAAGCTGCTTTTGTGATAGAATCTTCTCTGAAAGAAGAAAGTTTTTATACTATGCATTATATCTTACTTTATAGGGTAATTCCATCTGCACTGGGAACTCCATTATCTAATATTCAGCTGCCTTTTGATGTGCTATTTTCTTCCCTTGTGTTTTCAGTAATGACACCAAGGGACAAGCTGGACTGCTCTTTGATCAATGTCTGGGCCAGGGGGAAAACATATTGACAGAAAAATTACTCAGGACCATATTGTAGAAGGCATTTAACAGTTTCTTTTACATAGGAGAAAAAGCAAATGTAGTTATAAAGGTAGTTTTAAAGTCGTCTAGTCCCCACAAATCCATACAACTTTGTGGATTGTCCTTTATTTTCCAAGACAGTCTAATAGCAGCTTTAAGTGAACCTGCCACCTGTCCCATGTTTATTCAATATTAGGTCACCCTTTATTTCTTCTCTTGTGTTCCTTGCCCCAGATTAAATAATGTCCTACATGTTTTATTTTAAAAGCAGGGTGGCTTTTGTAACCTTAGTATTTTCCAGGATTTTGAGAATGCACATTAATTTTCCTTATTCTTTGTGCAGCATACCATGCATATACTGCTTATATGATAACTAAAAAAGATCAAAGAATTTTGATTCCTTTTTAGATTGTCACTCAGTCTTGCAGACTGTCATTTTATGACACATACAAAGCATATCACTATAATTTGATTAGAAATTGCTACATTTTCTTTTCATTTAAAATATTTATTAGTCTTTGTGTAAATTGGAGTGATTGGTTTAGACTTGGGCTCTTTTGTCCAGTGGTTATGGATATATGCATACACATGCACATAAAGAAAAAACAACA
The DNA here is from genome assembly GCF_000737465.1 of Haliaeetus leucocephalus. Taxonomy (NCBI): domain Eukaryota; kingdom Metazoa; phylum Chordata; class Aves; order Accipitriformes; family Accipitridae; genus Haliaeetus; species Haliaeetus leucocephalus. The sequence continues at coordinate 123,753 of NW_010972556.1, forward strand.
TTTTCTGGTAACAACTGTTTATTTGAAGCTCATTCTGTTTAAAAATTTCTAGTTTATAAAGGCTTCATAGTGGGGTTAATGAATTCTTGAATATTTCTTACCCTGTGTTGACACAATATAATTAACTCCCTAAAGTTCAAGCACTGTGAATCACTTGGCATATTCTTTTTTTTTTTTTTTTAGTGAGATTGTTACAGTCTAAACTGAAGAATGCCACTGTTTTCCTCCTCGCTTGAATGCCCTTGTTACACTTCTCAGTTTTAAATTTGTATTCCTGTGGTGAAATTCTGGTCCTGCTGGAGTCAGTGGGTATTCTGCCAATGACTGATGAAGCCACGATGCAACCTCTTTTCTCCTGGGGGAGTATTCAGTCCCCTCTCAAGCCCCTGAAGCTATAAAATGACCTAGTGTTAATTACTTTTTACATTCCTTTACACAATGCCAACATAAATTCAGTTGCTAAACATGCAACTGTATAAAGATTTTTATAACTAGTGATTGATTTAAAAACATATCCCGACTGATACATGCATTTTCATTTTAAGCAATATTTATTGAAGCATCTTGAACAGTCAGTGCTTGGATAAAAAGCTAGTCTGATGTCAAACACTGTAGTATAGCAATTCTGTTAATGAGTTTTTACAAAAATAATATTCACGCTCCTTCCTAATGTGAAATATTTGTTTGGATTTATTTTGTGATAGTTGTCAAAATTAGTTAATAGTAAGAAATTTTGACAGGGGAATATGTTGCATAGTTAGGACTGACAAATTTAAGGCCCTGATCCTGTCAGGCTGAGACATGTACAGCTTGAGTATGCATTTGGCTTCTTTCAGGTCCAACCTTTTTAATTATAATAGAGAAAATAAGACCAACAGCTTAGTGCTGAAGATGTGATATTGTCCTAAACTCTTCCACAAATGAAACATATGTTTCCTAGTGGATTTAATGGATCTCAATATGCAAACAAACTTACTAATTTAGCACTAACAACTAAACATGAAGAATAAAATCACAGCTCCACAGATGTTGCTAGTGACTTTGCTAATGATTTCAGTGAGGTCAGAATGTAATTCAAGATTGAAAATGCAAGTGAAACAAGCACCATTTGACAACACAAATTTAAAGATTAAAAACTTGCTCAACCAAGATTAAGGAAAGTTTATGGTCTAAATTCCTCAGAAGCTCAAAGATAAGAAATCAACATACAAGTAAAATGCTGAAGCAGCTAAAAAATTTTCCAACTGAGAAACACCATCACCACACCCCATATTTGCCCATTTTATTCCTGCATGAATCATATGTAGTCACTAGCTTTCTTCTCTAGAAAGTAGAAAAGTGAAGGAGGCATCTTGTGATTCATATCAGAAGAGGGAAAGTGAAAACAGCACTTTCTCCTGCTCTGCATTAGAAGAGCAGTGGTGTGGTGTCATGAAATTTCTTGTCATTCGCATTCTTTCATGGTTAGCTTATCCAAAGATAAATTATGCAAGAATTAGAATTTATGCATGCCCTGAAGAAGAGAAATGGAATAATCTTTGTCAGTCAAGTTCAAATCCTTATTTTAGACTCCCTAAAATCCAAAGTTTTTGAACAACAGGAGTTAAGATAGATTTCTTTGACCCAGCTGACCAATTTAAATTAAGTTTTAAGTTAACATTAAAATTTCTCAAGCTTTAAGGTTGTCATACCTAGAATTTGTTCTAAGTGCAGTAGATATGTGGCAGTAAGATACTGGTTTGGTGATTTACAGGAAGGTAATTGAGAAGCATTTCCAAAATCTTAATTGATATGGAATTAATAACCTTTAAAGAGGATTTGTAAGAGTAAAGAATTACTAGTATACCAGTTTTATTACTTGAGTATTTTGGTAAGAATAAAATGACTCAATAGTTTGATGATAAAAACTGTTCCACAACAGAATTAGGCATAATTTCAATTATTGTTGGAATGCATTCCAATACAGATTCAAAAACTGTTAGAAAATGCTGTAACGGTGCTGGTGAGATATCACGATAGGAATTTTTGGCTGAGAATTTGGGGGTTTTTTTTGTGTGGATTTTTTTGTTTTGCTTTTTAATTTTATAACTTGCATGTTGTTTAATGTAAAGATCCCTGACTATTGATTTCTGATTTCTTCTATACTGTCTTCATCCTGCCTCAAACAAATTTCTCAGGGCACTAAACTTTTTTGTGTTTTTCAAATACAAATACTTCAAGACCAGGAATTTCCTGACCACTTCTTTACTCCAGACTGAACCACACTATTTTCATCTCCAAAAACATAATAAAAGGAGTTTTCAGTGTAGCCACTTCCATAAGAAGTTTGAAACATACGAAGGCCTCTTAGCCACTCCACGTTAATTTGGGTAACTTTGAAAGAAACCTAATACTCATATAGGACAGAGAAGTTAGCCAAATGAGACCGTCACTGACAGAAGTTGAAAAGTGAGGATGAAAGAAGTCTGTGCCAAAACTGAGTGTATGAAATGGTTATAAAAAGAAGAAGGAGGTGGTAAGGGCCACAGAAGATTGTTGTCTCAGGGCTCCGGTCTATGTTAACAACTCGCATTTCTGAAATTGTGAACTTGCATAGCAAAGACAACTTTTTCAGTGTTTTGTATTACTGTTGATGACTTTTGTTATCATAACAGTAGCACACAGCCATGCCAGTCCAAGAAATATGCCACTGGCTGACAAATAGTGAGGAAGACTGTCTAGGACCATCGACTTTGCAGTCTGCAAACTGAAGACTAGCAGAGGATAGAGACTAAAATATTTCTGTACACTGAGCAGCATCTTAAACATTGCTGAAAGCAGTACTCAAAAAATAAAAATTCAGGCAACTGTCTGTTAACTAGATTTTCTGACCTAAAGGTTACATGGCCTGATCATGCTGCTCCCTGCCAGTGTGAGATACTGTAGCCAACTTCTGTAAGAAAGGATAAAGCACAAAGATGAAAAGAAGATAAGCGCTAAAAAGTGAAGATTATCATTTTAGCCCGATGTCTATACAACAGTGAAGAACAGAAGAGACACAACAAAACTGAAAAAAGCCCCAGACCTTTTTGCTGTCACAGGGGCCAAAAGTGTCATTTTATGTCTGGCTAAGTTATATGCTGATCTATACATTATAGTAAAGCTTTTATAGAATTGGGATTTTAGGTCAGCCCAAGTGTCCTGGAGAAGGCGAGCAACACAGAGAATAAAACCTTGGAAGATTAGAGGAAGATGAAAGTTTTAAACTTTAATTTCAGTGGAAAGCATCTGTTCACTGCAAGAGGATCTGACTACTTCAGAAATCTGAAGTTTCTTTTTTTATGCTATTGAACAGGACAAACAGTTACTTCTGTGTGTGTACTGCCAGCATAATTATGTAAACATCTTTTTTTCTCCACTTTGTTCACAGAAAGACAGAGAGTAAGTCAAGGACAGTTTAGAAAGCAAGTCACTGTTCCTTCAATGTGGGTTTATATATTTGAAACCATGTTTTTTTCTCTATGCATTGGTAACAATGAGGCTGAATATATTCTCAAAGTGCTTGTAAGGGTATGGAAATACTGAGGAATTTGTCAGTATAAAATGGTGAAAAAGGAATTCCTTCTAAAATCAGTTAGAACACCAAAATGGTAAATTAATTGACCTATGCTTTATATAGCTTGTGTATAAAGAGAAATATGTTTACAAATACTTGGGACCAGCTCAGCTACTTTAGTGATGATACCAAGGAAATAGGCAGATTTCTATATCTGTATCTGTATCTTCTGCTGACAGTTGTAGGCTGTTAAAATGCAAATCAATAAGAACAATGCTATGGAGAGCTGTTAGCATTAACATCTGGTCTTGAAATGCACAGGTTGCATATCAGAGTTATTAATAGAGGCATGTGGCAAGATGGATGGTTTCTCCTTCTGCTTCTGGCTGTGTAGCATAATAGCAGTGAAAAAACCCACCTTGAACCTATGTTCCTCTCCTGAATGATTATGGTGCTTGTGGGGTAGAGAGAGTACTTAAAGGGAATACAGATTTCCTCCCCTGACGCTAAATGTCTTCTGCCTTGAGGCTGGACAAGAGAAATGCTGTGGGCAGCATCTCTGTTCTTAAATCTGTCATGAATCCAAATAATCCAGCAGGAGTTGTGATTTGGAGACCCCTCGTTACGGTAATGTTCTGAGTGGTGTCTACGTGTGTAGCTCTGGTGTGAAAAGTAAGACCTAGCTCTTACTTGAGCTAGTAGACTTCTCCTGCAGAGAGACGAATGAGCTTGGTCAGTGAGGGTTCAAGCAAAAAAGGAAAGTTCTGTGAATGATTTAAGAACAGATCAAGAGAGGAATAGATAACTGGGTCATGATGTAATGAACTTCTAGGGAAAATGCCTGAAGTGATAGGCCATCTTTGTGGTAAACTGCTGTAACGCCTGCAGCTTTAGCATCCATGGAAGACAAATATATTGAGGGCTGTGTAATTTTAACTGCAAGTATTTTGTGCACTTTGGAAAGACTGGAGTAAGAGAGAGTTAGCTGATTTTTTTTGCCTGCTTACAAAACTAACAAATTGTTCAATGGAGCGCTTGAAACAAAATACTTGGAAGCTTTCTGATGCTCAGGTCATAGCCATATGGAGAAGTAAAGTGGAAAGATCATATACCAATACAGTCTTTTTCATTACTGGTTTGGTGGCAGATATAATAGTCTGTTTTGCAGATATAAAATATAAAATTGAGTATTCCTCTTTCATTTCTTTAAGGAAGACATAAAGAGAAAATAAAATTCCATTTTAGAAGAAGTCCTTATTTGTTCATTGTTGCTTCTGCTTAGCACTGTTATACATTCTTCATGGAGGGAAAGTGAGAAATAAAGAAAGCAACACCATATTTGAAAGTGTGCAGCACAGAAGAATGTAGGACAAAAAAATTGGTAACATTGCTGCATTTATAAACTGGTGAATAGAAGTAAAAATGCATGGAAAAAATTATTGCAGATAAACAGGTCCTAAAACAGGCAGGGCAACTGGATACATTAATGTGAGCAAAGGAACATCCTGATTTTAGAAGCAGCAACAAAATTTTACAGCTGGTTACCTTACCTAAAACTGAGAACATTCAAGGCAGTAATAACTGGTCTGTGTGTCACTCTTTCTGTCTTAGATACCTGTCATTGGGGCTGAGTTTGTAAATCCTTCTATATCCCATGAAGGTATCTCATGGAAGCCAATATGACTGCATGGCTCAACACACAGAAAGAAGTATTGGCAGGAGTTCAAAATTCAGGAGTTATGTCCCTCAGAGATCATGATATTTTCCTTGAGAAAAAATGGTTGTGTTTAGATTTTGAGCCTCTGAGACTAGTATTTTTAGAAGTTTTCCTAATCTTTATAGAAACAGAGACACTAAAAATGAGACGCTTCCAGGGCATGCTGCTAGGATATGAGGTTTAAAAGGGCAGGAACCATTAGACGCACAATGACTTTGTGAATTCTTGCAATGCAAAGGTTCCTTGGAAGAAGGTCTGCAGAATCAGGCCCTTAACAAGCTCGATAAACTTCACTAGTCTTGTTTTGAAAAGGATCACCATCTACTAAAGAGCAGTAAACTGCTGAAGTAACATATTAGCATTAAGAATATAATAAAATTTAATCTTTGAATTAAAAAAATCTCTATTCCCTTGTTAAAGCCTATTTTGCTGAAAATCTAGGGTTCATAAAGTCCAGGATACTCTTATACAATGTTACCTCTGTTAAATCCAAGTTGATAGTATTCCTTTAAGTCTCTTGTGGACAGCATTTCTATTGTCTGCAAGGTAAAGTAGCAGATCTCAGAAGAGAGGAATTGTGCCACAGCTGGATATAATGGAGATGTCAGGTTTAATAATTTGACTTTGCAGGCTGAGAACGTGATAGATTTCGTGGGGCTTATTTATAGAATCCAGTCTCACTGACACAGAGTTGGGAGGGTTTCGGACATATTTTCCTTGGCAAGCAGGTTTTCTTTTGCATAGGAAGACTGCTAAGACTGTGAGCCTCAGGAGACACTAATTAAATTGAGGAAGAAATGTCAAAGAAAGGGGAATTAAACTCAAAATGAATGTCTTCTTATTTGATTTGGTAATCGCTTTTTCTTCCTTGCAGTCTCCCTTCTAGCTCCCTTCCCTTAAAGCATAAAACCTGCTTTATGGTTTTATGTGCCATCTCTTGAATAGTGTCAAATTTGGGAAGAAGCATGGGGAGAAGGCAAATTTAGCAAGTCTCCACATTAAATATTGGCTGCTTTCTGATTTGTTTTCCGTTTGAAATCTAAAAGACAAACAGCAATTAGCAAGCTTTTCAGAGTAAGCCTGAAGAGACTTTTGTTACAGCTTAAATCTGTAGTGGCCAACTTTCCTAATCATCTTTGAGTTACTGAATGGTACCGAAAGAAAATATAATTGTCAATAATGTGCATTATGGCAGAGAATTATGCCATCAGAGCAAAAGAAGTGTGCTTTAGCAATCAGACTTAATGTTTCCTCATTTTGAAAGTACAAATAAATATTAATATTCTTTTACTGAAGAAGAGATCGGAGGCCTAGTTACGCTTTTAAGGAAGGAGGTTTCAGTTTCTTGTTTTAATGGAAAATAAACAGTGATTTTTGAAGCCTTGTGGGAAAGACATATTTCATTACTACCTGTTCTGGGTGGTTGGGGGTACAAAGCATTATACTTGAACACCCTGACTAAACAGTTCAACACTGAAGTCTAGATCTTTATTCTTACAAAGTCAATTGTAATTCCAGTTTATGTGCCAAGGATTATCACCTGTTTGATTTAGTAGGTAGAGGTGAGTTATTTTTCAAAACTGTAGTTGTGATGACAGTTAATAAACTCAGAGGAGCAGCAGCTTGTCTTTGTGTTCTGAGCCAAATTTTCACTTGGATTGATCTGATCCACCTCACATGGGTTGATGTTGGCTGGACTGAAATTCCACATGCTCTTAGGGTCCAAACCACCAAAATTTTTAGTTGGATTTTTGTTCCTGAAGAGCTGCTTTGTACTATTCTCATCAAAATACCAAATTGGAATCTATCAGAAAATAAATGTCTTCTATCTCAGACTTAGTGATGAAAAAAGAAGGCTCCATGCACAGCTGGGTGCTGCAGATATTCATAACACAGTAACCTAATAATCTCAAACTCATCAGGTTACTCCAGAGTAAATAGCACATATTAATCTGTAATTAGTCACTGATGTTGAATCTATAATCAATAGATCAGGTTGCCCAGAGAGGCAATGGTGTCTTCATCCTTGAAGATACTAAAAACCTGACTGGACACAGCCCTGAGCAACCTGCTGTAGGTGACCCTGCTTTGAGCAAGGGGTTGACCTAGGTGATCTCCAGAGGTGCCATCCCACCTTAGTGTTTTTCTGATTACTACAGAATCCAAGAAAACCCCCTCAGAAGTCAGAATAACTGTCTCAGACCAGAAGGTCCTGTGTGAAAAAACGGTGAAACCCAATGTTGGACATTGTTCTGAACAGTGAATTATGGAAGCTGAAAAATACTCACTGTGCAGATTGCAGTGATTATCATTTAGCTGTATTTTCCATATGCAAATGAGATGATCAGATTTAGGCCTGTATGAGACTAGTCTTCCAAAACATGCTGTCACTATACTAAGCAGGACTATGCATTTAAGTTAGGCTATGTCTTACCAAAAACCCAAAAAATGTTCAAGGACATCCTCGGGAATGCCCAGAAAGCCGTGGAGCCACATTTATTCAGACCTGAACTGGTCAGAAACCATCCAGGTCAAAAGGAGATATGAAGTCAGTGATACATGTATATTTCTAATAAGTATGTAAATGAAAGGAACATGGGAAGGCATTGAATAAAAATGTCAAGTCAGGTAGCTGGGAACTGATAAGAAGGGCTAAAGAAACCAAGCTAATAGGGCTAAATATATTGAATACACACTGAAAATTAAGAAAAAGAAAACAAATATAACAGAAAATTAGCAGGTTATTAGAAGAATTTGCTCATTGTCCAGTGCTCTTTCATATATTTATCAGCAACTTCAATGAAAAAATAAAACTTTTGCTTATAAAACTTAATCTTGAAAGAAAACTCATCAGTCATTTTAATCCAGCAGTAGGGAACATAACAGACCTGGAGACAAAGAGCACAGGCTATACCTCTGCATTATGGAAGGACTCCTTCTCAAAAGCTGTAGATGACGGTGTATTTCAGAGAATATGCTATGTTAGAAAAACTAGTTTGAAGTGCCTGTCTTGACCTCTTTTACCTCAATTCAGCCCTTTTGTTGCACCAGTGTGGGTGTTTGTCAGGTCACTCTGTAAAGCAGATCAGGGAGAAGATGTAAGCTCAAAACCAAAATAGACTTTTTATCATTTTTTTTAACCCAATCATTTCCCCAATTCATTCTATGGCAATGCCTATGAGTTGTCTTGAAAAAACCTGCAGGAACATGTAAGTACTGTAAACAGCCCTCCACTTACTGTGTACAGCCCAGGACAGGAAAGGATGGGGAGACTCCATGAGCTATTGGGAAGTCTTAGGTTAATAGTGTACTGTTGCAATTATGTATGTCTTTCCTCCATTTTTTGCTTAGAAACCATTATGTTCAGGGTAAAAGCATCAATAATACCTCTTTCTGACATATTTTTTTCTGACTCTGGTCAGAAAACATCCAGGTCAAATGGAGATATGAAATCAGTGATACATGTATATTAATTGTAAGTATGTAAATGATAGGAAAAAAAGGGAAGGCATTGAATAAAGATGTCAAGTCAGATAGCTGGGAACTGATAAGAAGATCTAAAGAAATCAGATATGATAGATGGGTATTTTCTTGATATCAGCCTCATTTGTAGATAGTTGCATCATCTGTAATTTTTGTCTTAGCCCATTATCTATGAACCACATTTCTTTCAGGACGCCAGGATCAATCTCTCATTTTATTATTATATTTTGCCTTCTCAGACTTGGGAGTTTAGAATAATGTGATCGTGAGTTTCTTTGTGTATATATACATAACGCAGAAATTATTTATAAGTAGAACAATCACAAAGGCAGCAATTTGTGCAAGTCAAAAGTGCAAGAGAGTCTCAGAATAGAAACATGATGCCACAACCCTTTTCTAGGAGTATGTGAAATTGTGGTCAATTAGGCCTAGCAAGGGAATATTTGTAACTAACAGTAGGGGAAAATGATGAACGGAATTTACACAAGCTATACATTGTGCACAAAAAGGAAAAAAACCACAACTACTCCCCCAATAGCTGTTAATCTGAATGGATGCACTATTTTGTCTGGAGCTACTAAAATGCACTTTTTTTCTGGCACAATGCAAGAATATATATGTTTTGTACTCTACTGGGAAGATTTCTGTATGTTCACGGACACTTAGTTCTGCTTCAGTGCAAGTCAGCAAGCTGTCTCAGCAGTTTGTATTTCAGTCTAGCCTCAAAGTGGAACCAGGCTACCAACACTCTTGCTGTTCAAATTTTTTACACTTTAGCTCTTTGTGCTTATGTACAGCATGTTCTGCATCTCAGTGAAACTCCTTTCCCTACAGCAGAGGGAAAGTATCCCTGGCACACTTTAACTTAGAGGAAGAAATTACAGCATTATGAGGAGCAGTAGGGTCTCAGGTTGCAGAAGCTCCCTTGCCCTTTTTGGAATTGCCTATCACAGCATGAATTCAGTGAACAGGAGCAGATTGACTGGCCAACACAGATGCCTAGTTTTCTCCCCTGTTCATTCACAATGCAGTTACATCCAGCTTTTAACCACTCCTTTAATGTGTCTTTGAGGTATAATACTTTTCTGAGTTCTTAATGTAAACCTCCAAATCAGAGCTACAGGGCCACAAGACAACTTTTTTTTGCTGCTGTTTCTGTGTCACTGTCACCTAAGTGACATTCATCCCAAAACACCTCCATAAAAAAGCAGCAGTGTCCATGCTAGCTGCCAGCTCGAAACAGAACAGCCTCACTCCTGAACCCTCTCCTTTTTCTCATTTTACAAGGCTGGTTTATTGCAAAGGCATTAAGATTCACTGAGGTTGGGATTAAGGAAAACAAATGTTACAAAAAAATTTGCTTCAACATATAAATATATAGCTGTCCAAAAGAGAAGGCACCACAATATTCATGTCTTATGGTCAAGGAGAAAGAAACAGTTTGGGTACAAGCATCTCCCTGAAGTGGGGAGAGAGGAGTGTTGAAGGATACCCATCAAAGTCCCTGAAGAGCAAAGGCATATACAGACTGCTGTGGTGCCCCCGTTGCTGTGGTTTAGGAGCAGTCCTTTAGGAGGTAAAGGGAGTGGTTGGTGATTTCTGTGCTGAGACAGTTTGTATTTACAAACTTACATGTGAAAGTTCTTGCTGTGAGCTCACCACTAGCGGCTGTTTTCATACCCGTCTCACCTATCCTGATTGCAAGGCTATCAAATTGCACAGAGTCATGTTGGAATTAGTTTTGCTGAGGACAGTGGTACAGAGGTGTCTGAGCTGGCTTTTCCCCTGCATCCATCAATGTGTCCCATGCCCCCTAGGCAGCCACCCCCCTCAGTCAAAAGCTGTGGTAGTGTTGACTTGGCTCGATGTGTTTCACACCTGGACATGGGGGCTGAGGCTCTTCTGGGGCAGCCCTGGCAGCAGCCTGGCAAGCCTGGCAAGGTATTATTTGGGCTTCTCCACCTCCATATCTCCCTCTCCCCCTGCCCCGCCTTTGTCTCTCTGTGCTCCTTTGAGGTTGTACATTGTGCAGCTTTTATATCACGGAACCTGACAGATAAGCCTTATAGGGATGTATGAGGTTGGGTGCAGCATCACACAAACCTGTGTTGCTTCCAGATGTAAGCTTCTGTATTTGCATAACACAGCTCAGCATTGTGCGAATTCACTGGCTTGAGTCAATGCTACTGTGGAGATCTTTGCCCCTGTGCATTTATTAAGGTCTGTAGAAGAGTACCTTTAAAGAAACAGAAACTTTAAGGAGAGCAGTTTGCATCGCAGTATGTAATTTTTATGGTTTCTAAAGAAAATCTGACATTTTCTGTGCCTGAGACATTTCTCTTACTGCTTCTCTGTCTCTGAAATTGCACATAAAATTAATTTGTGTGTGGTCTCTTAATTCCCAACAATTATAATGTTTAAAAATTAATTTCATGCCTCTTGTTCATGCAATTTTTACCCTTTTTTTTTTTTTTTTTGGTGGAAACTGTCTAGTTCTGTCAAATAAAGGAGCAAATTCCTTACAGCTCAGCAAAGTGCATTTGCAACCTGCTGTCATTAAACAGCCTAAGCTGAAACATCATGGGGACTTTGCTGTCCCAGTCTCTGTCACTATTCTTTTATTCTGCAGCTACAAAGAGCATATTGTTACATAACTAACATAATTTTTAGTGTCACAGCAGGCAGCTAGCAAAATGGAAACTGAGAACTGGGTTATTTTAGTTAGGAAAGAAAACGAATATATGAGATTATTCAGATCCACTTTATTTACAAATAGAAAATTTCCGTATTTTGAAGAGCTCTGAAGAGAAGCTCTCAGCAGCAAAATTCTCATCAGCTCCCTTTGGGCAATAGGAAGTGTCACAGCTCAGGTGTCTCTGTTTAAACTCTTTTGCAGCTGTGAGTTCATTTGCAGATTACAATCTTTGTCTAAAAACTCTGTGGTAGAACTTTTGGTTATAGCTTAAAAACACGGATGCTCAAAGTGGTTCTGGTATAGTCACATGCCCGTGCCTAAATAGAAATGGCCTGATTTGCAGAGGTGTGATCAATTCTAGGTCCTATTGAAATCAATGGGAACTGATGAGTGCTCAGTTCTTTTGAAAACCAGGCCATTTATATATAGGTGCCTAAATATGGCACCCAATTTTGAAAAGCCTGGCTTTAAGATCATATACCATCTTCCTCCTTTTGATATCTGGGTCCCTGCTGCAAGAAAGGGTAAGAAGGGTAATGAAGAAACAATTGTAATGCAAAGAAGACTTGCCAGAGCACCCAGGAATATTTCTGTGTAGTTAGTACCCTGTGACTATAAAACCATTTTTTAAAATCACTAAACGCAAGTTTCCACTGGGTAAAATTTCAACTCCTGTATTTCCTCTGCTCTGTGTTGAGAAGACAAAGCAAAGGGAATGACTACTCCTGTACATCACTGTCTGGTAATTATATTTGTTACAAAATAAAATTCAGATAGAAAATACAAACACAAAAAAACCCTTGATGCCAGAACAATCCCTTTGTACAGATCTGATTTTTCCTTCTCATTTCCAACAGAAAAATAGATGCTGAAATGCACTGGTGTACAAACATTCACTCACTGACTCTCCTACTTTCCACAGTATCATGAAAGCAACTTTCCTTAAAAAATAGTTCAATTTTCCACCATTTTTTACAGAATGTATAGCATTTTTACATTTTTCACTCAATATGCTGCAAAACAGAAAAGAATTATGATCTGTTATCACAATAAAAGCTATGCCAGATAATATGGTTAGAGGCTTTTGTAAAGCTCACAGCATCCTGAGGAACTAATTTCAGCCATGCCATTAGCATCCTCCCGAGGAAAGCATTCAGAGCCTTCAGGACAGATTTTACTCACAGTTACACAACTGTATGAAACCACATATAACTGATTCAAGAAATGGAATACGAGCTGAAGCATTAGAAACAATTATTTTTCATGTTGTGATCATAAGATTACAAAAAGAAACTGTTTGGGGTTTATGTCAGGTTCATGAGTTCCCATGTTCTGCATTTCCGAGCTTCTCAGGGCAATCATGAGAGTGAGTGACTTGCATTTTTCAGGTTGTAGATTGGGAAATGGTGGTATTTATTAGCCTGTCTTCCTCTGGCTTTGTTCCATGTGGATCCTCCTACATTTAATAAGGTGTAATCTCTGAACCTCTTTTTGGGTGAGGACTTGTCCTTTATGGATTTGCTAGTATCTAATAATGTTTGAGCTGACTTTGTGGCCTTCCTTTTGGATGGGGGGGAGACATGGTAGAGAAAAGGTGAACTCTCTTCTCTTTCCAGCTAGCTATTTTCCTGAAAGTTGTAGGAAAGGGATCTATTAAACATGCCCTTTTGTTCCCTTCTGTTGGATCTCATTTAAAAGTGTGTTGACAAAGGGGCACTATGAGATTCACAGAAAAAAAATACTCCCTTTTTTCCCTTAAGAAACCAAGTTAAAGTAAAATTTGATTATTATATTATCACACATTTCTAGAGTTAATGTTCTGAGAAAAAAATGTTAAAACTGGATGAAGTTTTGGGCAAGGATGGAGAATGTTCCTTTCAAAAGCAGAAGTAATTTTTTTTTTCCTTATATGGCAGGAGTCAAATTTTGAGACTGAATCGCAAATCTTTTGTGAGCAGAATCAGTACTATCTATTTAAAGCTGAGCCTACGTGTAGGTCAGGTTAGTATGGGCTTACTTGCGACAGTGATGTTGGATCATCTAATTAATGTCTCTGAAGTGCACTCAGATCTGAAACAAAACCTTTTCTCAGTTTAAGCAGCCCTTTGAAGTAAGGTCTAAAAGACAGCAATGAGGTTCACCTTAGTTTAAGGTGACAAATGTTTTACTTTTGTCAGCGGTTGTGTCATGTTCAGTAATGTAAATGCATTTTAACCATGGCATCCCTTCTTTGACTGGTATAAATTTAGGAACTTCAATGAAGTAAATGGAAATTCTCTAGTTTAGAAGTAAAGGCATGGTTTGTTGTCCTTCAATATGCTTTGGAACCTGGGAATATTCAGACACTATTTTAGGTATTTTTAATGGGTTACATGTTTTAATGGGTAAAATACATAATACTTTCTAGAGAAAGTAAAACCAACAGGGATAATTAATGTAAATTATGAATAATGAAACAATTAGGTAATAAATTTCACATAACCTACCTGGATTGTATTCAAAGACCTCAACATCTCCAAAGACTCTGGTGTTCCCAATAGCTAAGGGCTCTTCGTGGAAGATGATGGGCTGTTACTCAATAAACTGAGTAGGGACATAAACTCTTTGCCTGTTTGAGACATATTTCCCCCTCCTCCTCCCCAAATCTTCTTGTTCTGAGCAAACGCTCCTTTACTTACTCAGAGCAGTAAGTGACCTTGTCATTTCAGTGACGAGAGGTGCTGATCTCGGTACAGACCTGCTAAGCAGATCTTGATGGGTGGCGGGATGCTGCCACCTAAGCCCCACTTTGGAGGGAGAAGTCTGGGGGATGCTGCCCCTGGGAAGGTGACAGCGGGCAGCCTGGGAAGTGAAGTAAGTGCCCTTGGGGAAGGCCAGGTGGAGCTTAGAAATGCAATTGATTCAAGAACTGTCAACCGCACTGCTTCCATAATAAGGTCCTTTAGTTGGCAATTTTACTTACCTGTATGGAATTATCTTTTATTCACTAAGGTCAAGCAGCAGATCCACCAGCATAACAGTAAGTGGAATCAGGATAGAGACATCGGCACTTCTGCTCATTTAATGTAATCTCACTTACTGCTGCGATATACCTTGGGATGTTAGTCATGTAAAAGCAAAGTTAAAATACTGGTATCCCAAATCCTTTTTTGTGGGGTTAACTGAGAGAAAGGGAAGTATCTGCACAGTTGAGACCTTGGCAGTGGAGATTAATCTTAGGACATGTAACCATTTTTAGATTTAGAGATTGGTAATGGGGATTTATTGTCATTCCATAAAATCCTTCCAGACCACACAGATACTCAGTTCCTTTGGCTTTCTTGCAGAAAATCTGTTCTCTGTGCTTAGCCTTCCTAAACCTCTCTGTTGCTGCCATTGTCTTCAGCTGTAATACTGGCCACTGAATGCAATTAGTTTCCATGTCACATTGACAGCTTTACACGTTTAGGTATGTATTACCTGGAGAAGCAGGCTCTCTGTGCAAATAATAGTTCTTTTAAGAATTACAAAAATACGTCATTGCAGAACAACGTCCAAAAGGTTGTGCACCTTCTCAGCTGTATCAGATAGTCTGCAAGCCTACTAGTTCTTGTATCTTCGTATGTTGTAGCACAGCTACAGCAACAGACATATTAAGCTCTCTTAATTCAATTGGAGTAGTGTGTAATACTGTTTTGAGAATCTGTATATGTGTCAGTGATGTTTATTAGAAATTGCCAAATCTGGTAGCCCAAAAAAACCAAGGCTGTTGCAGCTCCATGTACCCAGGTCCAGCCAGTAGCGACACTGAACATATTCCCACTAGTTACGCATGCACACAATACATATACATATGCATATGCCAGCCACACAGATCAACCCAGGCAGAAAACATAGTACTCAAACACAAACGGCCCATTCCCTTTTCTTGCAAAACATACACATATATAAATACACACATATACAATGTGGATCCCACCAGCAGCTGGGCTCAGACACTCTGTAGGCCTAGTAGCTGTGCCTGGGTCCTTGGTCTCCCCACTTGCTGACACCTGCACCTACAAACCCTGGGACCTACTGCCCTACACACACACACATGCAGACACACACAGACATACACACGCATGTGCAATGGTTCCCTGCACAAACTGGGCTTAGAAACTCTGTCTGGCCAGTAGCTGCCCCTGGATCTCCACCTCCTGGTTACCTTGTGCACAGACACGCAGATACATGCACATGTTTGCCCAGTAGCTGGTCCAGGCATATGACTTTACCAGTAGCCAAACCCCAGACTCCATAGTGTCTCCAGTAGCTGGCTTGGAATGCTGGCACCTCCAGGAGCCAACTCACAGACCCTCTGCTCTCTCCAGTATCCAGCCCAGACTTATGGCCCTATTGATACTGGGCTCCCCAGCCTCTTATTCTGCTCACCGGCTGTTCCAGCTTGGTGTTTGCTAGCGATGACACACCAACATATGCACACACGCTGGCTCTCCTATTGCTGGCGCCATGGATGCACCTGTGTTCCCACTCCAGTTGCTGGCACTTAGACCTCCACACACAGACATACACATATGCCTCTGAAGCCACTTACAAAAATTAGACATGTAGTTTAAAGAAACGAGTAGCTGGTTAGCAGTAGTGAAAGATCTATTCTTTCACAAAACTGCCACTGGTTTCCAAAAAATTATTTGGAATTTCCAATAGCAGTGGGAGAATCTTTACCTGCTTTCTCTCTTGGCCTCTTGGGACAAGAAGACAGTGGGAAATTGCAAGAGTGAAACAGATTACTCTACCCTCTTAACTTACCCTTGTGGTCACTCAATTATGAGAATGCTGCTTCCTTTTTCTCACTTTACCCTCACAGTTACGTTTTCCACACATACACAAATCTAAATGAAATGTGCCTGCGTGTGGCCTCATTGTCATGGTGTCCTCTGGAGTTTTCACAAGGATGGTAATGAATGGGGTGTCAAGAGGAATCTTCTTATCCTCTGGTCTGATGACTGAAAAGAGGAAGCAGGAGGTTGTGTAACTGAACTGAAAAATGCCAAATAGCCACAGGGACAGCGCCCCCCCCCCCCGAAATACTCAACATTATTCATATCGTTGTTCCTGAGAAATTGGACTCCATTAGTTAATACCTTAATGTCAAGCATGAATAAATTACAGTCAAATTTTAGTGAAAAATTATCTCTCATGCACAGAAAGATGATAGCAATGTAACCATTTTGGTACCTTAACATGAGCTGATTGTGAATTCAGAATAATGAGACAACATAAAATGTGTCTTTTTCAACTTTTGGAGGGAATTTAGAGGAAGGCAGAACATAAAATATCAGGCAGTGATCGTTCAAGTGAGAGTAATGGTGTATGTGATCTTGAATGCCATATAAACATTAACAAAATTTAGTATATTTTACTATTTTTTTACAATCTGAGTTCCATTTTCCTGACAGTCTTAATTTCTGTAGGTTGGAATGCATATTCTCCTATCCTAGAAATGAACGTTACCCTGTAACTACAACTTCTGATGCAGAAAATGTGAGAGTCTAAAAAGTACCAGCAGATGTATAGCAATGTCTTAAGCCAATCCTATCTCAAATGAGTTTGCTCTGCTGTGTCAGATGCATATGAATTTGCTTAAAAGCCATGAGCCATTAGGCTATTTTATAGTATCACAGTTATGAAAGGTCCAAAGGTCATTTTGTGCATACCCCTGCCTGAAAAGCATTTTCTAGTGTCTCGCAGTTGTAGTACATCATGTGGGAAGACACAGGCATGCACACATACCCTCCATTGTAAGCTCTGTTGTGTTTCAGGGTGTGTGTTGGTATAGCTGCACCTTATAGCTGGAGCATACATGGTGAGCACAAGTTACCTAACATTTCATGTAGGTTTCTCTGCTGCCTTCCCCAATTTGCTCTTCTCTCCTCCTTTTGGTTTGTTTGCTCACAGGAGAGCAGTAGACAGCACTGCTGCCTGCATGACTTGGCTGGGGATAGATTTGAGGGATTCTTTTGCTGTCAACTATTTCTTTGCATTAATAAGAAAAGTCCTATTTCTGTCTCTGTTCTCCGCTCTAAAGATATTGTTTGTCCTGTCAAAGGATAAACCTTCTGGATTAGGAGTTTATTCTGATTAATGTATCGCAGTGGGGTTCTGTGATAATACAGATTGTAACAGCATCCTGTTTCAGTGAAACAGTGTGCTGATATCTTGTTTTCCATATTAGCAAAGGGAAAGTGAGGAGTGAATGAAGTATGCGATGAGCAACTTAGTAAGGTAATTTAGAATCTTACTGTGTTCTGTGCAAAATTTTATGTTTCCAAGTGCAACCTAAAAGTCTGTTTGAAAGATTTATGCTGGGGTTACAGTTGAGAAATATCCTTTTCTTTTTAGCTATGTGTCTTGCAGCTGGATTTTGAATTGCTTGGAGTCTACTAATCGGCTTTACTGGTAGACCTGCTGAGAAAGCACTGCAGTCGTCCAGGCAAGGCATAAGACAGAAACGTATGGATTAGATTTCTGAATAAGTTCTGGACACAGACAGTATGAATCTGTGAGGAATGTTTCATAAGCATTGTCAGACCAATATAACTGTAGCAGTAATGAGCTAAGAACCAAAAGAAGTCAATTATTTTTCTTTTCCTATTTATTCTGAGATTTGTACTTTGTTAATTATCTTAGACCTGGATAGGAGGAACATTCACTACCATCTTCCACCATCTAATATCAGGGGTTGATGTGTGAACTTAGCTGTACTGTATTTTCATGTGAAAACCTGCCAGAGCCTGCGTTGGATAGGTTCACATAAGGGAGTATGAGACTGTTCCATTAAAACCCTCAGGTGACCTACGAGTCCAAATTCAAGTGTCAAAGCTGTGTTAGATACTTTATTTGAAGTATAACTGATGGCAAAGCATTTGCCCTGGGTTTGAAAATGGAACTGAGAATTGCAGTTCACTGCATATTTCAGATGTACCAGGGGCTTCTGCACAGGAGCGTGGAGGTGAAGTGCTGGTCTGCAGTCCTGTTTCCTCTCCATCTGGGGCTGGGTGAACTGGTGGTGGGAGGAGGGGAGCTGGCTTCTGGTGCCTTTCACTGTGCGAAAGAAGGGGATTCCTTGTAGCTTGCCAAGAGTGTGCAAAGTCCTTATTCTGTCTTGTGGTTGGCCAGGTACAGCCTGGATCTCTAGATGAGATATAGAAAAACAGTATTTGGCTGAAACTTGGTGCTAGAGCTGTTATTTTGGACAGAGAATCCTAAAATTGTTACAGCTGGCTTCACAAAATAGCAAAATAGACCTTTAGCTGCATATCAAATATGAAGTATCTTCACTTGCTCTGCTGTTACATCTCAGCAGATGACTAGGTACCTCTGGAGCAGTGAATCTAGATCTGGGATGTTGGCTGGCTCTTGGGTGGGACAATGTCGTGTTTTCAGCGCAGCCGGTAACAAAGCACCATGCAGCTGCTTGCTCACTCACCCCCCCAGCCACAGTGGGATGAGGAGAAATACAAAGGCAGGCTTGTGGGTCGACTCAAGGACTAGGAGGGATCACTCCCCACTTATGGTCATGGGCAAAAGACAGGCTCAACTTGGGGAAGAAAGAAAACCAGTTGAATTTAGTACCAATCAAATCAAAACAAGGATAATGAGAAGTAAACCTAAACCTTAGAACACCTTCCCCCCACCACTCCCTCCTTCCCGGCTCAACCCCACTCCCGGTTCTTTCCATCTCCTCCCCCCGGCAGTGCAGGGGGACGGGGAATGGAGGTTGGGGCCAGTTCGTCACACATTGTCTCTGCTGCTCCTTCCTCCTTGAGGGGAGGACTCCTCACTAGTCCCCTGCTCCAGCATGGGGTCCCTCCCATGGGAGACAGTCCTCCACAAACTTCTCCAGCACGAGTCCTTCCCACGGGCTGCAGTTCTTCACAAACTGCTTCAGTGTGGATCCCTTCCATGGGCTGTAGTCCTACAGGCACAGACTGCTCCAGCATGGGCTTTCCCATGGAGTCACGGCCATCTTCAGGGACATCCCCCTGCTCTGGCATGGGGTCCTCCCAGGCTGCAGGTGGGCATCTGCTCCCCCGCTCCCCTCCATGGGCTGCGGGGACACAGCCTGCCATCTCACCATGGGCTGCAGGGGCATCCCCTCCTCCCCCTCTCCTCCTCCCCTCTTTCTTCAGCGACCTCAGTATCTGCAGAGGGGTTCCTCTCACCTTCCAATCTCCTGTTCCTCTCACATCCCAGTCTCCTGTTCCTCTCACACCCCAATCTCCTGTTCCTCTCACATCCCAGTCTCCTGTTCCTCTCACATCCCAATCTCCCGTTCCTCTCACACCCCACTCTCCCGTTCCTCTCACATCCCAGTCTCCTGTTCCTCTCACACCCCAGTCTCTGCTGCAGGTTTCCCCTCTTAACTCTGTTCTCCCAGAGGCTCTACCACCGTCCCTGATGGGCTCAGCCTGGGCCAGAGTCGGGTTCGACTTGGAGCCAGGGGAGCTTCCAGCAGCTTCTCACAGGAGCCACCCCTGCGGCCCTTCCCCACTACCAGAAAACCCTGCCACACAAACTCATAACAGACAACTTGCTCACAAACTCTTCATGTGCTCTGCAGGAAGAATTAAGAAAACCTGTGTTTATTTCTGTCCTCTCCTACTCCCTTTCCCAATCAGAATGTGTACTGATACTACTAAATGCCCCTGCCTACTACCACCAGTCCTTCAAAATCTTATTTTACCCCATTCTGTCTTACCATACTGGTGTTTTTACTAGGCTCTCCAAAGTTGTTATTTATAGGCATTTGTTGTTTAGTCCGTGCTGATTTGCAAGATTCAGACTCTAACTTTTGCCTTGCCTTCTGCTGATTCTCAATTTGGTTGGAGTGTGGATCCCCTCAAGAGAGATAAGACTTCATATACAAGAAAGCCCATAAAGCTTATAAGAAGGTAGGTTTTTTCCTGGTTTTAAGCAGAAGGAGAAATTCCAGTTTGAATTTCTGGTGTGATCAATGCCATGTGGTCTCAGACTACAGGTGCTGAAGAATGAAATACATAAATGCATAAAGTGTCTCACATAACAGTCAAAAGGAAAAGCAACGTGGCTAAAAGCACCGCTTCAGAAACCATTACTTGGTGTCCTATGTTGCCTGTACAGAGCAGAAGGGCCAAACAGTGTACAGAGTAGATCTACCACAGAACACGGGTTTTAACTGGGACCATTTTATAACTTTCTGGGCACACTGAAAAACATAACAGTTTGGGAATATGGTGGAGATAGATAGACTGGCCTAGTGTTGTGGTTTAACCCAGCCAGCAACTAAGCACCACACAGCTGCTCTCTCACTCGCCCCACACCAGTGGGATGGGGGAGAGAATCAAAAAGAAAAAAAGTAAAACTTGTGGGTTGAGATAAAACCAGTTTAATAGGACAGAAAATGAAGGGAAAAAAATAAAAATCATAATAATAGAATATACAAAACAAGTGAGGCACAATACAGTTGCTCACCACCTACTGAACAATGCCCAGCCAATCCCTGAGCCGTGGTACCCCCAGCCAACTCCCCCCAGTTTATATACTGGGCATGACATCATATGGCATGGAATACTGCTTGGGGTTGTTTGGGTCAGCTATCCCAGCTGTGTCCCCTCCCAGCTTCTTGTGCCCCCCCAGCCTCCACTGGCAGGGCAGTATGAAAAGCTGAAAAGTCCTTGACTTAGTGTAATCACTACCTAGCAACAGCTAAAACATCAGTATGTTACCAACATTATGCTCATTCTAAATCCAAAACACAGCCCTATACCAGCTACTAGGAAGAAAATAAACTTTATTCTAGATGAAACCAGGACACGTAGATTGTCCCTGACTCATAAAAAATTTCACTTTGGGTAAATGAAGGCAGTAAGTCATAAGGGAAAAAAACCAACAACCTCTAAACACTTTTTTTGTAAAAACAAAGTCAATAAGCAGTGTATCAAGGAGAGGTAATTGTTTGTTTTGTATTTTTAGGCCTTTCTGTAACTCAGAGAGGTCAGCTCAACAAACTCTTAGTTATTGAACATAATTTCAAATGTAATTTTCCATTTATCACTTAGAGTAATTTTAACTGTCCATAACTGTTCTCTTTCCATGCGGGAAACAAGAGAATACAGCAGACGGGTTATTTCCAAATAGATGATTAAACCATTCCACTAGAAAATCAAATTAGATCGGAATGAAATGCAATATGGAAATGGTATTACTTTGGTGATTGTATGCAAGGACCCCTATACAAGGGTGTAATAGCATTTGCAGGATCTATGTGCAGCAGTACCAGCTTCAGAAGAGAGGAATAATGTAACTGAGGAGGCTCTCAAGTCTGGTAGATGATGTAAAACAAATAGTCCTCCACTAGAACGTAACAGAGTGAGCTACAACCAGAATGGATCTATGTTTTGATCAGTGACAAGGTAACTTTCCAGTGATGCCAGCTTAACTCTAAAGTTAAAAAGTTGGACAGACCTCTGTTTGGTTGGGTTTGGGTTTTTTCCCATTGAGTCAAGACAACTGCTAATATGCTTAAAATAAGGTACTTGCTAAGTGCTTTCCTGGATTGGGACCAGGGAACCCACCCAGCATTTTGCAGGATTGATCTCCCATGTAATCTGTGAAAAATCCAATATTGCCAGGGACCATCAGTTTACTACACTTTTTTTTTTTTCAGCATTATTGTGATTAATAGAATTTTGTTGCATTAATGTTGTTGTATCATCTGAATGCTTAATAATAGAATATGAAGATTCAACAGTCCACATATGCATTGACATTAGTGCTTTAAAGTAAGACTTAAATTCTCTCTCTTGTGCTTATGTTTCTAGTTCCTGCAGATTTTAAGGGAAATGTTGAACAACTTCTTTGGAAAAATCCATTATAATACAGTGTTTCTGAACAGTGCTTTCTAAATAATCCATACAATTTCACAGATTCTTCAAACCTCACAGATGTTCTGGTAACATCTTTGAATTACTTGAGTGTGGAGATGAGTGGGTGTACTTGATAGAGGAGGAAGCTGTGAAAAAAAACCCTGCTAGGTGGAACATAGATGCTTTGTTAAATAACTTGTCTGGTTTTCTTAAAGTTTGCAATGAATAGACTCTGCCACTTCTGCACTTAGGTGGTGGATTTTTTAGGGTATATGCAGTAAAACTAAATGATTACAATGACGCTGTGATCCAATATGACTGAAAAATCAGGTAGACTGAAAGTCGATGATAAATTAATTCAGAATATTAAAACCAGCCTTTCTTGCTCCTGTGTTATTTGTGAAAGTGATATCAGGGTATTTCGTAGGGGCTGTGGCAGGTTGGACCAAGAGTGGCACTGCACTGTTTGGTGTCTGACAGAAGAGGCAGGGTTGAGAGAGACCAATAACTGCACACTTTCCAGTAAAGCCAACCTTCCTATACAAAGTTAACATGATGGACAGACCTCTGTTTTGTTGGTTATTTTTTTTCCCACTGAATCAAGACAACTGCTCCTGTGCTTAAAATAGGGTACTTGCTAAGTGCTTTGCTGGGTTAGGCAGAAAAAGCTTATGCCGCATCACCTGCAAATGCATATTTTGATATTAAACAAGTTAATACATGAAGTTCTGGTGTGGTGAAGTGCTGGGGTACTGTTGTGGGGTGGGTCCATACCGTGTTCACAGAAGGTGGTTAGGCATTTCCGTCGCTAAGGCAGCCTGATTCAAATGTTTTCACAAGTGTGGTCAGTTTGGTCATTCTGAGTTTGCCATGAAAAACAATAGCAAGGATTAGTCCTCTGCCTATATTCTATTTGCTGTAGTATTTTCTGTACAAAATCTGCCTGAAAAATGAAGCAATCCTTATCTGTAATCAGTACAGTACATTCAAGGCTCCCTTTGGTGGCAGTGCACTTTTGATCAGTTAACTGTGTGTGTCTGAAAATATACTCTAATAAATTAATCCACTTTTCTACCCACAGTCTTTCCCAAGTAACACCAATATATCCCTCATTGATGAAAACTAACCAGCGGGGGGGGGGGGGGGGGGGGAAAAAAAAAACAAAACAAAAAAAAAAAAAGGGAGG
>NW_010972556.1:147264-389535 GCF_000737465.1 Haliaeetus leucocephalus
AGAAAACAAAACAACCCAAGAAATAAAAACTGAAGTGAGTAAGCAGATGCTGTGGCTGACGTCCCTGTCGGCTTCACACCACTGCCGAGGAATCCTCCCACCTGGCCCATCTTTTGTTGGACTGGAGGAAATAAATGCAAACTCAAGCGTGTGAAACGGAGTTTCACACATCTGATACAGCCAATTAATGTGCTTCTTAGTTTTCCACTGTTTTGGTAAGGTGGGAGTTTGGAGGCAGGAGAAGAACGGGCTTTTTTCCTGATCATTCATTTCCTTCTAATATACAGATTATTTATTTTGTAATTTTCTATGAGAGCCAGGTAGTTTAGAGTTAGTGGCTGAAACAGAGAAAAAACTTAATTTCATGCTGTTTCTGGAGTTAGCATATGCCCTACTGTCAGGCTGGCAAAACTAAATTGCATAAAACTCCTTTAATACATATTTTTGTTCCTAGGAATGCAGTTATGAATAATAAACCTAATTCAGAATATCTGAGCTGTCAAAAATTCAAATTCATAAGCTTATGAATACCCCTAGGTGGCACTACATGCTTTTTTGGTTCAAAAGTAATCAAATACTTTATATGTAAACAAAAGCAAACTCATAACAACTTAATACATATGTTGATCTCTAAAATGTTAATTGTATAATAGATTCCATATTTTCTCTAATAAAGGTGGCTAACAAGTTTTTTTATAACTCGCAGAATAAAATAATTCTTGTGTGAGGATTGCCTGATATTATACTAGAGTTTATTTAGAATTTTGTTGTGAAAAATATGTACAAGGACTTGAATACAGATTTTCCTTTTAAAAAGTATAAACACTTCATGAAAATTTGTTTGTGTTTTTTATTTAGATTTTAACATGTTTAAAATTTCCCCAGTAAAGCCATGCCAACAGCAAGAGACAGGACAAACAAGAGTGGACTGGGTCTGAGTGGTTGACCTGTTTGATAGGAATACCGGCTCTACAATAAGACTCAGATACAACGAATTGAAAATGTTATACAGAAATATTGTTTTTTTCTACATCAGGTGACAGCCATGTGTCTCAAGACACTAATGAGTTAACACATTCAGCAAGATTTGAAGAAATTTAGACTTTTTAAAGGTAGCCAACAGAAGTTATGTAAGACAAGGTTAGTCATACTGTATTAAAATCAATAGGAAATCGGCAAACCCTTAAACTGTTAATCTAGAATAAATTATCCCAGTTTTGTTTTTATTTGCTTATGTATTTCTTTACATTCATATTTAGGCTTTTTTGATGGAAATTAGCACATCGTATGTGAATTAATCCTTTCTGGTGACCAGTTAGGGTTGCAGTATGGTAATATGTTCTTTTTCATCTGTTGACAACTTTTAGTGAGGAACTATCCTAAAATACAAAATCTGGGCAAGAATGCCCCATGGGTTTCTGTAGAGATAGATGAGTGCCACGAGCCTGCATCAGCTTTTCATGCAGTGCAAACACGGGGTAGTGCAGCACTGGGGCATCAGTGCGTGAGTACCCAGGCTGGCTCATCACTCACATCCTTGTTGCATAGAGTCTAGGTGTCAGAAGAGTCTGTCAAGGGAGCACAGGAGCTATATCTGTTATTTCCTACCCTCTTCATCCCCCACAACCAGGAAGAAATGCCCTTGCAGGTTGGTCCAGCCATCTTCCAAGTTTCTTACTGCAGGGAACAAAGATCTTGCTGGCCCTTGGAGAGCAGAGAGCAATAAGCCCAACTACTGCAGTAAAATAACCTAGAAAAACCTCTGTAAGGCTATTTAGGTGCTAAGATTAGAATGGAGTCTTCCCAGGTGTCTTTTAAATTCAGTGGAACAGAGAGACTCTTCCAGAGGGCAGTTTCCATCATGCTGGTTTCCTTCTCTGGCAACACTGGAGGATTTTTCCATTGAGGGTGCCCAGCTGGCTCATTCAGTGAGAAAGACAGGAGGCTTAGGGTTGGTCTGCGTGTGTGGTATGAGAGGAGAAACAGATGAGAGAAGTCTTCTCTGATTGTTTCTCTTGGCTTTTTATACAGAAGTGTCCTCCATGTGAATCACCATTATCACTGTGCTCTAACTGGTAAATGATATATACAGGTATAGGTCTGTATATATTTACATGTAGACTTTTCAGTGTGATCACAAATATCAACTATATTAATAAGCCTCAAAAGGTAAAGCATGACAGCTGAGCTGCTAGTGATACCAAAGAGGAGTCTCTGTGATAGCATTTCTTAGCAGTCATTAGTAGTGGTGACACCTGGGCCATTGCTGAAGTAGCACTGGGAAAGGTGGCTTCAGTCCTGTTGTTTTGGGGACAATCCTTTCTGTGACATCTAGTGTGAAAGAACTGAAGTAACCAAAGCTGAAAAACACAGAAAACCTTTAACTGTGTCCTGAAATGGTTAATATTAGTCACAAGGCACTTTTACAACTAATGCAGTGTTTCAAAATGGTGTATGTGGGACCTTTGTCACACCAAATGCAGTAATGGAAAAAATAAGTCTGAAAGCTGAAGTGATTGGGGAAAAAAATAAAAAAAGGCATCCAGCAGCCTAGTGGATTAAAATGAAATAGGCTATGTGTTGGAGAAGAACAAAATGTTCAGACATCCTGGGTATTCATTTTATGCATTAAGCTGCATGGCATTTTTTCTGAATCATTAATTAGCCAGGTCTAGGTGATGTTGCAAGTCACTTAGCAGGGCAGTTTTTTTACATTTTTTAAAGCTGGTGTAAAATGAGCAATAATAATAATAATAATAGGAATAGCAAGGACACTTTGTAATAGGGTTGTGCATGTTCTCCATGCTGGTTTTCAGTGTTTCATGATTTGGGCTGTAGTTTATATTTCTATACACAAATTTAACAGACAGTGATGTCCCTTTTCTTTCAGTTTCCTGCTAAATAGTGTTTAAGTCCACAGCACGTATTAAACAGTATCAGTCTATTTTCTCTTAGGTCATCAGGTGAAGATACAAGAGTGGTAAATACCCATAAGACAGTAGTCTTCAGTTGGTTAGATAAGATTCAGTCTCCATGTGAATCCTATGTAAACTGCAAAAGATGCAAAATCTAGTAATTTGTCTCTAGCTTGCTTTTCAGAAAAGAGCATGTTCACCATCATGGCAAATTTTACTGCTACAGATAAATGCAAGAACATGTAATACAGACTGGTAAAATGTTGCTGTTTGTTGATAAAGACACCTGCATGTTCTCAGTGCCAGGAGTACAGAGACACAAACAAAACTTGAACTTATATTTATTTTGATGTAGAAGATATATGAGGAAATGTTAATGAAGACTTTTGCTATTTCAGGCATAAAAATAAAATGTGCGACGTGATAAAACAGGGAATAATACTTGAAACTAACTAAAATCCATATGAACCACACCTCTTATGTTTCTGCTATCTTTACCACACAGTTGACTCTCCCCCTTGGCTGCTGGATTCATGCCTCCCAAATCCTTTCTCCTTTTATGGTTGGGACATACTAACTGCCGTTTAATTTAATTCAGCCACAAGAGGACAGGGAAAATTCAGTGAAATGCTGGATCCACTGAAGGCAATTCCAAACTACTACTGACTTCCGGGAGAAAAGGATTTTCCCTAGGATACCTGAAGGTATATATATCCTCCGAAGGAGCTCTGTACATTCTTAAGTAAAGAGCTTTTTGAAAGTGAAGAAGAAATGGGGCAGGTGGAAAAGAATTGTGAGTTGAGCATGGCATCTGTTGGTGCTGCGTTTACGCACAGAAACAATGCATTTGGTAGTGAAACTGTTGAGGAGAGTGTGGCTAAGGTAGAATATGGGGTTTTGATTGCTTAAGAGATTCAGGCATTTATCAAAAGCCCAGTGTTGCTTCTGCATATATCACTGTCATGTGTCATCTGTGTATATTTATGTATGCATACATAGAGAGACACATATACAGTTGATATCACATATATGTTAGTACATTATATCCAGCATCAGAAAACAAATTGTACACTGTTTTCCCATTATAACAGTTGTACTTGAATGAATAGAAAAGATCTAACAGTACACTAACAGAATAACATTCTGCTTGTAACTGACAGAAATACTGAGAGAGCAGATAATTGTTTTATAATTGTGCTCCTTCAGAAGGGAAGAATCAATAATCACTGGGGTGCAAAGGGAAGACAAATCAATTGAAAGGAAAACAAAAAAGTTTGAAAGAAAGATGTTGGAGAAACCTGACTGATTTAAAAAGGACTTAGTCTGTGATTATAAAACTTTTTCCATCTTTTGAAAATAATGATGTACTTTATTAGTTGTTTTGTTTTGACTTTCAGAGCTAACGTTCCCTTTGTTGTTACCATGATGCGATGAGCTCCTTGCTTCATGAAAAAAAAAAGAGTGTAATTAATTATTTAAGCTTTTTAAAATATAAATAATATTTATCAATGTTTCTGCTCATGGAAATACACTGAGTGCTCTCACTCCATAATCTCAGGGGAGTAAAGGGGATGAGCATTGTATGTGGGAAATTATATGTGGGAAATAGATGACCTCTTTGTGCTGGGTGCACAAGAAAGAGTGTAGCATCCCCAGAGGGGTCATCTGTCTGCTGTGCAGCCGCTCTTCATCCAGATGGGTGGTAGGGAGCCAGGGACGAGCCGTGGTATCCGTGTCTCCTGCTTCTGAACAATAAGCCATTCTGCAGTTAGTATTGTGAAGATGTGCAAGTGAGCAGAGTAAATGGAGGTCTTGTGTGAAGCACAGTCTGAATATTGACCCTGAGGTGTGTTAAAAGACAACCTCTTTATTTATTTTCAGTATTTTTATTCCAGAAATAAAAGTCAGATGGTAGCAGGTCAAACTATAAAGGATTTCCCAGAATGATTGTGATTGTGGGTTGGGTTTTTTTTCCTTCTTCTATTTAACAGTGAAAATTATGACATTTTATTGTCTAGAAAACATGTGGATGACCCAGGAATTACTATTACTTGTTCTGGCCATCAGACAGGGAAGAAAAAACTGTATTTGGCAGGTTGATTTATAAAAAATGGCAGTTGTTTATTGTTGCTTCTGGGGCTGGGAATCTTAGAGGAAGTTCCAGGCAGATGGACTAGCCAAGTGACAGGGTCATTTGGGCAGGTGATAAATTGTCCAGAGTAATTTCAGAATTGTACTTCAGGGAATACTGCCTGGTAGAGAATTGAGTAAGTGCTACTCCACATTCAGCAGTCTTTCAGAAAACTCCCTGAAGCCTGTTTTCGTTGCTTATAGCCTGTCTCTGCAGGGCAAGGGCAGGGTAGGCAAATAGTTTTCACAGCTCTGTAAAACAACAGCTTCTCCTTCCTTCTCTCCTGCCCTTTTCCCTTCCTCGAGTGATGCCACACGCACGCACTCCCCACAGGCACACAACAGTCGTGCAGCTGGAAAAGTATTCAGAGATAGAACAGTATCTGGCTGGTGGGATGGGTTGCTTGGGAGCTCCTCTTATTTTATTTTCACCGCCTCATTAGAAATAAGAGGGGCTGATAATTAAGAGGGTCTGCCACCATCCCCACACAAACGCTTCAGGACACCCTGACTCTCTCTGTAAAGGGCTCAGCTTATGTGCCCGATCATGGCATGTGGGCAAACCTCGGCAACTGGAAAAAAATGACAAAACCTGAATGTCCTGGCATTATTACCATATTAGATGTTGTCCGAAGCAGTGGATGGGGAAGGGGCAGCCTGCAGCCCCAACGGCAGCAGGCCGGTGCTCCTCCCCGCACTCACCACCTTTGTTGCTCAGGGCCGCGCTTCAGCGCTGCTGGTTTTTCCGTCCTTGTTGACCATGTGTGAGAGGCTGTCACTCAGTGCTGCTGATGGCACTACCTGAACAGCGTGCAATCTTACTGACCCCATTTCCATGCGTGCTGAGTTGTTTTTTGCACGTACTGGTTACAGTTACCCTCCTCCCTCTCGCCACCTCTGTGTTTTTTATTGTTCTCTTCCTGGGCTATTAGGTCTACCATGTGCAAACTAGGCCTTTTGAAACACTCGAAGCACCTAGTGCTTTAGCTGGTGCTGCCAAACTCAATGATAAAAATAACTGTCCATTTCACCATCGCTCTGCAATTGCGTAAATACTGTTCTTGCTATTCAGTCTCCGTCACAGCACTGTCCCAGAGATGCAAACTGCAGCACTGAGAGCACACAGGATAAACATTTCCAGGATTTAGCCTTCTGGAAACAAAGGATTTCTGTAATTTAGGCCTAAGTTAGTAACAGTAGGATGATTGAAATATCATTGCAAACTTGCAAACTCTTCCAGTTTTATCATAGGCCTTAGAGTATTGCTTTTCTCTCTAAGTCCCGGTTCCTGGAGTTGTGTGGTCTTGTAAATGTCTCAGATTTATTACTGTTTTCTTTTTTTATAGCTATTTTTAGCCTCCCACCAATTTCTGAGGGAAAGGCAGTTAGGCCTTGATAGGCACACAAATAGGAACAGCCCAAAGCATATTTTTAAATTAATCTCAAGTTTTATGGGGTCACCTAAACCACCATTGTATTGGCTTGGAGTTGGCAATATTGCCACAATGTGGTAGTTGAAATACTAACCTTTTAATGGCAGCCATTGGATAAAATCACTCTGAAAAAGGATGGACAGGGTTATTTGTTCTAAATCAGTGAACCTTTTCTGGATGCTTTTTGGATGCTATGTTCATGTTCTCTGTGGGAGTGTATGAAAAAAATGAAAAACTAAAGAGGCTATGGCACAGGGACAGGATATAGAAAAATTAGAACATTGGGAATGGATGGACTGAAAATGTGCTGCAGGGATGCTCTGGGGCACAAGAGTAAGAGAAAGCACAGAAACTGGAGAGAAATTCTGGTCTACTTACTGAAAGTAAATACTTTTCTTCCAGATGTTTAGTAATAGAAGAGCCTACCTTTAAAAATACGAGTGAGTCAAAATCTCAACACCAATTTGGAATTGCTTATAATCCACAAAGAGAAAGTAAGGATGCTCTTTACTTTAAAAAAATGTACATGATACTATAGCAATCTTTTGCTTTAAACGTGAACTCCATATAGAAAGCAGAAAAGGAAAACGTGAGGAGGTCAGAGCTGTACAAAATAAGGGCTGGACAGGAACAGACTGATGGAGAAGGAAAGCAGTAGGTTGCAGCCTGTATTGTAGAGGAATGCACTCAAACAGCAACAAGAAAAGTCTCCATCTTTTAACAGCGATGTAAAGGCAATGGAAGATAAAACTATTAAATATCCCAAAGGAAATGTCCCAAAGTTTTCCTTCTGTTCAAAGAAGAATTAAAAAAAGCAGATGTACATGGCTTAATTCAAAGAAGACCATGTTTGCTTCAAGTTTGTAGCCTCAAGTTTTACTTCACTATGTGTCCTCTTCATTGGCTGTCATATATGAGTTATGTTGTTGCTCAATAGCCGGTTTGATTCCAGCTGGACAGTGGTGTCAGCTTCAGTGTCAGCACACAGAGAAAGCAGAAACAGGAGACTGGAAAAAGACTGTGTGGGGGCTAGTGTATAGTAAACCCACTCAGAAGCCAACAAGTGAATGCGGTCTGTTCATAATAAAATGTGAAACGATGTTTTTGCTTTGCACTGTTGACAAACGTGAGTATTGCTGTGTTATGCATTATTGCAACACAGCATTGAACCATAGTCTGTGATGTCAAAGAGGTAATGCTAGCACCTGCCTGCACTGACTACTGTACTGTAAGAGTGCTTTAATTGCTGGTGTGCTTGTTAACACGTAGGGTCTAGAGATGGGAGTCAGGCAGTAAAAGGCTGCATGAAGTGCTCTTGAGAACAGACAAAATTCTGTCACTTTTGCTTTTTTAAATAATAAGCTGTAAGGAAACAACCTAAATTACTGAGCCTTTAGCAATGTGGTCTGAGAGTAGGATATTGCCTAGAAAAGCTCACTGCTTGTTGCTAAATGTGTAATTAAGGCCCTTTGCAGAACACAGGATGGATTAGCTCTGTGGAGCAACATGCAGTTGATTTTTTTTACATACATTTGCATCCATAGGAAAAGGCTGCAGACAATCCCACAGGCAAAACGCTGCCAGTAAATCAGTGCAAGACTGCAAGGAATGAACGCACAGAAGATTGTTCCTGTTACCAGGTACAGGATGGACTGAGATGCTGCTCTGAAGGAGATCTGGCAATAGCATCTAACTAGCAGAAATGTTGATGCACTAAACTAAAATATATGAGGAAAGAGGCTTTTCTGGGACAAATAAGGAGATATATTGTCTATCACAACATGAATGGCCAACTGAGAGCACACACAGACATAGAAGTAATTGTGCAAAAGGTGTTTACTTGTATAGTGTTCAACAACAGATCACTCAAGAATCAGTAGTCTCATAAAATCTGAATGCAATCATAAAATATCAAGCTCAAACCTCTGAAGATAGACCACAGATGATCACCTGGGGTGCCTCCAACGTGAGCAAGAGCTGCAGTCGGGAACCAGAGCTGGCCTTTGCAAAGTGCAACCTGGTGGTTATTCAGTACTTAGAAAATGGGGCAAAATATTATGCAGCAAAGTTTAAGCGATTTATAGCTGAAGGGCTATTTGAAAACAAGACATCTTCATCAGATCAGCTAGGAAACAGTAGAAAGCCACTGCTAAGACATCCAGGAAAGTAAAGGCAGAGAAAGTAAAGGCTGGGCCATCACACCTCAGCAGGAATAAACCTAACGCGATGATTGCTAAGATGGGGGCAACCTCCCCAGGAGAGACGGTGTGCCGCGGCCCAACGAGACACTGGGCGAGGCTGGTTCGGTGAGCAGCTCGCTGTGCAAATGGGCAGGGACGAGGAGCGTGCAGGAGCTCCTCTGCACGCAGCGGTCAAGCGGCGTGGAACGCATTGACCAAATTAATGTGTGGGAGAGTGTGAGGCGAGAGGAGGGGCGTCATGCTGGGGTGGCCAGGGGCTTGGTGCACATCCTGCACTTCTCTTACCAGTATGCTAGAAAAAGTGCAAGAATGATACAAAAGAAAGCCAAAAACCATGGGGGTAGGAAAGTAGGAATGTTTAATTTAGAGTAAAAAGTAATTACATGGTATTGTTATTTTTCAGTGGAGCTTTCTGTGTTCAGATGGTGAACTACAGCTAGGCATTGTGTTTAACGAGGTACTAGTTAAAAAAACCCAATTACTAAATGTTAACTCTTCTTGGAGAGACCATATAATAGTAAGTACTGTGAGTGGTACCATGATTTTACACATTAGGCTTGCTGTGCACTGACAGTTTTCTTTTTCAAAATACCTTAGTGTAGTAAAATAACCATGTTAAAATATAATCAATTAATTAATTAGTTAATATTAATTTATTTGCTAAAAAGGGGGGGAGGGGGAATAGTCCAGGCACAGTGTCTCCTTATCAGCTCTTCATCATTATAACTGATAGCATTAAAGCACAAAGTCTAAATAGATCATGTATTGAATCCCGAAAATTTTTACCCATCAGAAGCAAGAGTTATTTAAATAATATTTTGGAAGTAAGCAAAAACCAAAGAATCCAAATAGGACCATAAAAGAACACTTCTTTCTTCTTACTGTAGTTCCTCTTTTCTGATATTACTTGTAAGCCTTTTTTAATCTTTTTTTTCAATACCTCACTTTTTCATAGACTATCCTTAGAGATCTGTAGAGATTTTTGAGTATCCAGAACTGTATGCAAATTGTGTTTGTGGGTATGCAAGCATACACTCACCTTTTGTAATAATGATAGTCATGTATTTACCAAATGTTGAACACAGTTACTAAAATAAAATAATTTACTGTCTGAAATTTCTGCTCAAGGTAGTTTTATGTAATAAACCAAGTAAACTTAATATTTTACAAAAGAGGGTATTGTATGCAAGTCTCCAGAGTAATTTCTTTAAACTGGTAATATTTTTCTGACTGCATTAAGTTTTTATCAAGCAACTGAATTCTTAATTTCTGCTGGCAATTTTTGAGGAAAATTATTAAGACTACAATTCTGGCATGTTCTTCCTACCTGCCCAGGCATCAGTTCTTTTTTGGTATTTAACTTTTAAAACCCCAAAAGGGTTTATATGATTTTGAATGACAGTAAAATTTTAACTGTAGACTTCATTTGCACTTTCCAGAAAAAAGTCTTCTATAATGCAATTCAATTAGCCATATAATTTTAAAAATAATTTGTCAATATTGTGAAACATTTACTTAGACCTCAAATCATTTTAATATATATATGTATGTAAATTAGGACAATAATTTATTCACATCTATACTTTTAGATGCTATTTCGTTGATTTTTATGTGCATGTGTGATTCTGAAATATGAGTGACTTTATCATATTTGCTATTACGAAGATTTTCAAAGGAAGAAATGGATTTTCTGTGTTTTGGGCTTTAAGCATCCACCTGATGATGAGTTCTGGCTTTCACACAGTGTTGTGCACTAATCATCTGCTTTGACTTCTACTGATGGTCTTGGTTTTTTTATAAGGATTGGCCTACGAACTCTTCTTTTAGATTACTATAAAAAGCAAAATTTACATTCTAATACAGTATGGAATTTTACATATTTTATTCACAGCTTATATTTCATCTTAACAACCCAAATATATAAACATTAAAATGTAACAATTGTGCCCCATAAAACAACATTTGGGGGCTTTTTGAAATGAAGGTATCACATGCTATTAAAAGAAAGCATTGTGAA
Organism: Haliaeetus leucocephalus; assembly: GCF_000737465.1. Classification (NCBI taxonomy): domain Eukaryota; kingdom Metazoa; phylum Chordata; class Aves; order Accipitriformes; family Accipitridae; genus Haliaeetus; species Haliaeetus leucocephalus. Next base: position 157,961 of record NW_010972556.1, read on the forward strand.
TCAGTTTGGTCTCAGAACTTTTATTCCACAGGAAATTTAACATAATGACTTTCATTGTCAATTTCTTGCCCATTATTTCCATGTTTGGAAGTTTAACCTCAACAGCTTCAGTAAGACACCAACTTAAATTCCCCAGGAGAAATATTCCTCATAATTTCAGTTGTTTGCTCTTAGATCATTGTGTTGTTGTATTATACTTAGGACAATTAGTTTGAACCTCAGATATGCAGTAGTGTGGTAGTAGGGGTAGGCATCATGTAAAAAGAACTGGTGATTTAATAACGTTAATGAACCATCCCCTTAAATCTCAAACTGTTTCTTTTGGGGGTGTAGGATGATGAAAGAGAAAACTTTTCCTTACTCACACACGTTCATTTGCTTCCCAAGCCTTGTTCTGGCTGAGACAAGAGAAGCTCCTTGAAGTATTTTCAGCCTGTCATGACATAATAATCTAGTGAAAAGAAAAAAAACCACCAAGATAATTTTTTTACAGAAACAGTAGTTTCAGATACAATTTTTTAAACATGCAAACTTTCAAGTTTCTGTGTACATGCAATTTTGTAGTGCTTCTCCTACTATCAGAAAAGATCTGATTTCATTTCTTACTCACAGAGTTTGGAAGTTAAAGCATGACTACCTCAAAAAAAAAAAAAAAGGATGAAGTTTAGGAAAATGCTGAGGTTGAAAGATTGGTTACATGTGTCCTGTTTCTAAAATGTTGATTGTAAAGATATATTGTTCTGGGATATGCCGTTACTTTCTGTGTATTTATAAATACTTCCTGCAGAGTATCCACTTTGTGTTTATTCATTTTTATTGAATTTCACTGTTGGGTCTGGGAGTCTGTCGTGTCCTGCTGTTTTCAATGGCAAGTGAAGCCAAGGCACTGCCCTGTTCCTCTCTTTTAAATACATGGCTCAGAGAAAAAGACCGAGCATGCCAGGGGTAGAGTGTGATTATCTCCAAACTTACGCTTTAAAAATGGAAATCAAAAAGGTTCAGGGTTTGTGAGACTTGAGTGATCAATAAAGTCGTAAAATAATTTTATCAGGCATGGCACTTTCTGTGAGGACTTTGGTACTTCTTAAGGTTCTCCCTAAATTGTCTCAGCATTTTGGACATATTTTATGGTAGATTTCTTTACAAATATATGTCTGGTACTTATTGTTTTGGTTCACATTCATTACGGATGAAAACTGCTTGTGTACGTATATGAAAACTGGGGAACATAGGCTTCAAAAGCTGATATTAATTGCTAAAAATGCAGGCAGGTGTCTGACTTTATGCCTTTATGTTTGAAATGTTGTAGGCAGTGATACTTTTTAGGATTCATGTTGGTTGCTCTGCTGCCCTTTTCAGCGCTGTGGGAGTCCCTGCCTTGGCCTTTCTGTGGGCAGATGAGTGATGGTGAATAACTTTTTTTTTTTCTCTTGTTGCCATCAGAGTACATCTGCACATTAATATGAGAAACAGTTTGTCTCACTCAGCTAGTAAGAAAAATCATAAATAATATTTCAGGCTGTTTAGAGACTGGCTGTATCTTCAAGCTGCTTTCTTTGTAAGATATAAATAATTGTGAAAGATAATAAATGAAATGTTCCTTCTAGCTCAGGCCCACTCACAAAGGTCTCCAGCTTGATTTCAGTGATGCTGTCACTTGAGATACTTGGCCCATCAAGAAGCTTGAGCTGAAGGTCAGGCAATGCTGATGCTTGAAGTAATGCTGAAATGGGAACACAGCTTTACTTCAGGCTGACAAACCCTCAATCTCTGTGCTCATGTGCATACAGTTCAAGTATTTTTTGCCATAAGGTCACTTTCAGTTTGGTACTATGACTTAAGGAGAAGACATTCAACTAAATTTTGTCACAGAGGCAGGCTGTTAGCATTGCATGTTTGTGTCTTTCTGACAGCTGTGAACTGTTTTTTGTTTGTTTGTTTTTACTTTGCTTCAGTTAATGAAGATAAAAGCTTAGTCTAATAAGGTACTTGCTGTCATCTATATAAGTGATGAATGAGACCTCCACCTGTGTAACAGTGAACATTAGCACTGTATTTTTTATTTCAGGATCCTGAGTTTTGTCATTCTTGGCTTGTTTTTTTCACTGTAGAACTAATTTAGATGTCCAAACACGTCACACACATTAATCACAACAGGATAACAAAACCCCACATTTTGGCAGTGAAGTCATGCCCTCTGTGTGAGAGGTAATATTATGGCATTGGCCAATTTACAGTAGAAAATATATATTGTGGAATTTATATATAGTAAATAAATTTTGCTTCCTGGTTATATGTGACCTTTCCAAGGCTTGCTTCAATCTTCCTTCAGCAAAGTAGTTTTATTAATGCTTTCAGATTTAACCTGGATGTAGTGCACTGTCACATTTATGTTGTTGTGCTGTTCTTTTTGCTCCACAGAAGCTGGTTTCCATTTGTACATGCCTTGAATTGGAATAAATGGGACTTCTATTGTAAAACCTAATGTCAGGTTGACTCCATCTAGAAAATAACAATTTTTAAAGGTCACATAAAATAAGCCATTCTCAACTCTTTTTTCTGGATATGTTTGATTAAAAATAGTTTGTTCTGTTTATTAAATCACTGATATTTTCCCTTCAGGGCCAACTAAAGAAGCAGCAGATCTTTGCATTTCTCATCAGGTTAAGGTCACAAATACAACTAGATTAAATAGTGCTATATACCTTTCCCCACTACTGAATTATCAATGATGAATTATTTATCATAAAACTAAGCACACACATCAGGAGTCAGCTGAGTGCAAAATGTTACCCTGAGGGCATAACCAGGCATTTCAGTCAACGTGTGTTTACACCTACTTGTGCAGATATATTTTCAGTGTAGACAGTAGTAACTTGCAGTTGGCTTTGGTAGGAGTTGGATCAGACCCATAGTATCCCAAGTGATATTTACGAAGAATGTTTTCTAAAATCAATTTGTAGAATATGAGATGGCTAAACAAAAAACCATGATTGCATTTCATTGTTTAAAGTAGATTGAGAGATGGATGCTCAAAAAGAGGCATTGTGCTCTCATCCCTTTTTATGTTTATTTCCTGGGGAGCTTTGTTACAACCACTATCTTAAAAGTGAACATTTAGCTCTAGTAGGAAAATTTGGATCCTGTGGTTTATAATCTCTGTCTAGTTGGTGCTCTGAGGGATAAACGTAATAATTCTGAACTGACCCAGAGATTGAACCAAACCCGCCTTGTCATTTTTATAACTGTTATTTTGCCCTGCAGTCTAGCCTGAAGTTCCAGTATTGCCCTTGGTACAGCTTTCAACACGCTTTCCGGAACCTCCATGCAAGTGTGCAGCTCTTTCTGTCTCCCCACTTGTGGCTATTTAATATTCCAGACTCCACACAGCTCACTTAGTATGAGTGTCATTTCATATTGCCCGAGGCATGATGCAAATCCTCATATGAAGATTAAACCCAAGCTAGTTTTGTGATACTGAGCACCTTTAATACTTCTGAGGGGTGGAAGAGAATAGGTGTCTGGATGAACTCAGTGATGTGAGATTTGAATAAATTTTCTAGGAAGTCCTAAGACTTACTTTTTTATTTTATTTTTAATTCAGAATTAAATTCCGATAATTTATATAAATCAATTTTTATATAAACTGAACCTCAAACTGAACTACAAATCACAACTGAACAAATATTACATGACCATTATCAGAAGGCAGAATAGGTAACGTATGCATTCCACGACAACACTTAGCAGATTTTGTGTTCGTTTAGTTAAACTGTATGTGCACTATTAATTTACTATGACAGCCCTCAAATACTATTAAGCAAGTGGGTTGGCAACACTGCAACAGTTTTTCTGTCTCAGGCTTAGAAATCAGAGTTAGCAGGACCAATTTAAAGTATATGCTGCATTATAAATGTGAGGAAGGAATAGTCTTGCATCCTGCTTCACACATGGGAATAAAGAGTAATTATTAAAGTGTGAGTAAAAACTGGGATAAAACATGAACTCTGACTTCTTCAGCAATTTCTTATTCTCTGTGATCAATATTTTGCCAAAATATTAGAAACTGTTAATCTGTGGTTACATTTCAGCCATTGTCAGATGCATTGTCAGCTCTTCAGGAAAAATTCAAGGTTTCCAGGGTATTGAGAAAAGTTTATGAAAATAATATAGGAAGAAATTATGAGTTCTCAGAAGTGAGTTCATAAACTAAATTTATTATTAAATATGATTTGGAAGTATATAGAAACTGTGAAAAATGACAGTATTGTAGCCACCCCCCCCAAACAAACATTATAATAATAAAAAGTATCATTGAAATTGAAATGAAACTGAGTAGTAAGCAAAAAGGAGAGATATCTACTAAATCTTTCCTATTATGTGAAATAAAAATGTGGAAAGAGTTAGTTCTCAAAGGAATTTTAATTTTTTCTCAGTTGCAGTAATCTCACGTCACTCTAGTAATTTTTTTTAATGTGTTGTCCAAAATTTGCACCTCTTGCTGGTTAAGCTGAATAATTAGGTATGAAATTAGGAGTCTAAATAAAGTCGCCAGATTTTCAAATGTGTTTGCAGCTGCAATTCCTGCTTATTTGCATGACATTTGCGCATGGTAATTGTTTAATGATAAACAAGCGATTTATATTTAACTACCTGAGTAACGGGTTTAGGAGCCGAACTTTAGCTGTGTGCAAGCGTGCAAGTATTTGTATTATTTTTGTTATGAGTATTATCTTGATAAGACATGCATTCAAACAGAAAGATTTGACCACACATCTGTGCTGCAAAATCAAGGTAAATCGATTTGTGGTCCTCCTACATTTCTTCCTTTCCCACCAGAGGACCGGCCAATGGGCAAGCCACCATCTGCTGAAATTAGCCTTCTGTGCTCCAGTTCATCTCTTAACAAACATTTCACACATCTTCTAGGAGTTTTAATAAGGATTAGTTCATTAATACAGGAACTGTACTTTGTGCAAAAAGACAATGCTATAAAAATATGACTTCTCTTACTGCTTTTGTTTCAATGTATCACAATCAGTTCCTGAATGGAAGAACACAAAATATTAAACATGCAGTATATGACTTGCGTCCACAGGGTAGTTTGGCTATTAGTTTAAAAAAAAAACAACTGTACAAATGCAAATTTGTCAATATCTGTGCAGTGAACAAATGTTGTTCACTTACAGTGTATGCTTTGGGTATTTAAATGTTTTTTTCCAACCAAGCACACATTTCCATGACATGTTCCTTTTAGGAGAAAAAAACTCAGCTTTTATTTCTGGACAGAGATTATGCAGAGATGCTTAGAAGGTTTTTTCAACATTTGCTTCAGATTTTTCTTATGAAGTTATTGTCTTTAATACAGGGTTATCACAGTTATTAGAATAGGCTGCACAAATATTAGACTATATAAGCAAAAGATGAGTGATAAAAGTATGGTATGGTTGAAATGCTGATACAATGTTACCATGTTAAGCAATCCAGATAATATCCAGAATATGCTTGTGCATTTTTAATAATACTGACCCTGAATGCTAAGCTCCACAGGGGCTATTTCTGGAGTGAAATGTTTCAGAAATGATGGAAGGTTGCAGTGTCATACAGACTGTTGCAGTCATTTTCTTTGCTGGATTTGATTTCACATATAATTTTCAATGTTATTGTTCTTGCAGTATGTGACCATTTCCGCAAAGGCACGCTACTAATGAAGAGGCTTTGAAGAACAGTAGTTACACAGTCATACCACTGTGACAAGACAGAATAGTCCTTGCAGAGCCCAAACCCAACAGCAGACCTCTTTGGTTCAGCGAGGCCCTTTAGTTCCAGCTCACTGCTCCAGCTGTTTGGCTTGAATTTTAGTCTCCCTTTGTAATATCTCTTTCTGTGTGTTGGTTCTACTGGCTCATTTGGGATGCCTTACTGAGCCATCACGCAGTCTCATGGGGTAGGCAGGGAGCAATACACACGTAAAAGCTAGGCAAGATCTCAGAAATGCTGAAATAAATACCTTCGCAAATCTATCCACTGCCTTTTTTTCTCTTCTTTTTTTTCAGTGCACATTGCCCAATTATATGATTTTAAAATTTGAAATGCGAATGTACCAGCACAAAATGCTCTAAAATCTTGGAAATTCTGTGTCAAAGTAGGAGGGTTGCAGACCATGTCTGTAATGTGAATTGATGCCCCAAAATGGGCTCCATCCTAGTGAAAGAGCCGTATATTTTTTATGCAGCTATGATCACAGGATACATGCACAATCTGTCATGGTGCCTGAGCCCATAGTTGCAGAGGCAGGATAAAGATTCAGGAGCCTTGGGTATATGCAAGTGCTGGTTTTTGGACTCTGGAGAGTTTTGGAGAACCCCGTCTTCCCCTGTGTATCACATCCACCTAGGTGCATGTTTTCAGAAAAGTTCTCTTTCTAAATACAGAAATGAAGATGTTTGTGCTCAGTTTGGCTCTGACTGTCATATTTGTGACCCATTTTTTAAAAAATACTCAGTATCCAATACAGTGAATTATTCTGAAAATCTAGTCTCTTACAGTAAAGCCTAATGGGAAGCTTGCGGAGGTATGAAAACAGCATGAGTGGGACTTTGATTTTTGTCCAGCCATAGTGTAAATTTGCGATAAATTTCTTTTCTGGAGCAATAGAAAATTCGAGGGAAAGATGTGATCTCTGTGTAAAATATGTATTGTTTCTGTCTGATAATCTGCACTTTTTCGGACAAATATTCTAGGGGAAATCCTGCTTTCTCTGACAAAACTTCTGCAACTTTTCATGTGATCAGGGATTCATCTGCACTTTGCAGTTGTAGTATAATAACCACATGGATAAAGTGTAACCTGAATGAGTGTTAGTGTTCCAAAGCAGTAGTAATCCTGCTATTTTTTCCAGTTCTTTAAAATAAAATTATTTCACTCAGTTCATATCATGTGATTGAAACTGTAGCTATTGAAATTGCTGTAACATAAATACATTTCTTAACAAGAGGAATGTGTAATGGTGACACTTTTCTGTTTATTTGCATTTACAGTATCTCCTAAATATCAGTGTCATCGCCTCAATTTTGACAGGAGCTAGATCGTGTTTGGATAAGACATGACATTTTGAATAATGTTACAAGCATCTGTTTCCAATGTGTGTCAAACTGGGATTTGGAATATATTATCTTAAAATGCCCTAGATTGAAAAAATGTTTTGCACATAAGGTTAATGTCTGAGCTATGTTTCTACTATGCAGGTTTTGCAGTTTGGGACTCAAAACATACACCATCATTTTCAAACAAAACCAAACTCCCACTAACAGAAAATGATGTTGATAAACACTGTAACACACTCTCCATATTTGCACTTGCAGTCATTTACAGTGTGGGTACTTAATTTCTTCTTTTAGTTTAGACATGTGAAAGTTAGGATACAAACGTTCTCTCTTCTTTCATATGTGAATTCCTTTATTTACAAAAAGCTAAATGTCATGTGCCAATATGCCTGTATACTTCTGGCAATCTAATGTTTTCAGCACTAGCCTCTGATTTCTATGTCTATCTGTAAAATTAAATAATATTTTCTACTTAAAATTCCATGAAACACCAACTGGCCATTTTTCATCTTCTAAATGGAACTCCTGCATAGTGATAATTATGCATGTGAAAATGTCACATATTTATCTTGAGTTGACTGAATTGTGTAATAAGTATTTGTAGTTAGGAAGTGCTTTAAAACCAATATAGCAAAAAAGTGCTAAATAAGTGATTTTCTCCATACTATTTGGCAGCTGACTGCTGCTGTTCATGCTAATTCTGTCCAACAAATTTGCCCTGAAACCTGAAAATGTCTGTGTTGTTTTGAAGAGGATATATGTGATTCGCTGTAAGACACTTTTCAGATGCAAACTTTTTTTGTCTAAGAATGGAAGAATATATTGAAATCTAAATGGTTATATAAGTTTGATATAAACTTAGCTACTACAGATGTAGTAGCCACTGGATTGTCAGGATTTTAGGAAAACTGCTAATGATTAAGAGCGATGAACTACCTTTTTGTCATTTTGCTTGGTGAACTGGAATGTGCAAATTGGATTAATAGTATAGAAATAGAAGTCCAAAAATATGTAAAATTACTTATATTGTTTCCTCAGATTTTTGTTCTTTTAAGAAGGTAAGAAATGTGAGGGTGAATCTTTTCTGAACAAGTCATTGAATTTGTATTTCCCACAACTTTGTGAGTATTTAGACACCGGGTTCACAGCCATGTAGTGGTCTCACTACTTTTACCAGGCTTTTTTACTTTGTGACACTTGCTTCAATTGAAAGGAGTTGTAGGCTTCAAGAAAATACTTTAGTTGGTGACTTCTTATCCAAAATATGCCTTTTGCAGCAGCTTATGTAACACTGGTGTGCAGCCAAGAGTCAGGTGTGTGAGCACAGCTCTCTGCCCAAATTAATGTGCCCGAATTAATGGTCCTTGCTGAGAAATCTCAGCTTTTTTAGAACTTCAGGATGATACTTCCTTTCCTTTAACTTGCCCAATGAGAATTAAATGGTTTGCATTTCTGATTTGCATCATGTACATCACCTGTCATTTTTGCCCATAGATTTTCCACATGACGTACGATCTGGCCAGTGCTGTGGTGAGAATCTTTAATCTAATCGGAATGATGCTGCTGCTGTGCCACTGGGATGGTTGTCTGCAGTTTTTAGTACCATTACTCCAGGATTTCCCACCAGATTGCTGGGTGTCCCTAAACGGTATGGTTGTAAGTATTGTTCATTTTTCATTGTGCTTTCTAAATATTATTTTTTTAAACAGTTAGCTTCAGACTTAGTTGTAAAAACACATACCTAGTAATACAGTGCCCTGCAATTTACTCAAGGTTACTTTTGGGTTTTGTTGACTGACTTGTTAATGAACTAAAGTTTGTTTTGTAGCCCTCACTACCAATAAAATGATATTGATTCATTGTCACTCAATGAGCCAGAAAATGCTTTCAGTTTTAAGGTAATTCTAATTTATTAATGCTCATTCCCTCAAAAAAGCCGCCAAAAGAAATTTGGAAACACTCAGTTACCCGTGCTTTCAATTTAGGCTCTAGTTTCAGTATGCTCCTGAAGATACATTATTGCTGTTTGTTTCATCTAATGTTGTCCTCAGTTTGTTTTGTAAATAACTTCTGGGTCATCTCATGATCCCTTTACCAAGTTGTTCCCAACTTAACAGTCAATGTGAGTTTTTCTAAGTAAAAAAAGAGAAATAGATTTACTTCTATGATACTTTTGTGTCTTTGTGTTCAAGGATGGCATGTGGCTGTTCCTTCTTTATAAGGAAGGGTAATGATGTTCTGCTTGCTTAGCATGTGCCTTGAAGATCAATGGCTGTGAAAAATTAAGTAGTTTTTATCAAGTCAGATAACGAGGTAATAGACAGAACATTTTCTTAGAAAATACACTGAAAAAGTTGTTGAAATGTGCCTATACCAAAAAACCCCAAGAAACTCTCTCATTGGCCACTTACAATTTTAGAATCAATAAAACAGCACCTTTGCTGTAGATGAGCATCTTGCTCAGTCCCACATATTTCTGTTGTAGAAACATAACAGTATTTGTTCCTTTAGGAATGTGATGTTGCGCATTACAGTGGGAGCTGGTTGACTAAGATTGTCAGTCATACAGACAAGTATTTGCAGTCATCAAGCAGCATCTTTAATGATAAGCAACATGTTTGCTGACACCTCATTGTGCAGCTTTCCTAAAAAAATAGTGACTATCTTGAAAAATGGGATTGCTACAATAAAAGTAGGTCACCAGGATGCTGACTGGCATGTCTTTACATTCCGCTGCATTCTGGGTTTTGCTTTGTAATATCTTCCATTCACGTTTACAAAGGGTACATTTTCTACCAGCTTGTTAAAGATCTGGATGAAAACCATGCTAGTGAGTGAAAGGAAGCCTTGGATTACACTTAATTGAAGTATTTAACTTTTAAAGAACATTGAGCTATTAAATTCTCTCCCATAAGAAGAGCTACATTTAATCTAAGAAGGCTGTGCACGTTGTGCACATGCTCAGGGAGACCCTTCTTTCTCCCTGCCCACACTCAGGTTTTTTTTATGGAAACAATACTCTCTCCTTACGGGCCACATACTCTTGGAAAGATCCTTTTTGAAAGTTGCACTTTTTTTTTTCTTTTCTTTTTGGTTTTTTTTTTGTCTGGCAACTGAATCTGTCACTGTTGAATAGACATTGTGGGGAGATCTGAAAATTGAGCAAGATTATGTTCAAGCATAGGTAGTCTTTTCGTCCTATGGCAAGAGAAAGAGTTGTGGACTGCCAGCCTGGAATCAAGTACATATCTAAGGCCACTGGTGGGGGAAACAACCAGACCTTTCTTCTGACCTTGTCATGATGTTACGAGACATTTCCTGATTGCTTTCCAGGCTCTGGAAGTGAATTCTTTAGCACTGAATACAGACAGAGAAGCCATCATGAAGTATCAGTCCTCTGAAATTACAGAGGGAATAGACGGATGATGATGATGATGATAATGGTGATGATGGTTACATGCTTTGCTGGTGTATTCAGAACCTAATCAACTGCTGACTTTGGAATTTGGAAAGGCTTCATGTTCCTCGTACTGCAAGAGCTTTAGGAATAGGGGTACCTTACTCGCCCAGTATACTGTAGCATAGAACAATTTAATCTGCTCTGAATTTTAAAACATTTGTTACTGCAATGACTGCACCTGATACTGGGGTTTGGACTCAAATGCTGTTGAGACAGATATCTGACTAGATAAGAATATTAAGGCCTTTGTCTGTGAACTGGTAGTGATGGCCATGGCGAAAGGCCAATGTTGTCAGGAAGAGGAGGTCTTTCCCAGCACCAGCTAATGCACCTTTCTGTCAAAGTATTCCCTTCTGGCCAGATTTTAGTCAGAGATTTTAGTAGATTAGTAGGTAAAGATAACTCCTTGCACGTGCACACTTCTGGAGTTTTGTTCAAATTTCTGAGTCAAATAATTCTGAAATACAACTGCTCTAAGAAAGGCAAAATTGGCCCTCTTTGAATTTCAATCTTTTTTAGAGTAGGGGAGTGTTTGTGTGAGCATTTTCTGGGTTTCAACTGTGGCTCCAAGGTACAATCTTTAAAATGACATTGTTACAAGGGCTAACCTCAGGCTAATACATCAATTTTGCTTTGAAGTAAAATTTTAACACTTACACGTAGTGATCATTTGCTTGAAGACTTATTCAAGCCAATGTGTGCTCAGCCAGAAGAAGTTAGTTTTCCAATATGCAAGTCCATTGCAAGCCAGAGCAATTGCTGATAACCTGATGCTAAAGGAAGTAAGGATGCCATAAGGATGACATGCTGTCTCCTCAATAGGCACAGCCTAGCATACTCTTCCAGCACATAGTTCCCTTCTGTCTTGTACATTAGTTGCTTTAGGCTGCAGAGTGCAAGAACAGCTTCTAAAAGCCTTCTCCTGAAAGGTATTTCTTCTGTATGAGCTGATACGTGAAAGTATTCAAGTTCCACAGGCATGCTCATAGTTTTACTTCATACTGTTAAGAAACATAACATAGGTTAAATTTAATGTCACGAATGAATGAAACCAAGCTGCATTTTGCTTATTGCCTCTCTGAACAATGCAGCTGAATGCAATTAAAGCAAAACAAATAGGTTGGATTTTTTTCTTTGAAAGGATGATAAAAATGTCATAGTGCATCATGAAGTAGACTATGAAATGAAATGGAAAGCCTTCGCTGTAAAAGGGAATAAGATCACTACTGGTTTTAACTGCACAAACCTCCAGCCTAAGTGGTTCAACAAAAATGTGCAGATCATATTGGGATATTATCTTCAATAATAATAATAATAATAATAATAATGATGATGATAATGAACCCATATTGTATCTGTACTCTCAAATTGGCCTTCTTGGGTAGTTCCTAACATTGGCCTTCATGTTGCAATGAAATGAAAGCCAGAGCTGGTATCTTCCTTTAATTTTTCTAAATGTGATCCCACTTGCCCACTTCTGTATCTTTACTGCCATTTGATTCCACTGACTTTATTAATGCTGAGTTACTATTGACAAGCAGGATATTGTGCTTTTCCAGAATATCAATGCACTTCTCTTTAAAAATAAGAAAACCAGTAAATACAACATAAAAGTAAACAGCAGCTCTTTTTTTCTGCTCACTTTAAGTCCTGTTCCAACCAATCCATTACAGACAAAATAACAGTCAATTACTTCTGTGAGGGTATATGGCTCTCTGATGCATTTCCTATTTTTTTTTTAACACTGGGATTTTAAGTTTCATTCCTAAAAAAGGTCTTTTCTGAAGAAGTTTTACAGACTTTCCTAATGATGCTGCTGCTTGATTTCTCCTTGGCTCAGAAAGCCTATTATCTGCAGCTCCTTGTGTGATTTATCCTCAGCTTTCTGATCTGCGTTGCTTCAGACTAGTATAGTTCCATGATGACTCATAGACCAAACATCTTCGTCAAACCTAGAGTTTGAGCCAATAGTTCTTTAGAAAATTAGGAGTAAAACTTGCAGCTGAAACCAGGGGAGGCACAAGAACAGAAAAGCACAGTGGTCCTCTTCTATAGTCAGTCTGTGCAAACTGAGATTCTTCATTTTGCGTTCAGTTTCAGCTGCAGTGAATTACAAAAACACAGTGTGTAAATAAGTCCCAACTGATGAACAGTTATAGCCAGGTCTTATATGGGACAGAGTTTCTAGGCAAGTGGAGACAAGAGATGGCATTTTTGCCACTGATGCCATCTGGCCATCTAAGCATGACTGCCTGCAATAAGGCATCCCTTGCAGTAGATGATTAGTTTTTGTTGTATTGGAGGTTTGCTCTGGCTTTTCATATCACCTGTGGCAAAGACTTAAAGGCACTTAGCCCTTGAAGTGACAGTATCTGAAGATGCCCAACCTATATTTTCCTGTCTATTTTTGCAATAATTGGTTGTATGGTTAGGAAAACATATGGTCCTTTAAGCAAGGTATTTACCTGGAATTTCCATATTTTTCACATGTAATATTCCCTGAGTGAGATAAAAATCTAGCAGAGAAGTATGGAATTTAAGTTGAAGGGTCAGTTTTTTAAAAGCCAAAAAGGATTGTAAAGCTTTTGGAAAGGGCTTGCTTTGCTGGCATTTCTCATGACACTCAGTTGATGTTTGCTCAGGAAGAACCCTTCAGGTACTCTGGTTTATTTGTTTTGGCTTTTTCTTACCGTCCTTGCAGTTGGATTATTTTGCAGCTCTTGGGGGTTTTAGGTTTTGGATTTGGTGAAGTGGATTTTGCATTATATTAACTCCTTTTTGTGTCACATCACTCCCTCAGGGGCAAAGGAAATCAGATGTTAGATTTCAGATCTTCATCTCTGACAGTATCAGCATTGCTAGGAAAAGAATTTGGGAATTTCTGCTGTAGAGTCTGAAAGTCTCTCTCACTATAAAATGAATGACTTAAATGAATACTTGATAAGGAAATTCAGAAATGCAGGAGATGGTGAGTAGTTATTATGCTCCAAGAACTGAGCTAACACATATATAATATGCACAAAAACCTTAGTAATAACACACAGAACTTTAATTTTAATTCTAAACATTTCTTAGTAATGAACACCATTTTCAGTTACACAATCATATGTTTTTTTCAATAAGATCTCTGCTTTACTGAATGGAGCTAAAGGAATGCATTATAGTCATTTGATGTTATTCAGCATTGAGTTTTCTCCTTTTTGATAATGCATCAGCTTAACACCTTTTTCCCTATAGCTGGCCATTAGAGCAGCTAATTTTCTCATGAGATTTTTCTGCATTTGGTCATTATGTGATAATCATCATTTAGAGTTTCACAAATCTTTTTGAGTACCTTTTTATTATATGGCAAGATATTGTAGAGCAGCATTTAAAGCATTAGATTCCTCTGATTTCATTTGCAGTGCTGAGCAATAAATGGTTCTGTAAATCAAATCCCACAATCTTAAATTGGGTGCTTAGAAAATACGGAACATATGGGAATCATCTGATTACTAGAGACACTGAGGATCTCCTGAGGTATACTACTACTCTAACATATTTTATACTCATGTATTTATATTTATGTATGTCTATTTAGTTATAGCAATGCTTCTAGGAACAGATAAAAGATTGAAATTACCTATCAGAGATGGACTGTGATCAAGGTAAGGGGAATTGCCCAACTCAGATAAGTGCTCTATATACAACACAATTTGGAAATATGGTAATACCAATAACGACAATATGTAACTGACATTCTTAGGACTAAAGCACCCATATTTTGGGAACCTACAGAGAATAATAATATCCCTTCTAGTACGTGCAGCTGTTCAGAATTCAGTTACTGCTCTCTCTTGCACACAGCACTGACCTAGTCACTGAGGTCAGTCCATTTCCCCCTGCATCAAGATGATGAAGTAGTGACCTGTTTCAGTGGGTTGGGATCAAGTGTTAGGCCTAAAAATATATTATCTCAGAAGAATATATTAGTGCATGTGATTTGACACTATAACAAACTGCAGAGGAATGTTTTGTAGATGTGCAGTGCTAAATGACAAAGTATGTTTAAGGGAAAGTGAGGTCATGTGTTAACTGCAATACCAAAGTTTTATGCCAAGCTAGTGAGGACCAGAGAAATGGGGTAGCTGAGGACACTGTTGATTTAGCTCAGTGTGTCGTGATCAATGAAGAGGAAAACAAACCAAGTTCTCATTTTTACAACAATCGCAGAGGCTTTAGGAAGACCGCATAGGTTTTGGCTTATGCTTTTTTCTGTTTTCTGACAGGTTAGCAGGTCATCTGCTTTTGCAGGGCTAGAAGGGGAAGTAAAAATAACTTTTCCTTCCTACCTTCTTGCCTTTGGTGTAACATTCTATACAATTTTGCTGATGTCTCCTGTACTTTTGGACTGTGTATTTTTGACAGTAGATTTCTGATGGGCTTACATAAAAACAGTTATTAGATTTCCTGTATCTCATATTTATTGAAAGCATTTCATTATTTACATTTTTCTCTGTGTATTGATTTCTGCCAACATGAAACTGATTCCAAATAATAAGGAAATTCCTTTGATCAAACCCAGCATCTATACTATATGCTTTAAAAGGTATTTCTATCATGGCTGCCTTTTCTTGTCCTAAAAATTGTCTTCATTTGTTCCATACTATTTTCTTACTGTTTCTTTTATGTTTTCTGGTTGAGGTTGTATTATTTGTCTCTTTCAAGCCATGAAACACTGGTGCAGATCAGTGCTTTTCTTCTTTCTAAAAATCTGAAATATAGCAGAAACTGTTTTCGATTCTGTGAAAGTCAGGCCTCACTAGTTCCCTAACCTAAACCAATGACAAAGGCATTCATCTTCATGACTTACTACCATTGATGTGTTATCATTTTGAGCTCACTGAGTTAATACCATGAGCTAATTGAGACATAGAACCTTCAAAGTTGAAAAATAAAGGTGCAAAATCATTTACACAGAGCTTTAAAACTTCCTAAAAGTTTAACAGTAGAGAAAGTATTCGTGTTACCCATGAATATTTGGATTACAACTGAGACAAAAGTGAAAACAGTCCTTCAAAGAAGGTATTCCCGGTTGTAATCCCACAACTCTGCCAACTTTGGAAATTTTTAAGGATTATGAACTATTGTCATGAGCCCTGCTGCCTTACTTTACTCCCACTAAAATACTTTAAACTCAATGTTGTAGTATTGATATAATTATTTAATGCTGATGGTGATAGTTATTTCAGTAGATACTGGTGCTCAGTGCTACAGAGAAAGGATCTAAATTAGGACACCCGTGTTTGTAAGTGTTGATTGTAGCACTGTGTTACTGATGTGATAGTAGGTGCTGAAGAGGATGACTTCTGTAATGAATTAGTTGGCTGCCTTGCATGCTTCTGTTTCTTTCAGGTAGAAAGCTGCTCTTCCTTATATCAGATAAGAATAATGAAACAATTAGTTAGAGGAAGCATGCAAAAGCAATTTGATGTACCTAATAGATACTAACTTATTTCCACACTTTTTCTTCGTTATCGTAAGAGCTAGTAGAAAATTATCAAGATGTGGATGCAAGGAGGGACTTGCCCATTTATCATCAAAATTTAATTTCCATGTATCCCCCTCAAGAAATCAACCCAATTCATAAATGCTTATACTGCAGTATATTGTGAAGGGATTTCTGGTAACTGCAAATTACAAAATTATTTATGTAAGCCTTAAACTTGAAAGAATACAAGAAACTTCCCATAATATGTTTAAGTCTAATGTTGTGTTTGATAGACATTCTAGGGAAAAACAACAGACATCATAAAGCATGCCTTAAGCCATTTCTTTAATAAAAAATGTGAACTAAAGCAGAAACATAAGTTACACCTGTCATATTTTAGAACCTTGTATCCCTCATTTGCCTTAAAATGAATATTCAGGAGGAGTTATAAGCACCTCATTGCCAAATGCAGCTTCTGTGTTGTAGAAGAGTGTTCCCTTTGTTCTGGGGGAGCTGGATCAGTCTACTTTGCTGTCTCTATAAATTTAACAGTAAGTGTTTATCTGTATGTGGTGGTATTCCAGGTTGAACTGGGATATCAATGTGGAACAATTATTCTGAAGTAGCTCTTCATGAGTGGCCTTTTCTCCTGTGATTGGAATATCCCAAAACTGAACCCTTGAAATATTTGTGCCAGAGCAGGTTTCCCAGAATAAATTGAGCGTAAGATACATCCAGATGAATACCATTCCTATACAGTTATTCTTCAGCAAATCTTTCTCTTCTTCATTGCAAACATGTATTAATATGCACAGGCTAATTCTTGATCTGTATGCTTTAAGACTGTATAAAGATAATTGGCTTTGCACAAGCTGCATATTATTGCCAAGGGGTCATTATAAACCATATCATAATCAGGTTTTCTCAAAAGCACTGATTTTACTGCTTTAACTGAGGGGTTTTGCTATATGAAATTTGAACTTCCTACACATGGCTGTTCAGCACCTGACTCATCCTAATATTTAAAGTACATCTGGAGAGAAGTATCTATTGAGATGCAATTAGACATAAAAATTGGCCACCTGTAATTGTGTATTTAGAATGCTTACATTTCACATTAGAAAAAAATCAAGGCAAGATACTTTGTTCTGGGTAATGTAATTCTGAACTGAGGCACTTTCATACATCAGACACTTGAGACATTTTTGTTTCCATTGACCTGTGTCCACCAGACCTAAATCAGTAGTCTATAGGGTCTGTAATCTAGATTCCCAAAATCCCAGAGAGAGGCAAGAGGGTATTATAACAATGTTTTTAAATGTGGTTATTTCTGAACTTCTCCTTCCATGGAAATTTTAATATGTCATGTTTTCACTTTAATTCACAATGAAGCTAAAAGCTAAACAAGGAGAATTCCATGTAGAACTGGAAGTCTCAATTTGCATCCAGTTCTGGTTACCAAAACATGAGAAAAGCAGGAAATATATGGCATTACTGTTTTCTTTCATTTGTTTTAATCTACTGATTTTCCTTATTATCTGAACTGGTTTTGGCCATACTTTTTAGACATATAAGCCAGGGATGTACACAACTCATTTGGATTTAGGCTGCACATATTTTGCCTGTTTTAAAAGAGTAGGATAATTTTAATGTTGCTCCCTTCCTGTCCCTTTCCTGCTTTTCCTGCTTTCTGCATGTACACTTATCTGAGCAGACTCAACCTGAAGTAATTCAAATAGAGGTATAAAACTTTCAGAAAATGATGTAATTTAATAGAAATTATGGAAAGGATTTTCTATAGGAGAGATACAGTAATAGTCCACAAATTTTACATAATCTGAAATGTGCAGCATCTTATTTAACATTATTATTCATAACGAAATTTTGAAGAATATCTATGTCTATGTATTACTTGTATGAGCAAGCAGTATGCACTTTCTTATATCAATTACTTAAACATTAAATGCCTCTTAAATATATTTTGGTTTTGTTTTGCTATCTGGATTTTTTATGTCTGTTTCATTTACTGTTTGGAAGATGCTACTGATAATATAAGGAAAAGAACAAAGCCTTGTGGTGAGACTTTCTCTGGTCTGTATATCACTTTTAATAATTTGCAGTGGGATTTTTTTCTCATGTGGGAGGAATAGCAATCTTAGCATTAAAAAATTGCAGAGTATCTGTTTAAAGAAACTGGTATAAATCATTTACTAATCTATTTAATCTAGCTGTAAAAATAAGAACAGTTTTCCCTAAATCTAAAAAAAACCCTGTTATTGACATTACTGGGGGTTTTTTTTCCTCTTTGTTTTGAATGGCTGGGGTTTATTACAAAAGGTTCATGACAACCTCATATAAATAGGATTGGAGCAGAGAGAGATGCACACCATCAGGTCTAGTTCAAGAACACAATTTTACCTACATTTTGCACTGCTGATAATACAATGAGAGAGGTGCTTTGAAACAATCTCTTTCAAAATCACAAGTTGGCATTTGAATGAAACAAGAAAATAGTTCCCATATTCTTCACAGATGACTCATGTACCTTTTCTAGTCCATCTCATGTATCATTTTAGTCCATCCAAGATGCCTTAATTTGTAATAAAATAATGAAATTTGTCTTGGATTTCCATAAAATATTTTTGTCCTTTTCTGTATTTTTTAGGCAAAAATACATTAGACTGTAGTCACTGTATTTGATCTTTTATATTTGGAAGAGGGTGAAGTTAGCTTGCACTTGAGGGTAGCCTAGCAGTTTGACAATAGTACATATAATCAGAAATGGATTATCTATAGATAGGGAGGGACTCTTATGACGTTTTCAAACAGCTTTCTGCTTAGAAGTGGTATTTTCAAGCAGAGTCTACTCAGACTGCTGGTTCAGTTTTACAGAGAGTAATTGAGTAGTGGTCAGGAATAAAGGCATGGTATCAATCATTTGTCACTCTTTGCAATAATACATAATATCCCTATGCTTATCTCTAATAGTACAAAACCGTTTAAATTTATCTCTCAGGTACAACTAGAAAAGTTATGCCAAATCTAAACTCAGTTAAATGTTGCTACAACAACGTTGACAGAAGAATATTTGAGGGAGTTTTCTATGTATTTTAATAGCTTTTTCCAGATGTTCAGAAATAAAGTTTATAATGCGTGCTAAAAATCTTTGGTGGGAGCAAAATACAAATTTAACTGAGATTTGTGTGAAGAGAAGATGCAAGAGCTCACCTTGGAAAGATGCACTCAAGGGCAATGGGCAGGCATGCTAAAGTGCCAGTAGGTGAGGGCAGATTTGGCTCTGGAATTTTTGGACCTATGCAGATGTGTCTCTATAAGCTCTCATAACCCATACCATTCATCTAAAGGCTGCCTGTCCCTTACCCTCATCTCTGTATATTAAACGCAGATGCAATACAGAATATATAAAATGTGCCTTTACTTTCTTGTTCTAACACTGTTTGTCATGGCTTTAACCTTGCAGCCAGACCTTCCTGCTACTAGATACTTTTTTGTGCCTAAATGTAGTAATATAAAACTTACTCTAAAAGAAATTAGTTTATTTCTGAGCTGTATGAATATGCAAGGATGAGGTTCCCTTAGGCTTTTGCAGTCAGTATCTTTACAAAGCAGCTGTTTATGGAAAGAAGGAATATATAAATTCTGACAGGAAGTGCATCCTGGAAATGCCACATGCCCTTGGAAATAACAGTTTATTTGCACTGCTCCTAACTGAACGTGTTCTGCAGATCAATAAAATATGTTAACTCTAAACCAGCTTAGTGGAATTGTGAGGGCAAAACACACATGCACAAAAAATAATGTGGGGAGGAGAAAGAAGAAAGAAGGCAGTTTAAATAGGAATATAACATCTGAAGCAGAAGTCTGTTTTTTAAAAAAAAAGTATGAGTCAGTGCACTCATCAGTCTCAACATGATTTGAGGAAACTTAAAGTTGGCATGTGTACAAATAAATAAAAGATTAAGGATTTTGAGGGTTTAACAAAGCTTGTTGGTTTTACTCTTTTGCTTTTAAAATCATTCAGACTTGATATAAGAAAGGGCTCAGTGCTTGCTCATACAGATAATATGTAGACATCCGTACACAGATGATCTAGAAGATATTATTCAAAATATACTTCTGAATAATAATGTTAAAGACAGAAAAAAATACCATTTAAATTATTCACTTACAGTGCTGACACTGAATGCATAATCTGAATTAACAACTAAGTATGTATGTGTCATGGTTTAAGCCCATCCAGCAACAAAGCACCATGAAGCCACTTGCTCACTCCTCCCATCCCAGCCCCAGTGGGATGAGGAGGAGAAAATATAAGGAAAAGCTCAGGGGTCAAGACAAGGACAGGGAGGGATCACTCATCAGTTATGGTCACAGGCAAAAACCAGACTCAACTTAGGGAAAAAACATAATTAATTTACTACAAATCAAATCAAAACAAGGAAAATGGGAAGTAAAACCAAACCTTAGAACACCTTCCCCCACCCCTCCCTCCTTCCTGCCTCAACCCCACCCCCGGTCCTCTCTCCCTCCTCCCCCCGGCAGCGCAGGGGGACGGGGAATGGAGGTTGGGGTCAGTTCGTCACACGTTGTCTCTGCCGCTCCTTCCTCCTCGAGGGGAGGACTCCTCACTAGTCCCCTGCTCCAGCGTGGGGTCCCTCCCATGGGAGACAGTCCTCCACAAACTTCTCCAGCATGAGTCCTTTCCACGGGCCACAGTTCTTCACAAACTGCTTCGGCGTGGGTCCTTTCCATGGGCTGCAGTCCTTCAGGCACAGACTGTTCCAATGGGACCTCTCCCATGGCGTCACAGCCATCTTCGGGGACATCCCCCTGCTCCAGCGTGGGGTCCTCCCAGGCTGCAGGTGGGCATCTGCTCCCCCACTCCCCTCCATGGGCTGGGGGGGGACAGCCTGCCATCTCACCACGGGCTGCAGGGGCATCTCCCCCTCCCCCGCTCCTCCTCCCCTCCTTCTTCAGTGACCTCAGTATCTACAGAGGGTTTCCTCTCACATCCCAGTCTCCTGTTCCTCTCACATCCCAGTCTCCTGTACCTCTCATATCCCAGTCTCCCGTTCCTCTCACACCCCAGTCTCCTGTTCCTCTCACACCCCAATCTCCTGTTCCTCTCACATCCCAGTGTCCTCTTCCTCTCACACCCCACTCTCCTCTTCCTCTCACACCTCATTCTCCTCTTCCTCTCACGCCCCACTCTCCTCCCCCGCTGCAGGTTTCCCCTCTTAACTCTGTTCTCCCAGAGGTGCTACCACCGTCCCTGATGGGCTCGGCCTGGGCCAGAGTCGGGTCCGACTTGGAGCCGGGGGAGCTTCCAGCAGCTTCTCACAGGAGCCACCACTGCGGCCCCTCCCCACTACCAGAAAATCCTACCACACAAACCCATAACGGTAGAGTATCAATGAAAAATTCACCCAAATACAATATAACCCATGTTTCTAATGACTTTCAATTTTATTTTAAATGTTACTAGAAAAACATGGCATTTTGCTGTTTTGAAGAATGAAAGCTGCTTTGATATATGTCCTCTGATGAAATTCCTCCTGTAGAGTGATTTTGTTCCCTTTCACAGGTTTGATTCTAAAGGTTGTATCTGAAAATACTTAAATGTATTTTCTTTTTTTTGTCAAAAATTGTGGGATCTTTTATGTAAACTTCAGAAGGAAGAAATAGCGATGTGATCTGAAATTAGATTCGATTCAAGACCATTTAAACCTATTTTCAATGAAATGAGAACTTTAGCCTGTAACTTTTTGGTGGGAATTATTAAACTGTTTTTGTTTGTAAGTCAGCTAAAAGTTGTCTGTACCTATGTGCTTGGAGGATGTCAAACATGATTGCAATAAAAATAAATGTTATTTATCACTATTCATACTTAGCACCATACATAATGCTGTGGGTGTCTAGATTTATTAACATAATCAAACATTGACATGGTACTGGTTTCAAGGCAAACTTAACTGAACTTCTTTTAAGTGAATAGTTTGATTACTGTGTTTCAGTGGAGCAACTAATAGTAAAAAAGACTTTTATTTTTATTATATTTAACATATAATAGATATGCAGTGGATTATCAGATTTTTATGATCAATCTTGTCATTTAGTAGGTGCTCAGTTCAATATGAAGCTTCTAGTCAAGAAAGGTTTCCAACCATTTGCAAGTTAGATAACACAATTTTGGGGTAAATATATGCTATTTTCATTAGAATGTGAGTCCTTTAAGATGTTTCTAATTTAACATCCTTCTCAACCTTTTTCAAGCAAAGTAAATGTCGTGCGTTCAAGATAAGGATATTCAAATATGTGCCCTGAATCCAAGAACTCTTACTCTCATTGTGTGCTTTCTGCCGTATAACTTTATCCATATAAGTTAATAATTATGAAGTTTGCATTCTAAGCATTCCTCTGTTCTCATTAGGTATCTTTTTTTGTCTCTCGCTTGCTCCTTCCTATCTGTGGTTTATGATACTGTCTCACTGTAGTATGCTTACATTAAAGCCACTGCACTGGAACTGAATTCATCTAGTCAGATCTCCAGCACTTCTTACAGAGCCCCACTGGCTTTTCTCAGCCTTTGCAAAGGCAAACCCATGTCCTGATCTGAATGTCAAATTTAATCGCAAGAGCAAAACCATGATCACAAAATAAAACCATAGCTTGAGAGAAGAGACTGTCCTTAGGAATTTTATTTTCTCCACTGGATTGGAGCAAGGAAGAAATGGGGAGGCATGTCCATCTATGAAAAGAGGCGCATGCTCAGCATGGGAGCTCAGGAAGGTAATGGAGGCAGCTTTACCTGAACAGGATCCTGCTGCAGCTGATGGAGGGAGAAACTCTCCCCTGGAGGTGACAAAGAGCACCTGCATTAAGCTTCTACTCTGAATCACCATCTGCAGGAGTCTGATTTTTGCTGACTGTAGGGAGCCTAGGGAGACTCACCAACACAGCCATCAGAGTGAAGTACCTGAAGTCAGCTGATGTGAAATTTTATTATGCCTTCCATCCTCAGTGCTCATTCTCGCAACCAGAACCCAGGACAAGTTGGGCCATTGGTCACTGTAGATACCCATGTGTAAACAATGCAAAATGCAATGCACTGTTACTATTCATGTTCATCCTCCATTGCTCAGGATCGTGGTGTTCTTCCTGTTCCTTTCTCCCTCAGACATCAATCCTGAACCTACCATGACTGGCCTCTCGCCAAGGATTGTCTGCTGGGCTGGGCCATCTGCCTTACCCATTTCAGTCAGAGCATTTTCATCCTCAGTACCGAGAAAAAGTATAGAGCAATGAAGCCTATTTATGACTTGGCCATATCTCTTTCCCAATTTGACTTATTCAAAGTATGTTTTTTCCTACTTCTTTAGATAATAAAAATCTTAGGAGGTAGACAGTTTAGAATGAGGAATGAGTATCTTTGAACTGCTGTTTCTCTGAGCAGCAACAACCTATTTGTTTGAAAACTGTGCTTGATAATAAGAGAGGTTATATCCCACATGATCACTAATCGGGTAAAAATAGCACAATGAAACAGTCTATACAAAAGACTGAACATGAAATCAGAATTATACATCAATGGCTTTAGTGCACCTCAGTTTGGGGTGAAGAATACAAAAGGTTTTTGGGGAGAGGTAAGAGGGTGGGCAGAGGAAAGAGAAGAATAAAGACAGAACGAATGCATGGCTGCATCCAAGTTAATGATTCAGCTGTTGAGAGTTCCCTCAGGTGGGACTGCAGGACCGGTGGAGTGGCTGTATGAAGTCCATCCCGCAGTCTGTCTGCCCCCTTCCCAAGGGTGGCAAGGAGCAGATGCCCAGGGAAGATCAGACTGTAGCAAGCACGGAGTGACGTTTCCTTTAGCATTTTCTACAAGCTTTCAGAAATTTGCAGCCGAGGGACTTCTGGATCCAGAGCTGGTATCCATGTGTTTAACAGCCATCACTGTGTGTTTCTTCCAGTAGTTTGTCCAATAACTTTTTGAGCGCATGCGAGTTTTGCTATTAGGCCAGGAGCATGGGCAGGGTGTCACAGGGTCATGACTCTGCCGTACTGTCATGGTTTCGAGCTGGCCTTACTGGCTGTCCTTGGCACTGCACCCCGTGCTGGGGTGGCTTTACCTGAGAAGGCCCAGAGCGACTGAGTGGGCTGGGCTGCTGGTTGTACAAGGGTGTCCCTGTCTTTAGAGCGGGATCTGGGACCTGGGTGCTCCTCACCTCTTAGGTGAATGCTACAGGGTCACTCGGCTGCTTTGTCAGCTGCCTCAGGGGTGTTAAAAGAGAAGAGGAGCATGTTCCCTTTCCTTCCCCTCAGAGTATGAAATTCATACCCCAAAAGTTAGTCTCCTACGATTTAGGTTAACCTCCCTCTGGTAGAGTAGGGACATGAACTTTTTATGAGTCACTCAGTCTTTTTTTTATTTTCTCCTAATGTCTAGACATCATTTTGTGGGTGGTATTCAGGCTGCTAAATAATTTTTGCTTTATATTATTTCATTACCTTGAAAGTCTTGCAGACTCTGGTAAGCACCTGCAGTTTTAGGGCATCTGAGTTTAAGAACAGGTCCTCAGCAAAACTCAGATGAGTTCTGAGAAAAAGAAAAGCCTCTGACCTAGATCCAGCCTACTTGCTTTGACACTGAAGTTTGTTCTTTTCGTACAGCCAAAACAGTATTTCAGGTGAAAAACTCCTTTGCTTCCTGCTATCACTGCCTAATAAAATAATTCACAGCTTTTTGTAGGACATAGTATTTGATGAAGGACTGTGATTTACCAGAAAAGCAGCCCAGCCTCTTGAGGGCTCAGGTATTTAGTAAGTTGATTTCCTGAAGAACTATAAACTAACCAGATGTAGCCTAAAGTCTCAAAGGCATCAGGTTAGGAAATAAATTGAAAAACTGACAAGAAAAGAGTTGCCTTCAGTACCAGCCAAATGAAGAAGAATGCTTAAAACCAGCACTGAACCTCTGCCTTAAAAATTATGTTACTTAAAGAGAAGACAAAACATAATAAAAATTACATATTTAGATTAAGGAGAAAATTATTTGAATTTGCCTATGTGGTACCAAGGATCACCTTACCGGGGAAAGAACCTCTTTTTCAAAGCACTGGAACTCCTGAATCCCAGTCCCAGCCCTTACGCTGATTCTCTGTGTGAAACTAGCATTGGTTCACCTTGATTCATTTTTAAGCAGATTAAAACATATTCAGACCCTATGTAGATACATTTACCTTTATGAGTGGATTATATTAGACTGTTTTAATCTACTGTAATCCACTTCCCCCCCCACCCCCAAGGACACAGTCCTACAAATAGTTACAAAGAAAAAATATTTTGCTAGACTATATATCTATATAGAACAAGGGTGAAAGTATTTCTTGGAAAATCAGGCTTTGAATGTTTTCAGATGTTCTTAGTGAGAAAGCATGGTGTTACTATGATTTTGTGCATGTCTGTCTGCGTACCTTTCAATTTATGTATCAAGTATGCCTAGCCTTTTCCTAATAATAGCTTTTTCTACGACTTGCTAAATTAGTTGTTTCCTTCCTTGTTTTTATGTAGCTTCAAAATCACTTTGACTCAGAGAGAATGGTGATAGCACTCAGAAAGCTAAATGTCCACTGCCAAAAACATATCACTTTTATTTGGCATTTTATTTGGGATCAGATGCTTCACATAATTTGCTGTCTAGTCTGAGTTGTTTACGGAATACAGAGATGAAGTTCCTTCTGCTGAGTTCCCTTTTCTAAATTGGTTGCAAATATTGTCTGTGATGGTGGAGATTCTTCCTAACAGTTTTCAGTAAAGCAGTACACTGTAGAGTCACGAGTCGGGTTTATGTCACTTCACTCCTTCAGCTGTCTCCCAGAACTGTACTATATTAAGCCCACATTATCATCTGCCTGTTCTTGACTATCAGATAGCTACTGTTGAAAATTCAAAGCTTTTCTTCGTGGTTGCATTATAAAAGCATTTCATAAATGGTTAGATTCAATCCTTGAGGCTTGTTAAGTAAGCTGTTTTGCATCATATCCAGATTCTTTCACCAACTGAAAGGAGCAGGAAAAAAGATATAGTGTCTTTAATGCACTCTGATTTTTTACCTCTCCTGAACAGTGCTATTTCATGAACTTCAGTTTTGGATCAAAAATGCTTCCTTGCAGAGTTTATGTATTCTCTTCTTAGACATGCCATTGTTTGGATTTTTTTTTTTCTTTCTTTCTAAGAAAGTGTTTCTCTCTGGGATGCATTGTTTGCCCACTGAAATTATGTTCACTAAAAACCTGTAGATGTACTTACTTGTTATAATCACTTATTGTGACCACACAATACTTACTGTGTACTTACTGTGATTGCAACATATTTTCCCTTTGGCAGACAATGTGTATCTGTTCCAGTTGGTCCCTTGTAAACAATGTCACTTAAGTTTATTTCAGGATCAAAACCCAGTGTGATTTGAGCTTCATCAAACTTCGAGTGTGCTATGAGAGAGGAGAACAAAAGCCAAATGTCTTCATCAGATTTTTAGATTATTTGATAAATTTCAGTAAAAGGACCTCAAAAGAACAAAGTTCAGCATAGAATGGCCTGGTAACATCTGCAGTTTCAGTGATATGCATTTGTAAAAACTTTGGGGTTTTGTATATATTTTATGATAATGAAATCGATTTAAAAGGAGTGGAGGAGGAATGCTCTCCAGTGATAGTAAATGTTACTAAAGATGATGCCACCTAATGAGTTTGAAAACAGATGTATAAGAAAATAGTACAACTGGTAGGCAAAGTCTAGAGCCCCCCAATGTCCCCCTTGCAGAAGCAGTTCACATCCTGTAAGAATTCTTTAAGGAACTGAAACAGAAACCCTTTAAAAATGCCTGACTGCTTCACTGCATTCTGATCTTGCTTTTCCAGCAGATGAGCATGCAATGAAGTAACAGGTACATTTTGGAAATTCCTTCACCAGTATTCATCCCTTAGTTTGTCACTGACTGATTGACATGGAGGCTGTATTAATATTGGTAGATTAAACATGCCCGTATCTGGCATGTTTCCTCTCCTGGAAGTCAGTTGCTTCCACAGCCTGCTTCCATACAGCTGGGCTTCTTAGTTGCCAAGGCAAGGTGGCCGCAAGTGAACCTGTCCTAACTCTCAGACTGTGTTCAGGAGTTGTTTTGGAAAGTCTTAATTGGCCCAAGCCAAAACCACTGCTTTCTGAAAAATTACAAGTACACACAATCAAATTCCACAGTGGGAGAATGTTTCCTAGCACTGTTAAATTTTTACATGGGAAAAATAGACACAGTCTGTACTTTTAACATTTTACTCTAAACTTTATGAAAGCTTTGTAACAGCTTTGTAAACTGCAATTTCTTAAAAATTCTTACAAAAATAATCCTTTGGAATGGAATGTTATTTTAAATGGGATTCGTGCATTGCAAACTTTCTTTAGTCTTCTGCATTCACTTAAGAGAGCACAGTGACCAAGGATGAGTCAGACCAGTCTGATTCATAGGCAAAAGAATAGGAAAAGTATTTTTCCAATAACCTTTAATTTATTATTTTGTAGCTTTATATATACAGCTGCAGGAATTCATGATTGTATCTCTGATTAGGTACAGATACACAGAACAAAGAGCAGTACTGAGTAGTGTACAGGGAAGCCTCCTCTATGAGATTCTGAACATATCTTCTTACGTGAGCTAACCTTTTGAATGCAATGGCCCTATTCATGTGAACATAATAACTCAAATATACGTGAAAGACCAGGCTGTGTGCATAAGCCCAATATCTGCTCTTCTGATGCTGTTTTTGAATTGCCACGCTGATTCTAAAATGAAAATTATTCATCCTTTCCATGAAAAGGTGATCACAGGTAGATATTCCTGCTGCTTGCTTTTAATGGGGAAATGTAATAGCAGATAATATTCAGGTTTTTTTCTGTGTCAGGAAAAATAATCAAGAGAAAAAGAAAGAGTTGTTATGCTACATTGTTTTTATTTGATGGCTAGTGCCAAAGACATAGCACCAAAACATGAATAAGTTGTAATGACAGCAAAGTCACATAATGACTCTGAACAAAGTAAATATACAATATTTAGTCATTGCTCCTCCAGTCAAGCCTCTTTTCCTGTGGAATGCAATGCCAAACACTTTCTAAAATTTTTCTGCCAGTATTGGTCTTGAAAGTATATGCTGAGTCATTTGCACCATCTGTTATCTGTGCATGTATCAGCAGAGAGAAATGTTGAGAAGTTTCTGAAGACATCTGCTTATTCCACTGAGCTTACCGATTCAGGTTTTTTCCTTAAATCGTGTGTACTTACACACTTCCTAAAATATACTCTTCCTGTGCTTCTGAAGATTTTTAGAATAACAGCAGAATTTTTAGTCTTCAAGTCTGATGCCACCTTGCCTTTGTTTACTAGCTTTAGAAAACAGGAGATTCTTAGTAATAATAGCTGTGATAAGAAGTAGGGGTTTTGCATGATAGTACATTCACCACTGCATAAGTTTTGAAACAGTAAATATTGCACAACTTTCCCATTGGCCAGCTTGGTTATTCATTGTGGTATTCAAACAACTTCTTCGAAAGTTGAAATGCTGAGATGGTATTTTGCTGTAATTTCCTGTCTGAAATTTTAACTAAACTACTGTGTCATTCTAAGGTACTGTATGAAGCCAGAGGCAGTAAATTACACAACTGACTGATGGACAAGCATGTAAGCTATATATCTATATCAAAATGTATATATAGGTTACTATTGAAATGATAGATTTTGTATAGAGGCCGAATTGTAGTCTCGTATCAGTGTTACGTGCATATAACTAGTTGACATAGGGAAATTACTGCCAGTGGATATAACTTGTATTTGAAATATGAAAGCAGAGCCAGGATTTGAAGACATGTAGATGCCAAATCCAAAGCATGAGAAACTTTTGAGGACAATAAAACTTTTATGGAAATTTAAGTGTAACAGTTGGGAGGATCTGGCCATTGAATGTAGATGATGCAGGATTTGGTAAGAAATAGAATTTTTTTGAGTTCTGTCTGATATACCTATTAGAAATGTCATTAGCATGCAGGTATAGCCTTTTCTCAGAAGGCCTTTTTGATAAATTATATTTCATATAATTCTTAAATTTAAGAAGTCTTTAAGAAACTGTTGGAAATAATGGCTTGCAAATAAATATATACAAATAACTCATATTATGGTTATACACGACACAAATAACAGTTTAATTGAATTCCTGTTGGAAAAGACTGTAATTTTTACAGTAACTTTGACCAGCAGTGGCTCATGTCCTCCAGATTTTAGGCAGTGTTTGGGGCCACTACTGCATTACAGTATGTGCTACCATGCGAGCAAGGATGCTTTGTGCTTTCTTCGACCTTTGAAGCCCCACCCTGAACTTTACATTTGTTTTGTGCAATACCTTTCTGTGACAACACTAAAACCAGAGGGCTTACTTATGGACTGTCTAGCTGCCTTCATGCTCATAAATTAAAAGTGCCACTTTTAATGGGCACTGGTGTAGGACTGAGATAGGTGCTGCCTACTGTGTCCATAGTATTAATCTTGTTTGGGTTTCAGCACAGGACAAGCTCATGCCAGCTGCCTAGAAGGAATGGTTCCTCACCCACACCAGCTCCAAAATAGACCTGGTATTGCGTGGGAGAGTGCTACATAGCCAGTGCCACGCCAGGGGTGTTTTTAACAGTATACCCATGTGAACCAAGTTCTAGAGCTTGGAAATGCTTTCTGGTAGTAGGATAGACACGAGCAATCTATATCCTGTCAAGATTTATATCCTTCTTTGCTCCTTCTGATAACACTTATTGTCGGAACAACCTAAAGGCAATGGTAGGCATGAATAGCTGTGTGTGATTGATTGATTACAAGGAAAGCTCTTTGGGGTAGGGACGGGCTACTTCCCCACTCCTGCTGCAGTTTTGAAAAGGAGAATCAGGTGAGTTCAAGATCCTTGTAGAAACCATTTCACTTAATTCCTAAGTCAGTCTTTGCTCCATGATTGTAAAGCGTGCCCTTGCACACTGAGAGGACCATTTCTGTGACACGCACAGTGACCGTGATGTGAAATGAAAAAGGAACTGAGTCAAAAATTTGGAAACCACTACTGTCTGTGCAATAGTCTGCTTGTTACAAGATTTCTAAATCAATTTATATCTCAGTGCAAGGGTATGGCTGAGGGAATATAAGCTGTGCCTGAGGGAGGGACTACAATATGGGAGTGGAATTGATTTGCCTGATGACAACAAAATCTCCTAGTGAAAACCTCCATAGATTCCAGTAAAATAGAAACCCTTTCTTAACCCACTGAGAAAAATAATTTGCTTTTTATTGTTGTCCCATAGAAGGTGCTATGTGACCTTTCTGTGATTTATTTCTTATGAGCTGAAAAGTTAATATTACACAAATATATTTGTAGCAAGTACATGTGAAATTATGAGACAAAGCATAGCATCCTGAGGTGAAGGAAGAAGCCTGGAAACAGACTTAAAAATCAGAAGTGTCCTGTGATTAATGTATTCTTCAGGATAACTGCTAAGTTAATGTATATACTTACAGAACTAATTGCAAATGATCAGTGATCATTCCTTTCACAAATGTGAGGATTTCCTAATGTCATCAAGCTAGATTATGTAATCAATCCTTAGATAAACAGCTTTGGTATTTCTCACAATTACAGTCTTTAATAGTTTTTCCAAATTAATATCATTTCATTTAAAACATTTTAAACTGATTACTGCTAATCTGGAAACAGTTATCAACCCATTGTCAACTAAGAAATGAAATGCCCTTTTATACTGATTGGTAGAAGATTTTTTCAGCTCATAGAGGCTTGTGGTTTTGAGAGTTTTTTTAAATCTATAAATTAAAAACAGAATGTGACCATTTAAGGAAACATTTAACATGTATTGATATAAATATTAGTATGTAAAAATTATATTAAAGAAAAGCTGACTGTGTAAACACAGGATTCTTTATTTCATAGAATAGGCTTTTGGTAATGCAGGGATATTATCTGTGAATGTGTTATGTAAAAATCTCCTTATGATGTAAGTGCAAAAATGCTTCTTATTAAAAAAAAACCCCTCTGTAGGCTAGTAGCAGAGGAATGGCCCTCATTTTTGTACAGCAAAAATCAGCACATTGGAATGGGGTTGTGGAAAATTCCAACCTCTCACACTGAAACAAAGTTAGAGTTGCTCCTGCCACAAACCCTTATGTTATACAATACAAGTAGAAAAATAATTAAATAATAATTCTTATTATTTCTTATACTAACGTTGGTACTAGCATACATGATTCATAGGATTTTACATTGGAACCAGTGTTCTTTTTAAGTGGTTTATATGTGGATAAATCATGGAACAATACAAGTAACTGTAGTGAAATTTGTACCCTCCACAATGGTGTTTGTTCAGCATCATCTTTGAAAAAAACCCCATAGAAACTAAAAAGACCAATGTTTGCAGCTGATTGTACAAGAACTGATTGATTATTAAGGAAAAGAAACAAATAAAAAAGCATTGGCAAGTATTTTCAGCAACAAAGTCCTCAGGCAAATCCAAGTTAAATTCAAATGTTTTGTCAGGCTTTTCTACCAGATCTTTTTCTCCTTCTAAATCCTTTCTACCCATTTGAGGACCAGCTGCTCAGGACCACCCATTCACAAGTATCTCAAATGTGCCTAGCCTGTAACAAGGTCTATTACAAGCTACATAGTAGTATCTAATGCC
The DNA here is from genome assembly GCF_000737465.1 of Haliaeetus leucocephalus. NCBI lineage: Eukaryota > Metazoa > Chordata > Aves > Accipitriformes > Accipitridae > Haliaeetus > Haliaeetus leucocephalus. The sequence goes on from NW_010972556.1 coordinate 189,789, forward strand.
ACTTTTATAACAAAATGGCCATTTGTGATGGCCTTGACCTCCAGCCTGGATTCAGATGCAATCATGACTGAGGTGTTGGATCTTACCTTGGCTTATATATAAAGGTAGATACATGGTTTAACATATACTTGTTTATTTTGTTGTACATTTTTAGTTACTTCTTTTCTGTCATTATAGCTCACTTATTATCTCACGGTACTACTTCTCAAGTAGTATTTAATTTATTTTTCACTCCCCTGTTACACACTTAGTAGAAAGTCCTCCTTGTATTTTGTTTCTTCTTGCTTCTCCTCACTTCCATTTTCTTATCCTCACTTACAGGCAATGATATTTTACTTAAAACTGTAATTCACAGACTTGGAAAGGATCTCAGTCAAGAAATAAAATCAACCAGCGTTTGGATTAATTCAAAGACTTTGATGTAAAAATATCATTTTACTGAAAGAATTTTAATTGAGGTTTATCACACAAAGGATATGACAGAAAAGGTTCATAGACAAGATCAAGATCAGCTTTTATTTTTATTTAATATTTATAATAGTTATGCTAAAAAATACAGTTTAGGAGCAAGATCCACTGTATGGAGCCCTGCAAGAACTGAGATTTTGATCTTACAACCCCTTGAATACTGTGGCTTTAATAGTGCTACTTATAGCCTTAAAAACAGATACATTTTTTCCAGCAAGCGGTTTATTGTTTTCCCCAGTATAGTCTATATAAAGCTGCAACTGCTAGAGAATTTGATATGGGTCTCTAATAATTCTCTTATTAATTATTTCCAACCAAAGGAGATTGATACCAGCTGGAAGGAAAGTCCTTCAAAACAGGCTGTGCCTTGATTGCTGTAAATTGCTTTCCTGAGAGACAGGGAACTTGCATTAAAGTACCTGCACTGACTCAGATAGCAAGGAGTGTGCTCGAGCTGAGTATTTGAATCCTGAACTGGAGATTTTTCAGGGAAGCTTCTTCAGTTCTTTCATTTTTTGAGTATTTTTTAGAGCCCCAAAACAAAAGGAAACTTACTTCCTTGTAACTCAGTGAAACCCACCTGATTCCCAGCAGCCTAAGATAATCCTCTTTGGTTTTTTTTTTAAGTACAGACATTGAAAACCTTTTCCTTAGCAGTATTTACAATACAAAATTTTCACTTGTGAAGACAGAAACAGCTCACAAATCTGAAAAACTTTAACTTAGAAAGTGAAACAAGTGTATATTCAGAGGAACCATTAATTTGTAAATTATTATATTAGTGAATAAATAGTAACTTTCTCATCTGCAATTCAAGAATTGTTAGCTTATTTCCTGTTATGAGTTATTTTAGCTAATAGAGGTCTAGAAAAAGCATTTTATTAGATGAAAAGCACAAGAGTAGTTAGTAACCTTGGCATTTAAATGGCAAAAGAGCAAGCCTGAAGCTCTTTGAGCAACAAGAGCATTTGAGCAAAGCTTGTATGGGTGGAAGAGAGACACAAATATTGACATTTCATATGTAAATTTTATATAGAAGTGCTACTGCTGATTTGGAGACTGGTTTATGTTAACAGGATTATTATTTTTGGTCCTGTATATTAGACACTATATTGGATAACTGCCTAATCTTACTAATGTCATCCCAGTTCTTCCTTCTTCACTTCTTCATTTCTGAAATTATTCTTAGTGCTTTGTGGTAAATACTGTGTTTTCTCATGTACACTGCGTGCCTCCAAGCACAATTTGTTTTCCTATTCTCATTTAATTCCTTTGGCAAGGAAAATAGAAAAATCTGACAAGGAGTCTCAGGGCTTTTTGGAATGTGTTAAAAGTGTCTGCTTTTCTCTGGGAACAGCCCCTTTGACTGTCTCTATGTAAAGCGAAAGGGAGGATGCTGACAACACCTTTGCAATTTTAAAAGCTTGTGAGTGAGCTGTCGGGTCCTTCTAATCTTCTAGAGAGAATGGAAGGGGGTAGCTACAGATCAGAAATGCAGGACCCAGGTATTCACCTTTTCTTTTGAGCTGTGTTTCACAGACTGTGGCTATGAACATGGGTTTGCTATGATTGCAGAATAAACAGGCTTCTTTTGAATTGAGATGCTTCTGGTATAAACACAATATTACAAGAAAAAAACAGGATAAGCAGACATTACAACAAATAACACTTTTTTTTCTGTCTTTGGAAGGTGAAAGAGCTGACAAGATGAAATGTGGTTTTGTGTTAAAATAGACAACTCTGAAAAGAAAGAAATGGGGCCATAGGAGTATGTTCATGCATATTAAAACAAAATACTACCTTCTTGCTCTTGATAAGTCTGTGTGCTCAGCTCTTCCTAATCTGTCTGCCATGGACTGTAAAATAAAATTGACCTTTAGTCTCCTTGTAATTAGGTTAACAACCGCGTTTAAGAATACAATCATGTAGCAAAAATAGTCAATTTTATTTCATCTCACTGTGCTAAGTATTATCTGGCAGAATCATTGACGCTTTATCTAACAATTAATTTAGAAGGAATATCTCTTCTCATGCACAGAGGATACATATACCAGACTGCTCTTTCAGAGCTAGTAATCTATGATCTCAGTATACAGCTACAAATGTATTTTTCCCTTCAGCTGCTTTGTGGCTCAGTCACTTTCCTCTTTTCTTGCAGAATGACTCCTGGGGAAAGCAGTACTCGTACGCACTCTTCAAAGCCATGAGCCATATGCTCTGCATTGGCTATGGAGCCCGCGCCCCCGTCAGCATGTCTGACCTCTGGATTACCATGTTGAGTATGATCGTGGGGGCAACTTGTTATGCCATGTTTGTTGGTCATGCCACTGCCCTCATTCAGTCTCTGGATTCCTCACGGCGACAATATCAAGAAAAGGTAACTCATTTTCATGTAACTCCTGAAGTTTTGAAATAGATTAATGGGATGTTTTAACTGTGGAAAAGGCTGTATGAGTTTACGTGACATAATCTAGCAACATCTGAATCCCGCGGCAGATTTCATTGAACACGAAGGAATTCAGAACGCTCCATGAGCTCAACATATTCCTGCATGAACTCGCTTTCCTTAGGGAGCAGAAGGTTCTGCGTGTCACATGCACTGAATGAAATCTTGGATGTGAAACTTGCTTTAAACTCTTCTGTGAAAACTCCATCCCCTGGCTCAGACTGTGCTTTGTAGCCTTCTGCTACACTCTGTAGGTACTTGATCTAGGTAGCTTGAACAAGGGCCTTGAGCTCAGTAGCTTGGGCACATCTATACAATTTCCTGTTATTCCTTTGAATTGCAGGTTAGGGATAAACTTGAAGATGTCAAAAGAATGGCCTTTAAATGAGGACCAGACCAAATCAATTAGTTTTATTTGGAACTACCTCAGAGAAGTGCTCAGAAGAGATTTTTGTTTTACAATAGTATTGTTTGCAGGCTAATCCATTACCTGTTAGGTCCTCTCCAAGGACAAAAGAAATGGTGGCCAAAGGGTAGAAAAGTAGAGAGAATTTAGTGGGAAGAAAGGGAGTTCTTTATGAAACAGGAAGAAAAAGGTTGTTTGAGTCCATGTAGGTATGATTGGAATTAAAAAGACATAAATGGGTACCGGGTGGGAACTTTCTGGAATGAGTATTAATTGTCAGTTGTGTAATAAAAGTCAGAGGCAAGTGCGGGTGAAGCTATGACACTAGGAGATGAGGCTAGGTATGGTGGCATAAGGAAGAAAGGATCAGAATGAACCTTGGCAAGGGACAATAAGGATGTGCAGAGTTACTAAGGTGCTTAAAAGAAGTCAAAATCAGTTATTATAGTAAGTGGGGTACTGGAGAGGCCATGCCAGGAGAGAGGTCAGCTGAGCAAAGTAGTGAAATCAGAGAGTTCACCTCAGCAAATAAGAAACCCAGCCTGAGCAGTAGTATTTGGCATATGTCCATAAGAATGTCCGGAAAGGCAAATTGGACAGCAATCCCAATGTGATGTAACACAAGCCTGGGAAGAAACCTGGCAGAGAGTAAATAGAGAGGGTGACCCTGGCATCTGCTGAAGATGAAGAGGAATGGCCTGAGTTTGCTCGGCAAGAAAAACGGAGAAGTCCAAAAAAGATTTGAGTAGGAAGGACTGGGGTGTTTTCTTTACAAGCAGGCAAAGAGGAAGGAAATGAGTGTATGTGGTAGGAAAAGAGTTTACGTTTAGTTTTGTTAAGCCTGAGTCACAGCAAGACCATGGAGTCAGTATATCAGAGGCAGGGAGAAGTAAGGGATGAGCTATAAGTCCAGTAACACAAAATTTAGCCAATGGCTGACACTTTAATCTCACAGCTGTTTAAAACAGAAGTTTGCAAGCAAGAGAGCCCACGTGGTGTTATGTTGAAACTAAGTGAGAATGAGAGGTTTAGAAGGAGAGGATGAGTGAGCATTAAAACCTCTAAAAATCTGAGCTCTGTCAGTGACCATGTGAAACTGCCTAATCCATCTCAGTATAAAGTCACGGGGCTAATCCTGGTAGGTCATGTAACCCAAACTAACTGTCTTGCTGGGTCTGTTCTGCCAGCTGAAAGGGAAGTAATTTTATCAATTTATACTTGTAGGGAGCTGTGGGACAGAAACAGCTTAACCGTGGACATGAAGGAAGACATAGAGAAGGAAACCCTAAACCTAGTACAACTGCAGTTTCATTAGAGGTTAGGGTCAACATATATACACACACATACACAGATGTATGAAATCAGCAGAAATGTCACCATCCACCTGAAACCTCATCTTAATCATTATCCTCAGATCTTGCTGGCTGCAGCATAATATCACAGTGTTTTGAGCATCAGAAATATAGTGCATGTGTAAAGATACTCATATATTTTAAATTGTTGAGTAAAGCCAGTTTCATCTACGGTTTTGGTGTAAATTAAAACCCAGCAGCAGTCAAATGGTATTGATTTCTCATGTTTTCACATAACAGCAAACAAAGATATCATCCCCCCCCCTCTGTTTTTTATGTACACACTTTATTAAACATTAGCATAGAAATGTCTGGCATTTTTCAGTTCCTGCAGTTCTCAACATTTTCATTCTTCTTTTTGTTTTTACTTCTTATTTGTTTCCTGACATCAGAGGCAAAAGCATAGCATGGGAGTGACAATCAGGAATGAAAGAAATGAGCCAGAAATTGCATGTTTCTATGCTTTAGAAAAATGTTTCTCTTTTTCTGGCAGCCATTAGTATGCCAGTTATTATGGGCTAGAGCTAAAGAATGTCTTAATTAAAGAATTTTTTTCTACTGATTTCTGAGACCCTGAAGTCATATGTATATTATCAGCTATACCAACTATACTGACATGTTTGTATATTCATGCACATTGCTTTATCATAGTTTAATCATATATTTTGTAATAAATCTTTGATTATAGCCTAAGAATTATAAACCATTACTATATACTGCTAATGAATATTGTATATTTTTCTTTACTCTGTAAACTAGATAAATGGGTATTTCAAAGATCAGTTTGTGCTACCCATTTTGTCAGCATATTTTCTAAAGTACTGGCAGATAAAAATAGCTTATATTTCACTTAACTGAGACTTGAGAAAAAGGTAAAGCAAATCTCCAGCCACAGGTTTCAGAGTTTTACTATATATACTGCAGTGTCTATTTTTGCCTAGTGCATTGCTTTTTTTTCTCCGGGAATTAAAAAATTGGAGAAATCAGGAGACTGTGACTTGTTTTGATTTTTTGGGCTTAAATGCTACGATCAACTTCTTTTTTTAGTTTTACGTATATGGGATTGTGTATTTCTTGGCTCCATTGTTTTCTTTGTAAGAGTTACAGAAAATAATGTAATTAGCATGAATTGCTAGGCAACATAGAATGATAGTGGAGGTGAAGAAAGAGGTTGTTCTTTAGTTCTTCTTTGGGTAACATCATGCGAAAATCTTGTCCCCCTTTTTTTTCGACTGTTTTTTACTGCCGTAGCTAAAATAATATTCCATAAATATATCTGTGGAGTGCAACTAATGGAAGGCGAGTTCTGGTTCTTCTCACACTGAAAGCAGCTAGAAGGGACATATTTGCTGAAATAACTGTATCTTCCTCATTCAGATCCTTCCAAAGCTCAGGGTGTGCAAAACTAGAACAGTCATAATTCAAAATGGGGAAGAAATAAACATAGGAAGACAAGAGATAGCTTTCATTAAGCCAGATACATCAAACACCATCTAAGAGCACAAGCTAGGAATGTGGCCTGTGCCAAGCATTGCATGCTGAGAGAAATCAAAGTATGGTAAGAAAGCAAATATTGCTCCACGTGTTTACTCTTATGGGCCAAAGACATCATTTATCAGAGGAAATTAACAGTGATTTTAAGCTGTCAAATGTAGAAGGTGGACAATAAAATCACATACCAAGAAATTCTACAAAAAAGGGTGCATTGGTACATTCTGGTCAGTTTGAGGAAGTTCAGATGTTTTTCTGCTGAAGTGAATGGGACAGTTCTCAGAGAAAAAATACATCTCAGATTGAATGCATACATTAGATCTTGGTATCAATGAGTGAAGGCCGATAACTCGACAAAGGAGAAAGACATGTCCAAGACAGGTATACTCAATCCGTATTCCCCTTTCAGTAAGAAAGTCTGACAGACCATTCTACCTTATAAAAGGACTGAATAAATCAATAAATCAATGGCATATTAGCACTCTCCTTCCTGTCTTTGGTATAAGTCAAAGATAATGCAGTAGTAAATAAAAGTAATATTTTAAGTGATAACACCTTTGACATTTTCTAATATCTAGGAAGTCACCACATCTCAAAGACGTTTGCCTTTGCAAAGGCAACATTTCATATGCAGAACTTGTTAACAAACTAGTGTGAAACAAAGCAGCCAAATGAACAGTCACTTGACAAGGAGGTGAAGATCATTAGTTAAATACTTCCTTCAGATGTTGGCAGTTTTTAATAGGAAGATGTTCACCTAATGCTGTGGATGTCATTGAATAATCTTGATTGAAGACAGGTTAATATTTCCTCTGTTCCAGTCTGTTGTTGCATAAAATGTCCGTGAACAAAGTCACAACAACCCAATAGAGGCAAGTTTGGTAGTAGCATACAGATTGTCTCATAGTGTAAAGATCTTTAAATTGCTTTGATAAAATGACAGCTATTAGATCCGTTGTCATTATGCTATCATTTTGTATATTTAGATTTTTCTCTATTGGTAAGCAACTCAAACAACCGCACAAGGTTTCAAAAATAGAAAAAACAATCAAAGCAATTTTACCAATTGCAAGTACTAAAGAGGCATAAAATATATTTGATTCAACCTTATAGATATCAGAGGAAATGGAAAAAAAGACAGCTATTTCCATATAGTGGATGCTGTCCCAGTCATGGGAAGATATGTTAAATCATTATGAAAGCTGTGAAAGAATTCTGGGCTTGACATCAACTTCATATGTCCCAAAGGACATCTCCTAACCCTATACTCTGCTTTTATCTGATCTCTTAATTTATGTTCTTTTAGAACATCTTCAGCTAAATCAGTTTAGTTCAAAGGGAGAAAAGGACCTAAATGTACTTTTCTTCAGAGAAAAAGTAATAATTGCATATAAAGAAAATTTAAAAGCAACTTACTAATTGGCATTGTGTATTTTTACATAGAAAGCATTGGGATTTGAAGATCAGATTGCTCATTTTTCATTTCTTAAGCATCCAAAGAAATGTTTACAAATGAATAACAGAGTTAGGGCAGGAGGACAGCTTTAGATTTTGTAACACAAGGCCTTACACCAGCTTGTTGAGTCTGTCCCTCACAGCTCCAGTTTGGATATCTAAATTGTCCATGTAGTCCGTGGGAAGACACTGGACATGCATTCGCAAGAGGCAGCAAGCTCTCAGGGGCAGCTTAGGGGCAGCAGTGGCCAAAGCGTGTTTCCATTTCCCTTCCCCTCCACAAGGCTGCGGTACATACTGGAGCATCTTGTGCAGTGAGACATCTGAGGACCTCCCTTTGAAAACTGGGAAGGGGGGCCACCTCTTTGTGCTTCTTTCTCTGAGCGGTTATTTTAGGATGTGGTGGAGGGGCTCTGCCATAGAGTGAATCAAGACTTGGTAGCTGCTCATTCAGCCAGTGATGCCTCTGCATTTTCTTAAGAGGATCAGGAGGCAGCTCTTCCATGTTTTCCCAAGTTTCAAGCACTTGGTGGTTAAACTGAAGGTGAAACAAGGCAGATAGCAAGTTCTCGGCATGCTGGTTAGTACTGCTTTGGTGCCTAGGAGACTTTTCCGGAAAACTTTAGATATTTGTAAGCCTTTCATCTCTAAGTATCAGGGACTTATGTATTTCCACAGGAGTCTAGGAAATAGCAATTCTGGTCATGATGCACATGCCTAGGAAAGGAAGAGCTATGGCAAACTCAGGACCACTTGGCGTGTGCCAGCTTTTGGTATATTGTTGAACTAAATATAAATATCCATATAGATGTAAATGTAAATATATTTTTTTGTCAGCTTGCCCTTGCCAGAGTCCAGGGTCAGATGAGGTAGAGTGATACAGATGAAGAAGAGTTTCTGTGCCTACATTTTATATATACTGTTCATAAAAATCTTTGAAAATCTAACTGTTCTGGCTTTTTTTACTTAAACTGGACAGATGTTCAAAATACAAACTGCAGAACTTGAGTTTTGGACACTCAGCTGGACTTACAATACTGGAGTTTTGGCATCTAATTCCTGGATCTGGTCTGATCTGAGCAGCAAAGTTTCTCATGATATACTGATTTCTAAGTTCAGTAGCTTTTCATTGCTTTTCTGATGCTGCTAGTGGTTTTTAGAAAACCTGAAAACAGTGTAACACAAAAATTTTCTGTGAGTGGTCTCAACTCCTTCTCTTCACTTAACAAATGTCCATTTTCACTTATACAGCATAATTTTAGCAGTAGGTCATGTCACGTTCAGATTGCTGGTGAAGGTGAGCCACTTGGCAGATAAATCTTATCTTTTCTGTGCAGTTGTGCTACGGTATACATGCCACCCCAAAGGAATTAAAGGAATGGTTTATCTTATCCTGTAGTTATATCTACTTGCAAGAAAAAAAAAGGGAAATAAAGCAAAACCTTGTCACTGACTACCAGCCTGTAGTTTTGCAAGTTTTTATAAAAGTCTCATCAGCTTGCACAGATATATATCCTATTTAGCTTTGCCACAGTGCAGTATTTTAAATAGTAAACAATTTTTGAAGTGTGTTATGAATGATCAGGAACAAGAGTTGCTAAAAGTTTTGTACAGTCTCAGACCTTCAAGACTGAGTATTGACTGTGCCAAAAGCATTACAGTCATTGTAGCATTGTGAAGTAGAAAATTCATTAGTCCCTAAATATTTAGGCATAACTGAGAGTCATTGCCTGAGACAGTATCTGTGGATTCTTTCAGGTAGTTATAATTCTTGGTTTTGTGATTTTATTTGGGAGTCCAGAGTGTCTTATACTTAGAAAAGAGTCTGTAAGTCTTGACTTTTCGATTATTTCTGAATCATCATCTTAAGCTGTTTTGGCAAACATCAGGTGACAGGCTGCTAAATGGATAGATGTAGTATTCCTGTCTTCTGTAAACCTTATTGATCCTTGTAGAAAGCGCTGAGATTTCTTAGAATAAAGCAAGTTATTAAAAGATACTTAGTATAGCTGAATTGCAAAACATGCTGAAATGGAAAAAACACATGGCTGCAGCTCAGAAAAAACTTTTCAGATATTCAGTTTCACAGGGTGCATACCGTTATTTAAAAGAACATGCACATGAAGGAACTTGTAGATATGCTAATTATTTTATTTGTGTGCATGCTTTTAAATATTTTGGTGCATAATTAAGACTATTGTGAACTCAACCATCTGATATATAAATGCATAGGTAAATACAGTCACAACAGCCAGTGGAGGCTGCACAGACAGAGACTTATTCACTGAACATGAAAATATTTGTTGTGTCAGGATAGGGCTTCTACTGGCATCACTTGCTTTCTCTTTCTGTAAGCTAATCTTTATCAATTTGTGTTTATTATAGTTACCTGAATTTTTGCTGCACATCATTGTGGTATTTAATTTGACCTTGATCTTATCAAGTTTTGAAATGGGAAAGAACAACAAATACTATTGCAACAACTAAGGACAAAAACTATTCCCCCTCTCCTGCTAATCAAAAATCAGAAGTTACTCACCTTTAACTATACAGTGATAACAAAATAAATGAGTTAGTTTGTTACTTTTCAAGTGGAACTGAATTGTTTGCTCAGTTCAAGGGTGAGGCTTTAGGAGAGGAATGTAAATCAGTCAGAATGTTCTCATTGTACTGCTCTCCTCTTTTGTCCTGATACTTCCTTATTGTGTTTCAGCTTCTTGTTATGGTCAGTCTTGCTGGGGTAATCAGGCTGGTTATTTTTGCCTTGCATCTCTAAAAAGGCGATTGGTTCCTCCCAGTAGCAGGTACTGTGCAAGCCAAGTGCTATCCACCCGGCTGCATCATACCTGTGCCAAAATGTAATAGACTCCCACTGCTTCTAAAATGACAGATGGGACTTTGATTTATTGCTGTGTTGTGGGTAATTTACCTATAAAGTGTTCTGCTGTCTTGCATTATGGATTAGGTTTCTAACAGTTTTCCATATGAAATTGCAAAGCAAGCTCATTATAATTTCAGCCATGTTCGTAATGACTATATAAAATTAGCTGCGAAGGCATGAAGTTATACCAGAGCCAGATTTTACACACAATCTGCTTTCTTTTCACAGTAATTATCATAGGGTTACACTTTAAATAGTTTTTTTTTAAAGGGAAACAAACAAGGAACTAACTTTTGTTTTTCAGTCTCTGTTCACATATAGTGCACGTTACCTTTTAGCAAGAAAAAACTCTGTGATTCACACCAGATAGATATAACTGGCAGCAATTATCCCAGTTACACTAGAATGATTTTGCTTGTGTCCTGTATGTGTAGAAGGAAATAGCACTCAATATTATCTAATATAATATTATGAGTGAGAAAATAATCCTTGCTGTGCAGATTCTTTTTTTTCCTTTGCCTTGTTAGGGAGGAAGGGAAGAAAGAAGGATTGATTATTTTTATCTTGACTTTTAAATCATAATTCTCTCCTGACCTCACCCTGTTTCTTGCGGTTTGAGTAATTAAAGCATGTCTGCCTTGAAAACATAATAATTTGTATAACTAAGATATGCAATGTAGATTTATAAAGGCTTTGGAATGCAGAGGATAGCAGTAGGACTGAAACCTTTTTTCTGCAAAAGAGTGTTTTTAACAGTCCTTTGTGTTCTATTGCATGCTAAATTTACAGTTTTGTCCAAGTGGTTACTAACTTTGAAAAAATACTATAACACTAATTCAAGAAACCTGTATTAGAAGAGAGACTCAGTAATGAATAGAGAAGTAAAATGTTTTTATCATCTCCCTGTGTTTTCATAAAGTGCACTAGACTTACCTTTTCCAGCAGAATTCTGCAAAGAAAAGAAAAGAATCAACAAAACCTTTAGAACACATTTTTCTAAACACTAAATGTATGCTAAAAGGATAATGAAAGTAGATCTTTTCATAAAAATGCACAATGCTATGGGTCTGCATTGTACAGTTTGGGATTAGGAATATGTCATTTTCACACAAGCATCTATATGATCTTCTAGACAAAATATTTGTTCATCAGATGCCTTTTATTAGGGGCAGTGCTGGATGCCTGTATATATGCAGGCAGGGCTGGCTGAACTTTTTTCTTCATGAAGAATTTGATGTAAAAGTAAATATAATTTTATATAGTTTTGAAGAGAACACTGAGCAATTTTTAAATGAAAAGTGAAGGCAGGTCTTTGAGTGTTTGTTATTAGACATTTGATAGGAGCTGGTAACCAGAGTTTAATGGAGTTAATTCCCTTAATTAAGAAACCTCCCTATCCTTTTTCCTCTTTCAACTTTTTTTTTTTTTTTTGGCATAGGCCTTTCTTTTCCCCTGACTTTTTAGAGAATGTAAGCAAGTGAGAGGAGCGGGCGATCACCTGGCGGAAGAGTCTAGCTCTCTTGTTGCTGCTTCACTCTTGCACAGCATCAGGAGTTTTTCAGCTCCTGTTTGGGCAACATTAGAAGATGAACATGGACTCACCTCAGCCAGGAATACCACCAACACCAGAGGCAGCCCAAAAGGCTAATGTAAAGGAAAATTGAGGCAGAGAGCCCCAAAAGGTGACTGATCAGTGTAACAGAGCTAGTAGAAAGGCATCTGTGACTTCTTCCTATGATATGCCTGTGAGGAAGAAAGCAGCTGGAAGTAGCAGGAGCCAAAGGATATGTGAAGTGAGAGGCAGGGAAGGATGAAGAGAGGAAAGAACTGGGACTGCACCAGGGGGAGAGGCTGTCGGCTTGTTTTAGGGAGGAACTGTGATAGACATAGGAGCTTATAGTGAGGGATTTGTTGATGGCCCTTGAATTTATCTGCTGAGAAGAGCCTCCCATTGAGCAGTACATGACCATATCTGGAAGAAATTCGGAAATGATTTGGCATGCCCTCTGATTCTTGGGCAACGGGATAGAGATGAGCCTTTTATTTCCACCTGTGTTTCCCCCACTTACTTTGAGCATCAGCAGCTTCTATAAGTGGACAGTGCAAACAAAATAACAGAAGAGACCCAAAGTGAGAACCGTCAATGGTAATAATTACCTGGACACCATCTCACATCACCCAGTCAGCCAGCCATGAGGTTTTGGGTTGCATGGGCAGAGTCAGGATAGCAGCTGATAATCCCTGCTCCATCAGGTGCACCTGTAAGGCAGACATTATTTACTGTTCAAACAGTTTTGCTAGGAAAAAATTCTGAAGATGTGTAAGTGAACTCCTATAAAAAGGGAAAAAGAGATTAAAACTCTAATGGACTATATTGGGCCATTGATTTTAAGGCAAAACTATAAAAATCAGTGAGTAACTCTGACTGAAAAGCAATGGCACAATAAAACCACTAGTGTATGTAACTCAGTAAATGAAAATATAATTCTTTATTGCTGAAAGATTGTGTTTTAAATTTCTGTTTGCAAAATATTTAAGAAACTGGCTCTTGTTCTGTAAGAGTTCATGATTTGGGGAAGGTAGCAAAGAACAGTGTAACCTTGCCAAACAGTGCCAAATGCAGAAATTATTTGGGACAGGCATAAACCTTAACTCTTCCTTGTTTTTACCTCAGCTTTATTTTCTTTCATATTTTCTCAGTCTACCAGTCTGCCCCCCAATCCCTATGCCTGTGTCCAAGGCATCTGGCAGAGAACATGGCCTCTTTTTCTTCAAAACTCTCCTCATCTAAACCTTCCACCAGTCTTGCCATGGCAGGAGAAGAACGCTTTTATTTTATGAAGGATGCTGTGCCACTTATGCTAACAAAGTGAGAGCTTCCCAAGACAGGGTGCAGCGGTGTAATTACACAGAATAATGTGACAAAGTAGGAAAAAGGAGAAAAAAGACTAATGAAAGCATTGTTCTGTGGTATATCCATCAATATTGGGTGTATGCCCCGTTGCATGTGACATTTAAATTTGCAGTACAGTTATGAACAGGGTAGGGAACAATCCTGGGGCAGGCTGAGAGAATAAGCTGTCTCTATCTGCAGTGACTTAAGGCGATTTCTCAGTGTGGTGGCCTGGGTTTCTATGTTACACCAGGGCTAAAGGCACAAAATTGCTCAAAACAGAGTTTAACTTTGTAATTTACATTATATGCAATTTCTGACATACTTTGCCTGGGTGTCAGAGAGGGCTTCTGTGCTGGCCATCGCTTTGAGAAAATGTCAGTATTGGATGTGAAAAACAGAAGGAAATGCCAGCTTATACTTGATATGGCTGGTGCTTTAGCCCTTAAAATCATTTGGTGTTTAGAGTACTAGTTAGAATAAAAGTGGACTTAGATTATCAATGGCACATGTGAAACAACAGCCAGCGGAGGCTATCATACTCACAGCCAGTGGTACTAGAGTGCAAATTGCTTCTCTTGCCATGGAAACAAGGGGTCCTTTATTCAACTCTAAAACTAAGGCCAATTTTACTAAAATTTTTGAGTGCTCCTAAAAATACTTGAGACAGGAAGAAATAAATCAAAGAAAAAGTAAGTAATCCTTAGGTCTTTTTAATTTAGAATTGTCTGTAGAATTTTTTAAGAACCCTTTGCTAGCCTTTCATTACTTTCATGTCTTTTCATAGCATCTTATAGATGTTTTGCCCACTTCTCCAAAGCTCTCTATATTTCTCCTTCTTGTTATGGAAGAAGGAAAAAAAGAAAATAAAGATATTGTTTGACAGAAGTTCCATTATTTCTCTTTAGCAGTTACAGCTTTGTGACTTGACCTTTGGGTGAACCGAGCTATATTGAATAAAACAATTTCCCTGAGTGTTTCTGCAGAAATCATCAGCACAGAAATACAGTATCATCATTTGCGAGTTAAATCTCCATAGAGATGTGGGTAGTAATCCACTATTACTAAGAACTTTTTGAGTGTCTTTTTGGAGAATGAAAAATAAGACTTACTCTTTATGTAAGATTTGATACATTTGGGTGATTGAAAGGTTGATGCATTGAACTATTTCTTTATTCACAACTAGAAATATCACAAGGATTGTTAGTCTATTTTTTTGAAGAAAGCTATAAATTGCCTTAAAAAACATTCTTTCCAGAATGTGCTCCATTGGCTTTTCTATCCCTGATAGGGTCTCTAGCTCTCTTATTTCTCATTTTATTCTAATTAAAGAATTATCTCTAAGTCTTAAGTTCATTCGCTACCTAGTGAGTAAGTTCCATAATTCTGGAATATAAGAGGATACATCTTGTCGCTCACAGGCGTTCCTCTGGAACCATCAAGTCTATAAAGATGCTTTTCAAGGGAGTACAAAAGGTTGCTTGGAGTATTACTTTACTGCCATGGCTGTCATTTATCAGCAAAGCCTTCAGGTGCCACAAATTCATTTCCCTAAGAATGTCTCTGAAGTATTTATACTTCAAGACTAGATAAAGAAAAGGTAAGGAGAAACAGAAGATGAGATTACAGATGTTTTGTCAGAGTGCATGAAACACAGTGGCTGGGAATGTGAAGAGGAGCAGTTTGTAGGACTGTTGCAGTTGTTGGTGTGGAAGGCTCAGGATCTTGAATATTGTGTGATATCATGTGTTAACCTCAGTGATTTAGGTGAAGCTGGAGACTTGAACAGTCTGACAAACAATTTTAGGTTATCTTAAAAAATAAAATATAATCTCCAAGTCTCCTTTATAAGTGGAAAGGCTCTTTGCATCATGCAGTAACAAGCTGTATGCTCAAATAAAATATGCAGGAGGGTTTTGGACTGTATATGTTAAACAATAGATCATAAAGTAATAATAGTAATAATGAGGTTACCTGCTCAGAGCAGGTTTTCTGGTGTTCTCTAAGCTCCTGTGGTCTGTAAAAAAAAATCTTACTATGGCAGCTGTCTGACACTGACGCAGGTGTTTACACGTGAAAGGCCTGCAAGGAGGTGGATTAATTGCAGCCAATGGCCCTGTGCAGACCCTTCTTTCCCACAAGTAGCATCTGCATGGGATGAGTCTCTGTCAGTTTTTCCCACCACCTTGATTCTGTGTAAGTGATTATACTCTATTGGAAAAGCAAGGTGAAATGTGATCATCTACATTGCAATTTCTATCCCTATGAAGAACTTTCTGTCTCTCTCTGCCTTGATTTGTGCTTATTAGGCAAAGCAGAAAAGACACTGAGAGATGCCCAGCCTAGAAGAACCATTTCCTCATCATTAGGACACTGTCAGGTCTTTGATCAGAGGTCAGGAAAAGCAATACATCCTATAACTGAGGAACTGGACCATCTTTGTTTACTGAAGAATCTTCTCTCCCTTTAGCTTTGGACAGACCTTCCCATGCATGATAAACTTATTGCCAGGCAAGTGTCTTTGAAATGGATCCATTTAAAAAGCAAGTTATTTTTCATGAATCAGCATTTCCCACTAATTAATACAAATAGAACTGGCAAGCCATAATTAGGTCTTACCATAGCCAGAATTTCCAAGATCGGCATCTGTGTCATGCCAGTGTTTCTGTCTTGCTTGTTCTGGTGCTGCTAGTAGCATAGCTGTTGGCACAACACCACGAGATGTAACAATTACAGTGCTAATAAAACTTTTTTTTTCTTCTTTTCATTACAACTATTAAACAATAGAGGTAAAGTTACCTAATGTCAACCTAATTATACCTTTTTCTATATTCCTTTTCTAAATTACCACTTCAGATTGCTTCTTGAAATAACTGCATTTCCTGTGTGTGAGATGCTAACAACTAAGCACGCCCATTTAGCTAAAGGCTTTGTAGCACGTGGTGAATTTAGCATTATGCAATGTTTCTGTATTGCAGGGTCAATGGAGTGAGGTGAAGCCTATGCCACGGGAAACCACTGCTCCTGATAGGCAGACCCAACATGCATCTCTCAAAAAATTCCATTCAAATGAAAATAAGTGATTGACATCTGTCACCCTGTGTCCAGGGTCAGCATCAAAGGTAGCTGCAGCATGCATTCAGTGCCTAGGGACAGATGTCCCCATTACAGGTCCTTCAGCTGCACAGACTGCTGATCATGCCAAGAACTGAACTGAAGGAGTGACTGAGCAGAGACGAGCTGATCTCCCTCACCCCCTTCTTCCCCCAGAGTGTATGTGGGCAATAACTCCTTGTGCCTCCTCTCCCTCCACTCCAGGCACTTCTTTTAATGTATATTCTTTTTTACTGGCACAGGCAAATTAAAAAGAAAAAAAATTGAATCCAGAACATTCAAAAGATAAGGAAAATTGTACAAGATGACTGGATAGGTATTAAATTTCACTTTGAAACTGGCAATTTTGAGGAGACCATTACAGCATATCTGATATTTTTTAATAAACTGTCATCTGTACAGTATTTTCCGCATTAAAAAAGAAAATAATCCTGCCTTAGACTTGATAGAGTTTCATCTATAGTAGCATGGGGAAGTGATGCTTTTCTTTTCATGCCTTGGGGCTTTGATAGTTGTTTCATTAAATCAGAGTTCTGTCATTGCCTCTGTGAAGAGAGGAACTAGCCTGGTTTACATGCTCCTTCCCTTCCCTCCCCTTTTTAAAACAGTAAAAAGCAGATTTGCGCGAGATAAAGAACAGACTAAGAAAACAAATCCTATTCAGAAAATTCCCCATAACTTACTTAATTTCTCAATTACACTAATTAAAAAGAACCATAATAAGAGATTGTGTATTTTGTGGCAATTGAAAGGAAATGTTTAATTATTGCATGTAAGTAAAATGACAGGTTAAAGCATTCTTGGAATCAACAGTGCTCTTTGGGAGGTACTTAGTGAAAAATAGATAGTAAACAGACGATAGTTTTTAGGCTAAACAAATCACTTCAGTTCCATCTCATGATAAAGAACTATAAAAGTGAACCTGTCATACCAGTCATCAGGAAACTTACTTTTTATTTTGATCTATGGTTGATTATAAACTAGTTTTTTTCCTTCTGTGAAAATCCCTGTATGCTAAGCAGAGTAGCAGTGAAGAAAGCAGATTGTAGAAATATCCCTGGATTCATAGTGAGTTCAGCCATTCAACGACTGTGGGACAGACAGGTGAGCTTACTACTTTGCCGCTACTGAAATAAGATAACCAAACGGTTGATTGGCAGGTTCACTGTTTGGTGTCTTTTCTGAACACAACCAGATCTCTGGTCATTTGAGAACCATCTGTGCTTACTCATTTTTGGTATACGGTTGTCATCACAGATAATCATCCTATAAGTAAATGTTAAGGCTAGCGCTAACTTGAAGTTTGACCAAATATTTGGTTAGAGATTGTCCTTTGGTGCCTCGACAGTCAGATCAAAAGTTCAGCTGGCTCATTAAATAACCTGCCATTGTAGACCAGAGGACTACGCATAAATGAGAAGTGTTTGTGAAATGGAAGTCATTCCTTTTTCCAATGTGTTTGGGGGAACACGTACAAGAGAGGGACAGGGATTTGAGTCTTGTCCCCATTTGAAACATGGAGATATTTCGGCATGCAAAACCTTTCTTTCTTTTCCTAATAATCCCAGTCAAAGCTAGGATGAAAAGGATTTTAAAAGGATGAACTGCACAAACACCAGACATACAGTAACCCTTGCAAGGGGTGCAGCAATGTTTCTTAACTCCTGGTTGAATTTCCAGTGGAGGACAAGAGTCCCCTTTGGCCAAGCACATGGAAACCAGCTGCAGCCCTCCAGTGAGTATGGAGTAGGAGCCTAAAGAGATTATTTTTAATATTGGGACAGAAGCAATGAGTCCACTCCTGTACAGGTAAAAAAACCTGTTGTCGTATGGAAGAGAATGAGTGCTGCAAATATCAAATACATAGTAGGAGCTACTGAAGATAATGCTTTTAAATATTAGGTGAGACTGAACAGAAGTTGAGCTTAAATACTTTAGGAATATTTATCCAGAATTCTTTATAGCTTGGGAAGGTGTTTTTGACATTTCTCTCCTTTCTGTCCTCTGGTAATCTAAAAACCATTCAGGTTGTCAACTAAGGGCAGTAGGTAAAAGCTTAGACCTATGCTGTGTTTGCATAACATGAGGGCTTTGCAATAATGAGGAATACTCATTAGTGAGATAGGATTCCCTTACTGTAGAAGAGAGCTGATCAGTGATCATGTTCTCCACTCTGTTGTAGCTGCCAGTAGCTGAAGCTCCAGGCAAGGGGCATCAACGCAGCTAATACAGAGCAGCAGACCCACTATATTATTGTTTGGTTCTGTAACTGTGAATCGAGGCACGCAAACAGTTGGTGAATGGATTGTATGACTGACAACTGCAGAAAAGAGATAATAACTTCAGAGACCTTTTATCACCCAGCTGACAGGTTCATTGAATAGCACTGTTTGCAGTCTGAGATGGAAAAGATTCATATAACAGTATCCTGCAGTATCTACATGCCCTGCCCAGACTCCCACAGTCAAACAATGGCTGGGCCAAAAATAGGGGTTCCCCATCTTTTGGGAGCAGGAATACTGGTTTTACCTCATTTACACCACTGTGTGTCAGGAGTAATGCTTGCAGCTGGTGACACGCTAAGGAGTTAAAGAAGAGAAAAATACAAGGTTCTTGGAATAAATGTGACAAGAGAAATTTGAATTGAAAATCTGTTAAATAGCCATTAATAAATATAAGCTATGCAATTCTTCTCATTCCTTTCCCACTAATCTGTAACTTAATGCCTTTTATTATTATTTTAACATAGAAGCCACTTACAAAGTTACACTGGAAGTTCTTGCAAAAGGAAGAAAAATGTAGCCTGCTGTCTATGATTGTCTGATGTTATTCAAATTCTTCCTGGGAGAATTGAGCCTCAGGGACTTTTTTCAGACATTATTTTTATTTATACAAATTAGATTATTCATTCAGCAAACAGAAGCAATATCATGTGATATCTAGACATACAACCATGCAGCTCAGCTAGTGAGTTGGAACTATTGAATATTGGGTTAAGAGATCATTTTAAAAGCTTGTAAACAATCTATTATCTAATTTCTCAAACAACTGAGTGAAAAAAGCAAATTAATTTATTGCTTCCTATGAGAGGGAGATGGGTATCATAAAAAGGGGGAAATGTGCCATATGAAATTGCACATTCTGTTTTTTGGTGGGGAGGGACGACATGTAATTTGTACATACTATTTTAATAGTGTTGCATAATAGAATATATGGAATTTAATTGAAACAGCTTATAAAGTGCTTTAGCAAAGAGGCTGCCTAAAATACTCAATGTTTTCATTCAAAATAGTACCTTTAAATGGAAGTTATGTATTTTCATTTTGTGTTCTTTGCACAGAATTTTGCAAATCTTATCCCTTTAATCTTAAAAAGTATATTTTGCTGAAAGATTGTTTTTAAAAAGTGATGTTACTCTTTTTTCAGAAGGCGAAAAACTGTTCCCCTTCATATTCTTTCAGTACTCATTCATTGCACTTGCAGTTATCCTTCTGCTGCAGAATGAAATCTCAACAAATGAAATAATATATTGCTTAAAAATTAATTGCCTGTGAATTTTTGGTCAGACGAAACTTCAGTTGGCATTTTTTATATTCCCTCTTCAATGTAATTTGAATGATAAGTCAACATTCAGTTGAATACTAAATTTAAGCATAGTAGACATTACAGATACTTCTGTGAATTGTAAACCAGAATGTTATTTTGATAGGTTTCATTTTTAAACAGGAAAGTTTCCTGCATAGTTAATAGTTTGTGTAATTCCATGATTATTTGCTTTCCAAGTCCACTTAGGCATGTGAATAATTTTGAGAAAGAGGCAATAAAACCTCTCGTGTAGTTAATGTGGCAAAGCCTCTACCCAGCTGCAGTTCATTGCAAATGTGTGATCATCGTTCAGTTCTGTCAATGTCCATACAGCTTTTGTTACCTCCAGAGCTATGTATTAGCACTGCTTGAGGGGGAGGTGGATATTTCTAATACCAAACACACTTTCCACAAAGCAAAATTTTCCACCAAAACCATTAACCTTTCCACACTCCAAGAAAATTATATCCATTTTCCTTTTTAAAAAATAAACAGCACCAAAATCAATGAAACAAACAAACAAACCCCCCCCAAAATACATAATTTTGTTTTAGCTTAAAACATTTTACATTTTGTTTTGGATAGCTTCCATGTTAAACTGTATTTGCTTAAACAACCATTGCAAATGGCATCCCTCATGTTCTGTATCTCAGGATCCCTGTTGAACCTCTCTTTTCCTGCAATGTCGTCTGTCT
Source organism: Haliaeetus leucocephalus (assembly GCF_000737465.1). Lineage (NCBI taxonomy): Eukaryota > Metazoa > Chordata > Aves > Accipitriformes > Accipitridae > Haliaeetus > Haliaeetus leucocephalus. Next base: position 210,575 of record NW_010972556.1, read on the forward strand.
GGTACCTCCTGCATAGAAGTGAGGGGCCTAGAACTCCATGAATAAGCAAATTAATGTCAATGTTTAGATGCTTTGAAACAATTCCCTCTCTCCCCTGCCCCCTGCCCCAAACTACATCAGAAAGTTTTTCACTCTTTTCTTCACTGAAAAAAAAAAAAAATATAAAAAAAATCTGTAGGTAGAAAATAAAATCTTGTGCCCAGCAAAGTGAAGGACAAGAGGAGAGACAAAGCTCCTTGTTTCCTTCAGCTCCTTTCAAAGCCTTAACAGCACAATAGCACAGAGAAAAATGATTTTGACATCAATGATACCTGCTTATATTTTGTGGGAAGTGCGGGAATTACATTTCAACCCCTGGGGTGTAAACCCAATGAACTTTCACAGGGATTAAAAAATACTGGAAAATTGTTTCATAACATTGTAAGCTGTGTGTTTATAGAAATGCTCTACCAAGAAAAAGCTATTTGGACCATATGAAAATATTGGGACTCTGCCTTTTTATTCAACACTTACTTGAAAACCTATTAAGATGAGCTGGGTTTTGAAATGCTATATGCTCTGCCAGGTAAGATAACTGACAGTCACCTGAATCATGTGCCTAGTCACTACTAAAAAGTTAGTCAGGGGAGAAATTTTATAATTATATTGCTTTATTAGAATTAAATCCTTTATACATCAGACCGTTTTGTAGTTCAGTGCATTTTGTCAGTTGTTATTCAGTGATGCGTTGGCATACTAACTGCCTTTCCCTTTTAATCAGATAGAACCTCATTTATTGCACTTCCAATGTAGAGGACCCATCTGCTTTTTTCCATAAGTCTGAAACACAAATATAAAATCCTCACTTGGCATTTGATAACTAAAGATTCATCAGTGTCTCCCTGTAGCATTCACTTTCTTCTTTTGAAAACTAAATTTATTAAATTTCTTCCTTTAAGTCTAAAATTTTAGAAGCAGAGTTATAAGGGTGAATGAACTTGAAAGTAATCCTTTAGTATTTTCCTATTGGATCGGATACTGTATATATATGTGTATCACAATAGAAAGGTTCATATTTTAGAATCTGTAAATAAATCATTATTTTAAAATACATGGTTACAGTTGATGTTTAGCTGATTTGTCAGTGCTAGTCACTTAGACCTCCCCTAGGGTCAATGGAGAGAGAGAGAGAAGGATGACAAAGGTAAGTTTATGCCATGTATGCGAGACATGAATTTTAGAATGAGATTAATTGCCCCTTGTTATATCTCTGTCTGGTTATGAGAAAGGAATCAGGGTAACTGGTTTAAATTATACACTTGACTTTTAGAAAGCTGAACTAAGGCATCGCACTAAAAACTTTCCATTCTTTTTTGTCAGTTCACATTTTTCAAGACTATTTAGCACAGAAAGACAGCAGTCTTAATTTTATAATTCCAAAAGTTTCTGTTCAAAGTCCAATTTTGGTGATAGTCAAATTTGCTGCCTTTTGATTTTCTTGATTTTTTGAAAGTAGCCATAGATGAAAATTTACAAATATGAAAATCATTTAAGTATTGGGATGTATAAGGAGTTTCTGGGATCTGTTCTATGTAACAACTTCTATGTAGACCATAACGTGTCATATACACAAAACTGATTTTCTTTAGGGTATGTAGACCTCCTCCTGCTCTCACAAGCAAAGCTAGTGTAAGACAGCAATTTTCTTTTCTTTCACATGTACTGCTGCCGGTCCTTCCCCCAGTTTGGTCATGGGCCCATTGCAGGTTTTCCAGATATCAAGCTGGAACAAGCCTAGTAGAAAAATACCTAAAGGCATGATACTGTCACTAGTCTTGCATAATACCTTCAGGAGTGTGCTGATGAGTTCAATGATGATATGAACCTTAGGGTGGTATAAGGCTTCAGATGCTAATATTATAGAAAGATCAAGATACTTCATAGAAAGATTGAGTTGAGTTTTGAGAGGCGAAGTAATAAGATGAAATTCAGAATTTAAAAATCAAACGACTCGGGTACTAGTACAAGCTGCTGCTCTAAACTGGAGGATGAGGAGCACAGCAATTCCAAGTGGCAAGGAGAAAATGAGGAATCTGAGTGATGAAGCTGCTCATAGAATGACTGAAAACAACCATTTCAATGCATCTTGGTTTTCCACTAGATGGGAAAGTAATAGTAGTATGAATTATGAATTAGTGAGACTTCCTCTAAAATATTATGTACAGTTCTAGTAATTGCAGTTGGAGAAAGATGAACTGAAGTCAGAATGGATGAAAAAGATGAAGGCCAGTATGTTGTCTTCTGAACAAAAAGTAGAATAGACTACTCACATGAGGCTGAGAAGAGACATGATTCCATCTATAAACACTCCAGAGAGAAATACCAAGGAACACAAGCTTTTGGAGCTGCTAGATAATTTTGTACTAAGCATTAATTGATTTAAACTGCATCTGCGTACATTTAGATTGAAATTTTAAATAAGGTTCAGAACTATATAGAAGACCATTGAGCTTCCTGAAACAATATTCTTAAAGGATTGATGGAGAGAGAAGGTCTGGTTTTGAGATGGCTTGATTTGTTTATAAGGAGTTATGTGATCTGAGGTTTTGCAATATCAAGGGAATAAATTGAATAACTCAGGGGACCTATTTTTCCTAATGTAGTTTAGAAACCATGCAGAATTTTGATGGTTCTTTGCTTGATGTTCATTATTTAGAAAGGCTTCAATCTTGATCAAATTGCCTCCTCTCACCTTTCTGCTCCTTCTCAGTGAGTTAAATCTGCATATTGCAATGCTGCTTAGATTCTTATTTTATACATGGCAGGCAAGCAATTTCAAACCATTTTAAGAATACTGATGAGTTTATTGCATTTAAATTGTGGAACTGAACTTCCTTAATTCAGCAGAAGGATTTTACAAATTACTGCTGCTTTCTTTTTACATTTGTAATCAGTATATAGGGGTTTTTTTTTACATCACATTGAAAAGTTTGTATTCGTAAGGCTGTGGCTCTGACTGGATGTAAACCTCCAATAAAGTGCTACTTCCTCTTTTTTTCCTAGCCTGTCTATATGTGATTCATTTTATATTAACATCTTGTACAGTATGTTAAAAACACAATTAAAATATTTTATTAATGTACTTTAAGGGTCAGGATTACACTTGTGGTAAAAAGAAAGAGAACCTGAACATAAACATTTTTACAGATGCTTACAGTTTTTTTGGGGGAGCTTTCATAGAAGTGGGTCTCTGTTGCCAAGGTCAAAATCATTGTACGAAGTGCAAAAGGCATATCGTTCAAGCTGGATTTTCAAGTGGTGGTGCAGGGACCTAGGTCATTTTAAAAAAGCTAGTCAGTTATCAATGTAGTTGAGTGCTGACATTTTGGAAGAATCTGACATTGGCACTTGTTGTATTCAGGTAGTTTGGGTGTGACCAGGTCCAGGTCCAGGTACAATAAGAGAATGTCATTAGTTCATAGTTTTTAACTGATACTTTTCATGTATTTCATGTTTATATGGTTTATTGTATCAAGGACTGAATCTTAAGCTGTAAAGATTATTAGGACTCTCAGATTTTTTTCAGCTAAAAAAGGCAATTTGATTGTTATGAAATATTATGAGGAAAGGACCTGGTAGGCTCAACTTATGTACTAAAATATCTTGTGAGAGATCAACATTCAGGTTTCCATTTTACTGGTTTCATTGGGATATTGCCTGTATTGGTCTACTGTCTTATTTTTAAAATATTTTCCCTGCTTCAGTTGCAAATTGTTATGAAAAAGACCTCACTCCTCTCCTTTGTCTTTTTCCATTCCTCTTTTTTTAAGGATAACTGTAGTTTCCTAACCAACTCTACTAAGGACCTCATGTGATCAGTGTCATACTACTCACCTTTTGCTGGAGGAACATAGTAGCAGAATTTTGCTACATACAAGGAGCCCATGAATAAGATTATGGCTGAAACAACAAGAAGCAGTTATTACTGGATGATGCTTTGCAGTAAAAATCTGTGAAATACTACCTAACTTTGTAATCCACTTAGCTCTCACCTATTTCAGCAATTTTATTTGTTTATTTGTGTAGCATTTATGGGTATTTTCATTTCAGTGATGAATATAAAACACTGGGATAGAAATTACTGAAATTATGGCAGTGCAATATATAAATCACATTAATATACGTACTCATTTTAGGACAAACAATTGAATATTCACCTTGAAAAAGAGATAGGCATGGAGCAGTAAGCAGCACAGTATTTCTTCCATTCAGTGAGATATTGAATAGACCAGGAATACATAGTTGTAGCAGGTACGAAAAACAGCATCAGCATTCAAAAATACTGTTTACTTCTATGAAAATATAAGACAACATGTAACGAATTTGAGAGATAGGACGATTAAAGTGCAAAAAGAATATATGGTTTGTACAGGCCAAAAACAGAGTAGATAGTATACAGGCACAGCAGGATACAAAAATAGGTATTTGTATGAATAATAAAAGCATTTTAAATAGCATCAAGTAGGATCAGGTCTCCATATTTCAGAGTATAAGCCAGCTGATCCAGGGAAAGAAAGAAAGATGACAATCTTTTTATTTAATTGCAGTCAGCTATATCAGTATGCATTAAGAAGTTTTTTAAAGCAGTCTGAAAGCATTTGATTACCAGAAAACATTTTGAGGTTAACTGGACCATGTTTAGGATTTTATGGAAATAAAGTCACTTGTGTGTAGTAACATTAGATAAAACAACAATGTTCTCATTTTAAAACGTTTATCTTAGCTTTCCTTTGTCTTGCCATGTCTTCATCCAGCGCAGGCTCTGATGAATAGCCTGGATGCCTCTTTCTCTCCTCAGAAACCAAAGTTTTCTGTTGCTTTTAGAGGCCTCTGACATCCCTTTAGATGTGCACGCATGGAGTCCCTTACTAAACAGTCCTCCCTGGAAAATGAAGTCTTCCTTGTGTCAGGCAGGACCAAGTATGGAAAGGCAATTTGAAATTAAAAAGAGAGTTTTAACACAGTCGTTTATATTTTGAATGTAGTCTGGTGCTTCCCATGTGCCATAACAAAAGGAAAAAAAAAAAAAAGGAAAAGAAATTAAAGTCAGTTTTGAGGGAACTTGCTGTGGCTCTGAAAATTATTTCACGCAGATGTAAGCACCAAAGGTGCTTTAATGAATGTGGACTTAAGCCATCTCTTTTCTGGATAAAGCAAAACAAACAAGAAAACAACAACCAAACAAACCCCTAAAACCAAACCAAACCAAAACAAAAAAAAACCATGCAAACCAAAATTTTCAACCTGGAAGGGAAGAGATACAGGATACAGTGTAATGAGAAGAGTCAGAGAGAAATTATTCCACTCATATAAAGATGCAGGTTCAAGTGTCAGGTCTGATGGATGACTCAGGATCAGTTACAGCTCTTTTAAATATGATTAAAATACAAAGTTTTGACAAAATTTAACTTCACTGACAATTTTATCAACTTCATATGTAAAATCACACTTAGAAAAATCAGGGGAAGAAGCTACTGAATTTTCATTTTTATTCAAGGGATTCACGGTGCTAATGAGAATTTTTAAACCTTTTTGACATGTTTTTTTTTTTCCCAGAAAATAGTTCATTTCTCTTTAAGTTATGTGCATTTTTTTCATGAGTAAAAAAACCAACAAAATTCATTATAATTATTTAAAAGTGAAAAACATCTCCAGTTCTAACCATTATTGATATCTGTGATACCCATAGAGAAAATATTCTTCAGAACTAACTTGGAAAAATTAGTGTTTTATTACACGAAATGAGCAAGACCATATTAATTTTGCTCTCTTTGCATCTTCATTTTAGCACAGTTTTTTGCAACTGGCATGTGACACATCACAGTGATATATAGCATGCTGAAAAAATGAACTTGCTTTTCTGAGAAATAAACCAGCAATCATTACTTGGACTGAGTTAGTGGAAGATATCAGTTGCTGAAGAAAAGAGTGTTAGGAGTTTTGAGGGAACACTTCACGTGAATGCTATGACAGAATGTCAAGAAGGGAGCAGTAGTAGCATGAATGATACAGAATATGAGTGAAAATGACACCGAGAAAGATTAAGAAAAGATTTATTACAGGGTGATAGTGATAGTATACTGTACACTCACAGGGTCAGATAATTTGACATAGGAAGAGACCTTGATAGTATTTTAGATGGTTAAATATTTCTTGGAATTGTGGGAGACTTTAACTTCCTTCTTGTAGATTTTTTAAAGAAAATGTTGCTAATATGCAGCTGTCCCTATTATTCTGTGTGTTACTAATTTGGAAACATTTTAAGATACACCAGTGATAAGCACTACCTTCCTACTAGTTTTATTTTTTCTGTTTCCCTAAAATTCTCATGTGTAAGCATAAACCCTGGTATAGAAAAGAACTCGGGTGTGTGGGAGAAAGCACCTATTCAAATAACAGCACTAATGAAAGGGAGCAGTGTAAATTGCTGGCAAAGCAAATTGCTTTTAGCATGAATGTTCTCTTATTCAAGGTCATTCTGGTATAAAAGTCCTTTGCAGCTCTCCTACAATATACATCTCAATGAATGTCTGTTTTTTCTTAACAAGGATTACTCCTCATTAGTGTTGCTCAAGCACATTTGTATGCAAATAAGATTGGGTAGAGGGGTGCAGCCCCTGTGCTAGGGAGCACAGTGAAGTCCCTTCCCTGCCCATGTGTATGTACTACAACACGACACACGTTACGTATCCTTACATGGGGCCACAGCAATGGCAGGCTGGACACAGACACAAAGGGGACATTGCGCAGTGCATCTTCTCCTTGGCTTTGCTGCAGAAAAGCTGGAGCGCTGCACAGCAGCTAGGGCTATGTGGCCACCTTGGTGAGGTATGTGGAGCACTGGGCAATCTCATGTCCTTTCCCTCTAAGTAAATCTGTGCCTAGATTAGCTGCGACTGATTAGTAGGGTAATTTTAGAAACAATAATTTGTTTGTGCTAGAGCATGTCTGTCTTCTGGTGACCCACAACTCTGATTCAAACCCACAATGTATGGATAAATTTCTCCGTATCAGAACAGAAACTGATGATGAGCATGCAAATTTAAATCTCGCTTCTAAAGGATGGGGGTGAAGAATTCTTGCTTCAGAGGTGCAAAATAGCCGTACAGAGGTTAAATCAGACTTACATATTCATCATACATTGTTAAATAGTCCCATGCAAAATTACTTTCCTCTTATTTGTGGAATGCATGTTGTACACACGGCCTCATCTAATCTTATGCCACTTTGCAAAGCAAAAACTAATTTCAGTTCCAGAGGATGGAGCAGCCTTCAGTTATACAAGTTAAAGGATATGTGCTGCAGTTCATAAGGAGTGCATGTACATTATAAATTCATGTAATTGCTCTACAGAGATGCTGATCCTAATTAAGACTTCATTGGCTTTTTCACTGAAAACAGTTAAAATTGCCTAATTAAGCATGAAAAAATGAATAAAAAAATTAAATGAAGACTCTTTACAGAAGTAAACCAAGTTTCTGCCAAGTTTTAACTCACTTATAAGCCTGGGAGGGGTTTTATCCTCTTCAACTGAGACAAGGAAGGGAGTTCTGAGGGGCAAAAGCCTTGGTCAGGTGGTACTTGTCCATTCGTGGTACAGGCAACTTCTCCATTTTGTGGGTCTGAGATGTATCACATAGTTTAGTACAGTACAACTCTGAGTATGTTAGTTTGGGACTTTCTTTTCTGAAAATTATGCTATCCAAAAAGGCTTCTGAAGAAGGGATGCAAACAAAGCAGAAGACAGGACAGAGGACTAGTAGAAACAAGGAAACCAAATGCGCAAGGTAAATGAAGTGAGATCCTCTGAGTCTCCTGGGTCTTGGCATCTCTCTCTTCCCCCACTTTCTATTTCCTGATGTCATGCTTATTTTTCCAGTTCACTTCTCTTTTCTCTTCATTCCTCCTGAGGAATGCTTTCTACTTCAGTATTTCCACAGATTTTAACTTTGTTCTTCAGTCACTTTATAAGCATACACAACATTAATATGTTGCATATTAATACAGCATAGCCAGTTTCTGAAATTTCATACCTTAAACTCTCTCTGAATGCAGCACTAGAGATGTAGATGGACACTGTGTACAGTTTCCCTGTCTGCCGCATGGAATGAGCTAAAAATGGTGTTGATGTACTTTCACAACTTCTGTATAGCTGGGAATTTAGGGAACAAAGTGTGACAAGTGTGAGGGTTTGGCTACTAAAACTTACATATTGATGTGGATATTAGCATCACCACTAAAGACAGTTTCCGTAATTTCTAGTTGTGCTGCCACGTGAGTAATACTAAATTAACTAATATCTGTGTGAGGATTCTCTGACATATGAATAAAATGTTGTCTTTATGAAATATGTAAAGCTTAAGTGGATACTTGAATAAGTTTTCATTTTGTAGGTGCCTTTAGATAGTAAAAAAGTAGGGGTTTTTTTCTGATTCTTCCTTTTATTGTCCTGACAGTACAAACAAGTGGAACAGTACATGTCATTCCACAAGTTACCTGCTGAAATGCGCCAGAAGATCCATGATTACTATGAGCACCGCTACCAAGGCAAGATCTTCGATGAAGAAAACATTTTGAATGAGCTCAATGATCCCCTCAGGGAGGTAAGATTAAAGTATTTGAGTAGTTCTTCATGGTACAGAAAAGTTTCCTGTGTTTGCTGCTTCTTTGTTGAAATGCTCTTTCTGATTCTATTATGTAACATTTAATCTCATTTGACCTAGTCAATGAATGACCAGGAGAATGAATTTTGTATTAGATCGACACAAAGAAATAAGCAGATTTACACTCTATTCTGAACCAGTCTGTCAGAGTTACTGCCACACAAGGATGTCAAAGAGTAAAACCCCATCGTTAATTGTTAAGAGAAACTCATGGTTTTCTGCCATTCTTTAGAACAGATAGGCACTGGACTAGAATAGTCCTGGATGAAAGGTTTTTTTCTGCTCTCCCTACTTGCTAACCACGCATCTGTGCAGATGAAACCACTGAAAGCCACCAGTGAAGGGAGAACTGCTTTGTTTGATTCTGTGAAGTAGCATCATTGGACAAGATGGTCTCTACTCGAGATGGGGAAGCTGGAATATGATATACAAGCCATTAAAAATCTCTTTTGTTAAAACTGTAGTCTGTATTCCAGTTTGGTGGTTTATGTCATGTCATGTCATGTCATGTCTGGAAGCAAGGTGCTTGTGTGGGAGGAAGGCAGCATTCATCTTGTTGTAATAGAGGTAGCTGCTTAATGGGAATATAAACCTGACTGTCTTCTGTTGGGTGGTGCTCATGCCTGACCTACTCAAGGATGTTTGTATTATCAGTTGGCCGATACCCTCTACTGAAAGGAGGAAAAAAAACCAGAGAAGAATGAAGTTGAATAATTTAGAGAAGAAAGCATAAACAGGGAAAAGAGAAAAGAAACAAGAAAAGGGGACAGTAAAGGAGGAGCAATCTGATAGGTGATGAAACCTGTGTAATTTTCAGTGATATCAAGTAATGCTTTGTAGTATCCTCTGCTATGGGATGAGTGGTGCTGAATACATGCCTGTGTGTACATATATATATATTGAGTCTACTTTTTGATGTATATATATGTGTGTGTATATATATATATAAACCCACCCAACAGAGCACAGGATGACATCTGTACTTTTGGAAAGATATGTCAAGGTTGAGGGTTTTCTTTAACAAGTTTCATCGCATGAGAAGAGCATAGGTCTGTGATGTGTTCTCTGTATCATTGAATCCTGCTTTTTGTTGTGAAGGGAAAACATGTCATACAATCCATTGCCAAAATCAATCAAGCTCCGTATTTAAAACAGTTATAAGAAGCAATGTGTTGTGCATTCACGGGCTCTGAGGGCAGCTGGCACAGTTTTGCCATGTCTGTGTTATCAAAGTCCAATAGTGGCCTCCCTTCTTACAAACTGCCAGCTGGGAACGGTGAACAGTGCCCCAAATTGCTGGGTCATTGCTAGATGGTTCAAGTCAAAATCAGGCCAAACCATGATTGTTCTAACAAATTAACAATACAGCTGACTGAATTCCAGTGCCTGGGCCAAATAATTCCCTAACATAAATGTAGCCGGAGTCCTTCCATTACATTGTGAATTTGTAAGTGTTTTGGAGGGCAGGTAGAGGGCTCTGGCTTCCGCACTGCCTCTGCCAGTTTACCCTGTGGCTCCCCTCGGCAGCTTTTGACATGTCACGAGGAGAATGTACTATAAAAAACTATCATGTAGGACAGGAAAAGTGTGGGAATTATCCCTAGAGAACAGTGACAGTCAGAACATGAAACTTGACCAGTATGGAGCTTTTGTTTTGCGAAAGGAACAGAAGTGTGTACAGACACCTCAGTCACTGACATCAGAAACAGTTTCATCTATTTCCGCTTTTAAGGAAAGCATTTCTCCATAAATGAAGTCTACTACCCTTCCATTGCAAAATCTTCTTTTACTAACAACAATTTGCAGTTATGGCACGCTAATTACCCATCTTTTCCTCCTTCTCTCCTTGTTTCCTCCCTCGCTCTCAGCCTCTCTCCCTCCCTCCACTAGTTCTATCCCCTTTCCTTCCTTTTTTCTTATTGCTTAAGAGCAGCAAGGCAAATCTGGTCAAGCATAAAAAACCAAAAAGCACTTCTGGGGAGAGACCAAGCATGGAAAATTTCAAAAATTAATGAGCCACTAAAAACATGAAGTAAGAACAGAATTTCATGGAAGGAGTGGCTTCTGATTTTGCTATGATCATGCTGTACTTAGTAGGTCTTCTTTGTTCTCTGTATTATATAAGAAAAATGTATTTACTCAGCTACAATCAGTTGCACACTGCCCTGATGACAACATAGTTGTTCCAGAAAAAGATCCAAAAAAAAAGAAAGTAAGAACTGGACAGTGGCAATGCCAGAACAGGTTTCCCAACAAATCTGTCCAAATTCTGGCAGCAGTTCGTGCAGTGTGCCCTGAAAACACTATTTGGGTTTTTGCTTAGTTTAGCAGTTTCAAATTCTGTTTTAGCTGCCACTTCAGTATGTGCAGTTTGGTAGTGCAGGTAGTGGCTTTTTGATGTTACTAATGGATGATAAATTAGAGCCTTTTAAAGGCAGAACACAATTGTTTGTATGTTGGACGAGATATTCCATCTTACGTGCCAATAACCGGACAAGGCTATAACATCCAAGTGGTAGCACAGATACCCTAGCCACATCATTCAAGAATAAATATTTACTGCATTTCTTAAGTTTTTAATGAATCCTGCATTTTATTATACTTCGAGTTTAGCATAAGGTAAGAATTAAACATTCAGAATCTCCACATGGCACACTTAGCTTGATTAGCGTAGCTTCTGATGAAGACATTCAACTGAAACCATTATTTCCTCACTTACAGTAAGCAGAACAAAACAAAACACACAAACTACTGCATAATTATAGCATGAATTTAATAAAATATTGTAAAAAAAGGTGCAGTGTTTTCAGTTCTCCTTGTTCTCAGCCATTCGTTTACTGTATGAGCTGAAATTTTCTACAGCTAGACTCTCTTTAGGAGTGATGACTTTTTTGATAAAAAAAGGATGGATGTTAATTTTACTGAGCTTCTGAAAATTGTGTATGGAACATTCCTAGTAGATTGGATGATTAAAATAATGAAAAGCTAAGAAAAGTTTTGATGCATATGTGTGAGTAGCTAACTTCGCTGGGTAACAGAAATAGAGTCATGTTTATTGTGGGGAATTAACTAAGGCTTCATAAAAAAAAAGGAAAAAGAGAATCCTAACCATTTTTAAATTTTACAAGGCTCTCTCTAGGTGCTTCATAGCTAAGTAAAGCAACTGGTAGCTGACCTGTATCATTCAAGGTTAAGCTTGAATTAATAAATTCCCTTCAATGACTGGGAACTAAGGTAGACACTTATTAGAAAATGGGACTTAAAAACTTTATATTCTCCCCGGTTAAGTCAGTTGCACAATTTGGGTATATTAGTCCTGCAGTAATGTAGTTAATTGGATATCCTCAGCTCTATGCACTCAAACTGAATTAACCATGCATTGCCATATGCAGTGTGCTACTACCTGCTCATAAGGAAAGGTGCTCTCTGATAAAAGCAAAGAATTAAAGGTTTCTTTTCATTAAATTCAGAAATTTCAGTCTTACTGAAAGGTATATCCCCTTTTTCACAGTTAGACTTATCTGATAATAACTGTCCAGCCTTCTTGAGAATCAGATAGTCAGGACACTCCAGACAGTTACAATTTCAGTAGAGATGGAAGATTTTAAATTGCTTCTTCCAGGCCATGCAGGGTTGGCTTTATCAAACCTATCTGTAGCTCCATACAAGTTCTGCAGCAAGTCTGAGCTAATCATCAGGCTCTCTCTGCACATACCACGCCCCTCCCCACCCCCAAAGAAAACTTAGCTGACTAACTCAGAAAAAAGGCTATATCTTCAAACATCAGTTGACATGTGAAATAAATTTTGCCTTTAACAGCATTTGCAATTAACTATCTCCCTCCCTCATTTCTTGAGGTAGCAATTAGCATGTTTCCCCTCTATAGATATCATCTCTGGTTCTTCAGCAGATGGGGATACTTGTGAAGTTCTCTAAAGTTTACATTTTTTGACTCAGAGTTCTGGCCACCTATATGCTTAAACATCATTTGGCGTCAGAAGGCCCTAGTCCCAAAAGTGGTCTTTATAAGTGTCATGACATGAAATGGAGATAGTACAGACAACAAGGAAAAAAAAAACCACACAAAAAAACCCCAAAGTTCCCACAGCTAAGAGAAATCTATTCCAAAAGGACACCTGAATTACAAAAGTTTAAAGGCATATACATAAGCAGTTTCATCTACGAACAGAGTGTAAGAAAGGTCAAAGTGGCTCACCTCTGGCATTTGTCTAAGCCACCAGCCTCACCAGCAGTGGCTGTAGGTGGATGACCATAGAAGAATGAGAACAGGGCAAGTACGGTATTTCCCGTAATGACTCTCCTAGACTCCCAATATTTTCAGTTCAAGGGTTTCTCTGAGATTGATGTGATTTGTCTACTGGGTAATCCTTAATACATATCTCTTCCAATTACTTATTTACACTCCCATTGAATCAACGTACACTCTCTCTGCAACCACAACATCCTTCGGCCGGGAGCACAGACCTGTACCCTGCTGCATGGGGAACCACTTCTGCATTTTGGGACTGAACCTGGCTCCTACTGTTTTTTCGGTTTGATGGCCATTAATTCCTGTAGCAAAAGTGATAGTACAGTCAATTCCTACCCACCCTCCACATGCCAGTTATGATTTTATAGACTTCTGTGATAACATCCTTAAACTGTATATTTTTTAAGGTAAAGAAACCTATTCTACTTAATTCTTTCTTGCATGGAAGTCAGCTCACCCTCATGATCATCCTTCTTGCCATTCTCTAAACTTTTTCCTGGCTCTACTACAGCCTTTTAGAGATGAGAGCGCCAGATCTGCAGGTAGCATACTGATTTTATAATAATACGAATAATTCCTTTCCTAATAATTCCTAACATTAATTTGCTTTTTTAATCACTGCCAACCATTGAGTTTACCTTTTAAAAATTGTAACTGTGAGCTAACTCCTAGGAGGTAATGGATACGTTATTTTATGTATTTGTCCAGGTGTATCACTTAACATTGATCTCCATCAGTAATTTCCAACCAGCCCATAAGAAGCTGCTTTTAGTTTCTTTTTAACAAGATTCTTCATCTTTACACAGTGCTGTTTCTGGAATTGAGCAGAACTGTGTGAAGTTCTTGGCCTTTGTTGTTCCCATAGGGATACTGAATATAAGTAAGTACATTATGGTACCTATTACAGCCTAATGAGTCAGGTGTAAGATTCTGAAAAAGATCCTGCAGAGTGCTTAGTATTGCATCAAGGGTGGCATTTTGTGACAGTTCTTGTAGGGGAGGTACTGTCACAACAAAATAATGGAAAACCTCCATTACTAGATTTATAATTGATAAAAGCAATTACATCTAAGTGAAAACAGGACTAAAACCAGATCAGTTTGGTACCTGTAGACAAATTGAGTATATTTTCAGAGAAACTATTTGGTCCTTTCAAAATCAATTTTAAAATTATCGATTTGGTAACCTCACTATTTTTTTCCCAGTTGTTAACCTTCTCCTTTTCCCAATTAAAACTTACTTCCTTTTTTAATATCTTTTCTTCTATTTAATATTTATCTTTAGAAATCACAGAACATTATATTCTCATTTAGACTATACTATAATCCTATGCACAAAGGATGAAACATCTCCAGAGTTAATAGTATGAGGCCAAAACGTGGTGTGATTAGACCATGGTAAGCTTCAATCCTTTTTAATAGTGTAGTCATTATGATTTTTGGATACAGGCCATCAAACATTAAAATAATGGTAGAAAATCAAATGAGTTTATTAAAAAACAATAAAGCATCAGAGTCAATATTAAATTACTAGACATTCCAAGTATTTTGCTTCCATAACAACTTACATCCATAAATTTAGCTCATGGAAGACAGAGAGGTAATTCTTTCATTATAATCCACTGTACTTTTATGCATTTTTATATGCAGTGAACCTTGGTACGAAGCTTAAAGAGGGGAACTAGGGAAAATGCATTAGAATTATAGATGTAGTAATACTGGAACTCATTTAAGTATCTTTTTATATAGCTATATGGAGAGAGTGAATACCTCTTTATCTAGTGCATTAAAGGTTTTTTTCACATAGGCATAGATGAAATGTAACTTTAGTTCATACTCTGGAGTACTGAAGTCATGAATGAATTATGCAGCATGTCAGTCATGCAGAAGAAATGCTGATATACCCAGCATTACTTATTTGACCAATCCTCGGGAAAAAAAGTATTGGTATTTTTGGAAGATCTGTGTAGGTATGCCTAAATGATAGTCTAAGTATACAAGGCTGAAGCAAATCCTTGAAAACCTCTTACAAATAATTAAGTATTTTAAATTAAAAATAGTAACAGATGGGCCATTTTAATGTTGGAAATGAGCAGACAGTCACCAGGTGATTGGATTATTGTGTTTTAAGATGCTTTGCCCGAGTGGGTGTGACATGGTAACAAACTGTGCACACTCAAATCTGTTTCCCTGAGACCTAAGACAAAGTAGTTTGATTTCCTGAACTGGGGGGGGGGAGGGGGGTTGCACCTCGATGTATGCACATACACAAGTGTACATGCTGCAGTTGAGACACAGCTTTTGAATTGTCAACCACTTTCATTGCCGTTGCACATATTCAAGAAACTTTGATCACAGTCCCTTCTGTGTTTGACAGGCTTTGTTAGGAATTCCATCCTGAGCTGAGACATGCTTTGGTAAATCCAGCAGTTCTCAGTAGTTATGATTTTTGAACAGTCTTGTTACTGCACCTACGAGATTTCCTGTGTCATAGTTGCTTAATAAATATTTAAGAAATGGCTGTTCTTTCATGAGCTCTTCAAGTATAACCCAAATCAAATCCCCAAATCTTAGTGCAGTAGTTGTCTTTCATAGAAAGGTAAGTTGTTTGAGAAAACTACCAGACTATTTAGATGCAAACTAAACACTGTAAGAACAGCAGCTAATGCAACAGGAGTGCTGTCCCGCGGAGGAGCATTTCACACTATTGCCTTATTCAGTCCGAGATCATGCTTCCAAGTGTCTGTCATGTCTCAGTTTTTAATGGACTGAAGAATTGTTCAGCTGGGTAATACCCAGGTAGTGCTAGGGGCAGTGGATCTAAAGAGTCAAGCACTTTTTTTTTTCCCTTTATGCATTTTCTACTTAAAGCCAGGAAAGGTTACTAGATATTGGACAATGCTTACCACAGCATGTTCATTCCTATTAGGTCTGAATATGCTATTGCAATTACAGATGGCATTGCTGATTTTTAGGAGGTTAAAAATAATAACAAAGTACTTCAGATGACTTCTGAGTTAGTTCTCCTTATGTAAACACATTCTTCTAACATTGTACTGGCTTTGGCTTAGCTAGTGTCCTCTCTAGAAGGATTTGGAAAGTTTTGTTTTATTTAGCTAAACCAGAATGATCTTTTGCCCAAATCCCTGAATTGTGACTGTGAGTCCATTAGGTTAAAACAGCAGAAGTTAACGCAGGTACCTTTGTACCCTATAACTGACGATAAATGAAAAATAAATAAATGAAAATTCTTGATGCAGGGTTGGAAACTACATGGTTTGTTTTAATTCGAGATTAGGAGATGCAGGATCTTGCTACAGAAAAGCAATCTGGTACCTGCCAGGGCTCTCCATTTTCCCATCATGGGCTTCTGCAGTAAAAAGTCATGGCACTTGCATAAGGGGAGTGTGGGAAGGGGAAGGGGGAAAGCAGAGGGCAGGAGGCTGCCCTGATCCCAGTAGAAAATGTGCAAGCAAGACAGGGATGCACAGTATGGACGTGCCCACATCCCTTTCCTGTAAATCTCATCCTTGGATATGGTGAGAGAGATAATCTTCTCCTTCAGTTTTCACTGTGGAATTTAAATTCTAGGTCCAGAAGCAGGCTGAAGTATTTTGAAGCATATTTGTTTGGAATTGGTAATAGTGCTGGGGTGGGGGCATGTAATACAAAAGTTTCTGTGTTGAGTGGGCACCCTTTAAATGTGCCAGTGTCCATGAAAGTCACCACAAATGAAGATTGGAGTTGTGACTCACCACCAGCAAGAGGAGATAAATACATCATGAACCATCTGATGCAGAAGCAAAAACATGTGCCTGTTTTTATGCACTCAGTTACACATTATGATTATGGTAGTAACAGCGTACAGAATGGTACACAGCATTTCCCATGCATAAATTTGGAGTTGCGTTTTAAAAGCGTGTGATCTCACAGGCAAAGACAAGGAGAACAAAAAACAACAGAGCACAAAATCTGCTCTGAATGCACATTTATGAACTTAATTTCCAGTTGGTACACTGGTGATTTAAGAAGGTAAATCTCGTTAAGGCTGTGGGAGATATCCAAGTTAAACTCTGCACATCATGGCAATGCTAGATCATTATTTTGCTTTTTTGCTAGTGCCACTTGAACAAAAAAATTGTACATTATTTTGAAACCTAGACAAAAGTCTGTCTAATGTGTAGTTTTGGACTTCTGCTGTTACCTAGCAAACACAATAAGCAAATACTTACAATCTTTTCTCCAAAAATTGTCTTGCAGGTAAGCCAAAAGTGAAATACTGATTTTTTTTTTGTAAAGACTTAG
Organism: Haliaeetus leucocephalus; assembly: GCF_000737465.1. Lineage (NCBI taxonomy): Eukaryota > Metazoa > Chordata > Aves > Accipitriformes > Accipitridae > Haliaeetus > Haliaeetus leucocephalus. Next base: position 227,851 of record NW_010972556.1, read on the forward strand.
TGTTATCAGTTAATATGTATAATAAGCAGGGAACTGCTAAAGTCCTCTATACTGCTCCCATCAGTTAATATTTAAAGTGGGGAAACAATAACTAGACATGATTTAGGGTTTAGGAACTAACTATTAGACAATGGGGTTTTATGTTTATGTCAGAAAAGATAATGGATTGTGGTCTGATCAACAAACCTTGAAGAACCGCTTGGAACTGCCAAGACAGAGTAAGAAGAAGGTAAAAGGTAATTCCTACAGGGGGAGATCACAACCACCAGCTCATTGACTGCCTACTCAAATGATACCACCTACTCAAAAGATGACAATGAAGGAAGAAGACAGAGTCTGTGCGCTAATTTACATGAGAGGCTGAAATTTACATGAGAGAAGAAAGAACCAATTATTACGGGAAATAATAATGAATATGTATTACTTAAGTACATAAATGTGGGAATTTTTGAGACAAAGGTGTGCTGTCTTGAGACAGGCAGCCATTCATGTGCATCGATGAAATTAATTTGAAAATACCTCGACTCTGTGTGTTATTGGCTTGCACACCATGTAAACGAACCCTGTTTGAGGGACAACATTAGTACCTGAAAAATCAGGGGTCTCCTCCTCAGTTGCAAAATAATCTTTTGAAAATGTAATGTCTTTTGATGAAGAGTCTTTATATAAGAGGTTGAATGGAAATGGGAATTGTAAAAAAAAATTTTGGAATTACTTATAAATGGACAGATAATGAAATTTAGTATAGATATGGATGTACAAAGTATTCAATTACACTTGTTTAATTTAAAGATAAATGTCTAACACTGAAGGAACTTAGCATCTGATATTTTTAGTGATTAACAAGAGTCTTCCTCCCCTTGGGACTAAACTACTCTGATACAAGATTGTTAGAAATGAGTGGAGTTAAAAGCTGGTGCAAAATGTGGAGTCTGACACTGTGAGTACAGGTACAGACTTCCCTGTAGCTCCTGGGCTGAGTTCAAGGCAATGTTTTTTATCCGTTGTCTCTGTCTCTTTCATGATACCTTCACACAGTCCTGCTCAGTGGTAGCGCTGGGTCCTAAGCCAGCCTCGGTAGGAGTAGAACACTGACTGGCAAGGAGTTCCCCTAAGAGGATTTTAATCTCCCAGCTTGTTCTGTGGAGTCTATGTTTGTTAATTTTTTTCTGAATAAATCCATTTTTCTTTCCCTCATTTGTTAAAAGCAAAAACTCTGTGGTTGGTTGAGAGAATACTAACAAGGTGCCCTGAAGCACATACAGTTGCAACTTTTGTGAGCTGATCATTGCATGCTTGAGCACTCTGATCACTACAGTACCTTTGAAGCAATGGATGGTGCCTTGCTAGAAGGCTAAACTTTTTTGTAGATAAGATAAATACTTGTGTGGTAATATATATTTTAAAGAAAAGCCACATTCTTTGTAATTAACAGTTCTCATTTTAGCCTGGATTGCAGTCATTAGTTAACTGTGCAACTGAAAACTATTATTTATTTCTATGTTCCCATGAATGTCACTTACAAGTATTAAAAATAATTTTATTTCATAGTGAGGAGTTTTTCTTTGTACTAAATTGAAAATCAGGAGGAAAAGATGGATCTGTGTCTATTAAAAAAAGTAAGAAAAGAGTAGAACTACTGAGAATCATTTGAAAAATATACCTGATGAGAGCATTTTGCTGTGGGAGTTGTAACAGATTATTTGGGAAATACAGTGGCTAGTACAGACACCCACAGTCCCTGAAACAAAAATCTAGCTACTCATTATACCACTCATTGCCACACATAGTATAAACACTTGTGTGTTTATGAAAATATGAGTTTTCATAATCATCCACATTTCACCAAGACTAGAAAGTCTCCCATCAGTAGCAGCTGGAAATTAAATAGTTCATGCTTTTTAGCATCTGGCACAAAACAGATTCACTCCTGAGAGGAAGACAATGCTGTCAATATTATGTGTGGACGGCTTAATATATAACAGACCTTGGAAGGAATTAAAAGGCAATGACATCTGTAAAGAACCAGTAATGGAGGTGTATGTAGCTTGCTTTGTCATTCTCTAACACCAGGTATGTTCTTCATAATATTGATACTTACAGCAATGAGACAAACTTAGAATGTGAGAAAGAGGTTAATACCCCTCCTGAGCCATTATTTAAAGTTCATGGCTGGCCTATTTTTAGGCCACCATGTGAGAAGATGTTCGCTGAAAATAGATACAGATCATGTGTCCTTGCAGAATATAGAACATCGGGACATTTCATTTCCAAAGAGCATAATTGGGACTGGAGGCAGAATCTTCTTTCCTCTCACCTTTTTGCTTGTAGATTATAACTTCAGTTATACAAGCACACACTCTTACATGAGTTATATTAACCTCTAAATATTTAACTAAATCTAATTTGAAATATAGTTCTAATGGGATGCATTAATTAGTTAAACTTTGATTTTTTTACATTAAATATACAAATATGTACATTTGTACACATATAAATATGTCCATGTACACATATAAGTATATGTGTGGGAGAGCATATATATGCATATATATACACACATACATGGACTTTCAGGCACATACATGCAAACAGGTGTGCCCAAGACGTATGTGTAAGAATACTATATAATACTTGTTGATATCTTTGTATAGTACTAGGTACATACTCCAGTATGGTGTCCTGGTTTCAGCTGGGATAGAGTTAATTGTCTTCCTAGTAGCTGGTACAGTGCTGTGTTTTGAGTTCAGTATGCCAAGAATGTTGATAACACACTGATGTTTCCAGTTGTTGCTAAGTAATGTTTAGTCTAACGTGAAGGATTTTTCAGCTTCTCATCCCCAGCCAGCGAGAAAGCTGGAGGGGCACAAGAAGCTGGCAGAGGACAGAGCCAGGGCAGCTGACCCAAACTGGCCGACGGTGTATTCCATACCGTGAGACATCACATCTAGTATAGGAACTGGGAAGGGGGGACGGGGATTCGCCGCTCAGGGACTGGCTGGGTGTCGGTCGGCGGGTGGTGAGCAATTGCCCTGCGCATCATTTGTACATTCCAATCCTTTTATTACTACTGTTGGCATTTTATTAGTGTTATCATTATCATTATTAGTTTCCTCTTTTCTGTTCTATTAAACCATTCTTATCTTATCTTCTTATCACAAGTTTTACTTCTTTTCCCGATTTTCTCCCCCATCCCACTGCGGGGGGGGGGAGGTGGGGAAGTGAGTGAGCGGCTGCGTGGTGCTTAGTTGCTGGCTGGGGTTAAACCACAACATATGGTCTTTATGTTTCTCACTGTCACAGTATATCTCAACACATATTTCCTATGCCACCAGTCTATGTTTATAATATATTACATTAAAATGATCTGTAATGACAAGGGTTTTAAGGGCTGTCCTGTGACATAAAATCAATATAGATAAATTTGTTCATAAAAGTAGAGATTAAAATGTAGTCTTAAGATCATTTGAAAATCTTTCTGAATAAATTATAGGAACATAGTTCTTATGGCAATAATCCTCAGTCTGTATTTAATTCATGAAGTGAATAATGTAATTATACTTAAATGCTATTAATGGTTAAATAAATTTAAAAGTTTGGGCAAGCAGATGAACTGAAATTGTTTTGAAAAAGAATATTTAACTGATGTAAAGAACATGGCACAGACTATGCATTCTGTGGCTGCTGAGTCTCATGCACAGATGCTAATGGCAGTTCCTGAGTGCCCTGCTGTCATCAGGCCCCCTTGCTTTTAGTGCATGTCTAGTCCTAGAGAGAAAGCACAAGCACGAATCCTTAAGGCCTTAGTGATTGCTTGCAGAGAGCAAGCACAGCATAATTACTAAATGTAGATGGCGAAGGCTACAAGTATCTCCCTTGGTTTCTTGTTTATTATTTACATAGCCACTTCCTCTCCATGCTCCCTAGAACAGAAATGTGCAAATGCTGAGGATGTCCTGTGCATCCTTGCTCTGTCAAGTCTTGACCATGATTTGGCTCCTACTTGTAAAGCGACTCTTTCTTTGTTACTCTGATACCATGTCATTATTAAGTGTGTCTGCCTACTTGATGTTTAAAGAGCCTAATACATTACTTTTACTCTAGCTGTTATTACTAATCCACATTGACTGGTCTACTCCTGCCAGTTTGCCTTCTCTTTCCTCCACATGAACTGCTATTGAGGCTGTTCTTGCTGTCACCATGCCTACTTACACTCCTCAGAATTTCTTCCACTCTTTACACCGCCCATGCCATTTATGCATCTCTTTCCCCTGCAGCTACCAATATTAGCCAAAGTGGCACTCTCAAGCAAATTCTAACTTTAGGGCTCTCTAGCTGTCACTCTACTAAGCTATTCCCAGAGACTTCATCTTAATTTTTACCATCCCATGATATCTCTTCTGGAGCCAGCTCTCCATGTCTCACCCTTACAACTGAGCATCATCCTCATGTTTCACTGTAAAACTGGGCCTCTAGAATCAGCGCTTTCAGTATTTTTCTGCTTCTGCATGCTTGAGCTCTGGTGCAGTGGCCTGAATGTGGGTCATGAGTTCCTTACGCTCGTGTTCCAGGTTGCTGCTCACAACATAACAACACTGAGCCCTTGCGCCTGATCCCACTCCAGCACCCTTTTCAGTAGTTTCCTTTAGAAGGCAAATTCAAATGGTCCCATAATTAGCTGGTCCTAGTTCACGTAGCAAAGCAGTGACGAAGGCTGATTCAGAATTAGAAAGGGATTGTGCATCCTCCTTATCTTTCTTTTTCTATCCTTCTGTTATATATAGATGTGTACATCTATAGCTGACATGGTAAATATTCTAGCACGTACACACATAGGCATTCAGGGTTCTGTCACACATTTGTCTAAGAAAGCTAAATAAATCTTCTTGTTGTTTACAAATGCTCTTTTTTGCCACTTCAAGATGCAGTTTATACATAATGTAGCAATGTTTAGATTTTGTGGGTTAGATAAAGTTAGGAGTTTGCTGTTTCTCCCATATCATAATATAGAGTAGGCCTTCATTGCATAGTTACAAATCAAATTAGATGCAAACAGAAATGTACTTAAAAACTCTAAACATAATTTCAGTGTGGATATTTCAAGCTCAGCGAACTGGGATTTATCCAGTATAATCAGTAAGGTTTAATTTAAGCCACTTAATAATTTTATAGTGAGAGGCTTTGAACCAATGGGCTTTTAATTCATAATAAGAAGTAAGTGTTAACCTAGCAATTAACAAGATAACAGTATTTCTGATCCAGAGCTCTTGGAGAGCTTTAAATTAACTCAGTGAACAAATCACCACTGATTTTTAAATAACTGTTTTCCTGGTTGTTGTTGTTACTGTGTCAGCTAAACCATACACACAGGGTGTGGATAAAGCACATTTTCTTGAGAACTACCTCCTTGGTGACTCAGTTGTTTTGGCCATTTGGGTTGCAGTACACAGGGGGGATGGGATGGCAGAAGGAATTTCTTGCCTGTTGCAGAGCTCACAATAAACTCTCCATGGAAGCGTTCCTAGCTTCAATTTCTGATCTTGATCAAACAAGTACAAATCAGAAATAAGTCAACACAAAAATTTATATCCAAGCCACAGCTTTCTATTTCTCCTAAGGCATGTTGATTTTTTCCTGCCACCTAGTTCTTTACTTCAGTACTTTTTTTTAGCCCCCAGTCTGCCCCCTGCTAGCTTCAAACACAGATTTTTTCCTCCCTGCTCTCATCCACAAGTTATTCTCTTCACGGCCTTCCCTTTCTTCAGCAAGAGAAACTGTATTGTTCAGGCATCACATGCTGTTCTGCATTCTGACTGACATATTTAACACAAGAAAGCATCCAGATCAATATATTTTACCTAGTTAAGTTACACAGGTGTAACTCAGGCTGCCTTTGTGGAACTCCACTGTCTCATCCTCTTTTTCTTTCTCTCACGCACAACTACTCTTCCTTGCAATCAGGTGAATCAGTGTCCTGAGAACAGTAGCACTCTTTCCAGCACTATTCTAAAACAAAACCATTTTTTTTCCGGCAGTCAGGTGAAATCTCACTGACTTTGGTGAATATGAGAAGTACTCTTCATTCAGAAAAGCTTTAAGTAGCATTTGAGGGGTTTTTTGGAAGGCTATAGTAAAAAAAAAATAAAAAATAGTAGCTGCCACACAGTTCCCATACAAGGTCAAACACAAATTGATTAGTGTTAGCAAGTAGTATTACTGGAGTTTCAGTACAACTGCACAAGAATGAATATAGGTTCCAGAATCATCAGATTACCAGATAGGGGAGGTGACTGGAAGCTCCAAAGATGGTAGAAAAGCAATGCTACAATAGATATTAACCTGTGAGCAAGCAGACTAGACAAAGTTTTGTAATTATTAGCAAAACCAACTTTCTCCTGTTTCTTAATCACTGTTTTAGAAAAAATGAGGTGTGCTTCATTCATTTGTACAACAAACATGATTACTAGTTCACACCACCGCTCCATGTACTAACACAAGTTTCTGATATAGATACCAGTAGAATATGGATACTGGTAGGATTTTGTAAACTTCACATCTCTTTAGGATGCACCTTTCTGCCACAAATTGACAATATATGTGTTTAAATCTGTAGTCTCATTGGCATAATTGGACAACTTCAATATTTCAGATGCCTTACTAAACCAAGATTTCAGTCTTAAGTGCCCCCTGCCCAAGATGCTATTTAGTAAATACTATAGTATTAGTGAGTATAACACACAAACATAGACATACACAAATGGAAATGAAGATATTTGGTTACTCAGGGGTAGAAAATTGAAATAGTGATTGCTAAATACATTTGCAAATCACACTTTATTTATTCAGTTAATAAAAAGGAACAGTCTCTGCAGCAACTGCTGTATCATACGGCACTAATTCCATATTACCTTCTGTAATGAACTATGGGTGTTCTTTTACTAAGAGCATTCAGGAAATTTGTTCAGCAGTAGGGTTCAGAAGGGAAAACCTGCAAGAAATAGAGATTGGTCAACTGGCCCAAACTGTCAGTACTTGTCTGGTTTATCATGACTTCTCAGGCTTTTGAAATGAGACTGGCTATCTCACAATTACAGACTGCCCTAAAACATTGCCTGTATTGCTGTTCTCATTTTGATGCTTCTCATCCTTTTCCCAGCTGGAAACCAAACTTAAGAGGCATAGAACATTTCAGAATATTGAAGAAGAAGAAAGGTAAAATCCCTTTAAAAATAGCCCAGTTAAGGAATGGCTGGACAGTTAGTGCATGAAAGGGTGGATAGATAGTGTCTTTTTTGTTTCTTTCCTTCTTTCTTTTGCTCTTTTTTAATCTTGTAAATATAATGGAACATCCAGAGAAGAGAAGCATGAGATGCCCAGCATGCTCTCCCTTAATCTCCATTAAATTAATTAACAACCTGGGAGAAAGATGGATATCCTTCATCAGACTAACTTTATTGGTGGTTTGGTTGAACCATATATCCTCAAAAGGATTATCCTGTCTGCATTTGAATTTAATGCAATAATAATTCTGAAGCATAAAAATGCATATAAGGCATTGAATAGAAAATTCTGATCAGGTAGGGAATGATAGAAAAGTATGCAGAAGGCCAACATTTAATCAACAAAGTCAAGAAAATATAATTGGTCAAATCTATATCCCTTCTGCTTTCAAATGCATAAAAAAGATCACTTTCTCTTAGGAGACAGCAATACTAGCTACCATATGCTCTCTTTAAGGCTGACTTATCTTAAACTGAGTTGAACAGGGCTAGGCAGAAAAAAAACCCCTGCTTCGACTCAGTCCTGGTAGAATCCAAGCAGGGGATTTCATTCATTGTTTGGCTGGAAAGCCTATATATTCCTCCCTTCCTTTTCCCTGCCTAAGCTTATTTCACTGCTAACTGGGAAATTTTCTGCATCTGGGCACCCTGTATGCAGGTATGCTGGAGGTCTTGGGGACCTCAGTGCTTCAAAAATGTAAATACACAGGCTGGCCACTGGTTTTCAAGGCAACTGAAAAGACACAGACTGTCTTTGCCTTAGAGATCCGAGTTTTTTCAGGTTTTGTGCTTTGTCTGTAGGTCAAACATGTAGGTTACCTCAGATCAGAGCATTCTTGGGCTTTAAAATATATAGCCAAAGGGGCTAGACAGTGAGGTTTTCTAAAACACATACACCAGCAATATCCAGCTATGTTAACAGAATGGTAAAATATCAAAGTCCTGAAGAAAAAAGAATTGTGTTTCTCGATGCAGGTCTAGACATAAATTATGGTATCCAAGAGTTACCCTATTTGTAAGTAAAACTTAAGCAGAGACTCTGTGTTAAAATTGATCAGTGTAATTGAAAAATGGAAAATGATGGAAATCCCATTCAAAGAGAAAAATGTACATAGTCGTTATTACTTATATGAAAGCCTCTGAGCAAAAATTATTTTTAAGTCATACGCTCTGTATAGATAATTAAACAGAATGTGTCAAAGAAATTTGAACAATTTCGGGTGCACCAGAAATGAAGAATATTGCATCCCTTTGCCACATGTAGATTTTCTGGCATTAAACAAGTTGTGAGCTAATGATGTAGTCATTCCCTCAGTGGGGTACTAATCCTAGTCCTCCTGATTGCCTGCTGTCATAAAACCTATGGGAACTTAATATCAGTGAGATGCCTCCTTTCTGCCAAAGTTGACTATAATTGACCAATGGGTTAAAAAATTATAAGAAATCATGAAATCGTGAATCACATACAGTATGTGACTCCTTAAAATCCAGTTTAAATATATTTAACCTGCTCATACAGCCCCAAATCCCTAAATATCATGCTTTTTCCTATAGTTCTCTCTTAATCACTTGCCCAGTAATTTTTATTCTGTGAGTTATTTCTAAGACAAAAAATAGCTTTCTCAATAAATTGATTTCCTCTTTCAATGGCCAGGAAATTAAAACTGATTTAGTTTCTCATCCATTGAAAGCAGAGTATAAAGGAGGAAGAGCCAGAAAAAAAAAAATTGCACTGTTAAAGTTATGCACTAGATTTTTACAATAGCATATAGAAGTGACCTAATGAAACTAAGCTATTTTTTTAAGTAGTCATAAACAGACTTTGGTGGCCTACACATAAGAAGGACATAGTTTGTAGATGGAAGTAGTACCTTTTATTAGCTCAATTGGATTAGTGGGAAAAAGCAAAGAACCTTTCAGGCATACAGGTCTTTCAAGAACTTTGCTTTTTTCTAGCAATAGCTTTTTCCAGTCAGTCTAACTAAAAGCACTACTTCTATCTAAAAATCTTCTCCTGGAGAAAAGGTCCTAAAAACTCTTAACAGATGGCATCAGAGAAGTTGGCCACTGCCATGCCACAGTCACAGCTAGGAAAGCCTTGCAACTGCCTCTGTAAATGTGACATCTTGAGATGCATCGGAGCAGTCATCCAGAAATATTGAACCCATGCAAAATGATAGTATCTGATGCTTCAACATTAGTTTGAAAAAATACCCAGAAAGGCCAAGATGAGTAATAAAACCAGTACACTATAAAGTAGCAGGAGCCAGTGTAATTACCTAACCAATCTATTGTATAAAGCAGACTACTGCACCTCCAACTTAGTTCTTGTGTAACAGAGACCAATACTTGAACCAGATCAACACTTATTCCATGTAGGTCTGAATCACTCCTGCCCTTTAGCCATTTCAGCTATATAATACACTCCTAATCCTTTCCTCAGACATCACTTGCTATTTTCTTCATGTAGAGGTGAGACAAAATCACTATTATATATAATTATATATATATTATAATTTCACTGTTTTCTTAAGATATCACATTGGGCAGCATAATCTGGTTCCAGTCTGGCTCCAAAGAATTAACTCAAAGAAATTACAGGTGAAAGATTTTTCTCTGCACAAACTGTCAGCTTTTAATGTGGCAGTTTGTTCTTTTGTTACCTTTCTTTTAAAACACAGAACTATTTCTCCTAGTACTTTCTGAGTTACATAAAACACGTTTATAATCTTTACTGTTTCTTTCTCCTCAAGATGATCTTTAAAGTAATACACAAGAACCTGAAATTGCAGCACTGCCTGTGATTAAGGCTCAGGGAAATGTATTTTACTTGCTCTGAATGATCTCATATTTAAATAAAAGAACACTTTAAAGAAAAACAAAGCACTTTAAAATGACACATTTCTTTCTCCCTCAGTAATTTTCCACCTTCTAATGTCTTAAATAAGGAAAGTTTGTACTTAGCATAAACTTTCATAGAAAACTAATCAACAAAATGAATGCATTACTAGGATATAATGGCTGAAATTACCACAGCAGGGTGTTTTTTTAGCTATGTTGGTGGCTTCGTTAGGCAGCTCAGACTGAGCAGGTAACGTGTGTGTATACATGGGTATATTCAGATACAGATTACATATCGAGAGAGAAAGGTGGGCAGAAGATAGAGCCACAAGAGGACACGAGGTGCCAAGGGTGTGTGTTGTTGGGATTCCCAAGATGAGATGAATTCCTTTCTGGTTGGGCTGGACTGGCTCTGCACAGGGGAGTCATGCAGGTCTGAATGCTCCCCTCTGTCTGTTTCATGCTCTCTTATGGTGCTATTAAGATACACCACTGATCACTTGTCTTTTTTTTGCAATTTCCCTTTTGTTTACTTCATCTTCCCTACTTCTCAGCTTTCACTCCAGATACCTTTCCTCCAGGTTTTGTGCTCCTGTGCTCTCACTTTTTCAGGAATTTCAGTTTCTCAAGCTCTCTTTGAAGTCAACCTTCCTGCCTTCTTTTTTCCCTTTCTTCTAGGTTTTTCTGTTCCTTCTTTTTGTTTTCCTCCCATTCTCTCTTTCTTAATACTACTACACCTAGTTCTATTTTACTCTTTCTTCCTGATCATGACTGGAGTTGAACTTTCCACTCTCCCAGCCTTTTCTGTGCTTCCCCACCAGCTTCTATATAATTTCCAGTCAATTTTTGCTTTCTTTAGTAATTTCCTTTCTCTGCCTCCTGGTCATTCAAGACAAGCTATTCACTTTCAAAAACCAAAAACAAGCAGCAAGTCTACTGAAAAGTCCCTGAGCAAGGCAAGACAATTAATAGTTATTGCCAGCTTTCCAGCATCAGCTGAGGCTGCAGTCTCATAAGGAGCTGAGGATGTAGTCTGGAACTCCTCGTGTGATGCCACCATACTGTGAGTGTGGGAGCAGAGAAGAACTTTCCCTTGGGAGGAAGGTGGTGGCTGAAGTTTTACTGAGAAATGGAGTATTTAGAGAAGGAAAACAGGCTTTCCCTCATCCTTTAGAAAGACAGACAGCTGGAATCTCTTTACAGTATTTATTCCCTTATACAGAATGTACTTGAAGGAGTAGCCTGTGATTACTCCTCTTGACTTAATGACTCAGCAGGATTCACTGATCTTGAATGCCACTGACATGTATCCAGTAGTTCACACCTTGCAGTGCTGTTGCTTGAGATAATTTTTGGATTCAGGCAAAGAGCACACATCTCGCCTCAAATTTTCCATGTGATTTTACAAGCAAGACTAGTTTGTGGGATTTTTTTAAGCTCTGATTCTGGTGTCATGTGTGTAGATAGTATTGTCCCATAGTGTTGCACCAGTAGCATCCATGTCTTTGCCTGTGCTGGGTGGGAGTCATAGCCAGACTGCACTTCCTTTCTGTAGGCAGAAGTCTCCCAGTCGTTACAAATCTCGGTGCTCTTTTCCTCACATTTTTCTGTTTCTATTCCTGCCATGTATTCCTGTACATTTCAAGTTTCATGTAACCATGAAGAAGTCTGCTCTTGGTGTTGGATCTGTCTCCTCATGTCTTAATCCAGCCCATTTATGCTTAGCCATGGAGTCCATACATGATGCAGTGTTTCAGGCATACCAAAACACTCATAAGAAATGAAAGTTACGGCAATCAGAGACAGTGAGGGAGAGTGAGGCAGTACAGTGAAAAGTGATGGAAGAGGACTGTTATTCTATTTCCATCACTTAAATAATTCTTATAAATAACACTTATAAATAACAGATAAAATGTTCTTGGTGGAATCATATCCCCACTGAATTCAGTTGGAGTTTAGTGACTGACTTCAAAGATGTACCCATCTTACTCTTCATTCACTCTATCTTTAACCCAGTAATTCTGGAATTAAATCTGCATTAAATTATAATTATATAAAATTAAATATATTTTTGTATCTCTTTGGCTCATTCCAGAGGAAAAAAAGAGGAGGGGGAAAAGGCTTATATAGTGTTTATGTAAGTATATAGATGTGATGCTATTGAGGCTAGGGTTAAAGAGAATCACTATACTGCCCTTTGTTAAGAATCAGTGTTCACTTCTGCTTAGAGACACTTCTATTTCCACCTTGCCATTATATAATGACATTTTCTTGCAGGATTGTCAGAAGATATCATAAGTTTATTCTAGGAGTAGCACTAGGAAGTAATTTTGCCCTGTATTTTCTTTCTCTAATGGAAAATAAGACAATGCTGGAGATAACAGCTTTCTGCTTCCCAGGTGCCTGGTGAGACATTTTGTTTCACATTATTTTTCCAAGTTCCACTGGATTTATTTTGAAAGGATGTAATTTCTCAGGGAAAGGTGATGGTTTCTTCACTCTTAGATCATGCCAATGCTTCTTAATTGCCTCAGTAGCCAACACCCTTCAAAGGGAGATTCCCACCTCCTTCCCAGATGCAACGGGACTGAGTCAAAGATCCCATTATGGTTTTGTTGCTCATACTGTGGAATTAGCTGAACTCCCCCATCATGTCTGCAAGCAGGATATCATATGGTGGGGTGTGGGAGGAGAAGAAAGGAATTTGTCTGAACTGTGGACAAATGTATCTAAGCTTGCTGCTCAGATTGCCGGCTGCATGGGATATATGAGATGTGCAAGTATGAGACAGCAGATGCATGGGAGGTTGAAAAAGCAAATTCCAGCAGAAGTGCAATGAAATTATATTTAGTTTTACAAAGCAGTTAGGTGACTGCTGGTTGTATTTTTCTTTTATTTGCTCTGTGTGCTTTTATATACAGATGATCATATATGCTCTTACTGTCATGTTTGAGTTGCTAACTCAGTAGATGTTGCCTGCCTGAGCCCCTCTCCATGTGTAATACTGATTAGTCTCAGCTCTTCAATACACTGCTAAATCTGTATGACAACTGACCATGTTAATTTTCCCAAGACAAAGTAAGGTCTGCAAGAATGAGCTTGAAACTCCTTCAGAAATTGTTAATTTTTTTTTCTTTAAAGCAAGTAGGACATTTATAGCTTTTTGGTATAATACTTTCATGTAGATGTGGTCATAGCTGGCTTTGTAAATATAAATATTCTTGGTGGGAGATACCCTTAAGGCCTGTAGCAGTCTTAGGAAGGTAGCAGTGCTTGCTGCATATAAGGGTCTACTATATGTGCATTTCTTTGAAGGGCAGGAATATATGCCTTTCTGTTTATAAAATGAATTAAATTATGCGAAGGAAATTTTCCTGTTGATTTCAGCTAGCCCTGCAGCTAACTGTAATGTACATTTATATTACCACTGGAGTTGTTTCTGATCAGAAAGATGTTACTGGTGTAATATTTGAAAACAGAGGGCTTGCATAACTTTAGCACTTAATACAGTTATTGCAACAGCTAATCTTGTTGTCAGGCAGTGTAATTCCTATTTAATTTTCATCTTTCTGTCAGATTTTTCCCCTTAAAATCCAAGGGGAATAATAAATAACGTGAAAAATCCCCTGAAGAAGACAACCTTTCACCTCAAAAATACAAATCATACTGCACTGCTGTTTCAATCACTTCACTAGAAACAGATAAAAATACAATGAAAAGATTAAAAAATTAGGCACAGAAAGAAACACAGAAAAGTCCAATATGAGCATAAAGAACTTCTTTGTGAAGAAAGCCGAAATCTTTTTCAATGCCCATCATATTGTATATATTTGCTGACCATTATTATCATTATGATTCCTTCCTGTTTAGGAGATTGTCAACTTCAACTGTCGGAAGCTGGTTGCTACAATGCCTCTTTTTGCTAATGCAGACCCAAATTTTGTGACTGCCATGCTAAGCAAACTGCGATTTGAGGTGTTCCAACCTGGAGATTATATTATCCGAGAAGGGGCTGTAGGTAAAAAGATGTATTTCATTCAGCACGGTGTTGCTGGTGTCATCACCAAATCCAACAAGGAGCTGAAGCTGACAGATGGCTCTTACTTTGGAGGTGAGTAGGAAAAAATGAATGATAACATTGGAATGAATGCACTAGAACAAAACATGTTCAGGTATCAGACACAGAGACATCACAGTAAGTCTGCTGAGTGCCTTTTGCCTAGACAATTCCAACTGCAGTGAAGAGTACACAAAATATTTCTGAATGTTGTCTGAATATCCTCACAACAGTTATTAAAGATGCAGAATGACCTTCCTGAATTTTGAAGTTATTTTGAATTAAAAGCACTGTTATTTAACAGACAGTATTTAAATTTTTAAAAAAATTGCATAGTAATTTTATAGCTATTTAAAGATAAAATAAACAGGATTAATCTTCTTTGAAAACAGATACAATTTTTGAGTCATAAATGTAAACTACTTCTAAAAGGTAAAAATCACTGTAAGAATTACAAAATTAGGCAGTGGATAAAAGACCATTATTTATATGGGGTATTTTGGCATACATGAATATTTCAAGCTATTATTAGTGCTTTTTCACTGAATTTTAGCACACAGCAATGTTTATGCTTCCAGTATATACTACAAGAAACTGGATTTCCTACCTGACTAGATAGCTCTCTAACAGATGTATGTTAATAAAAACCAGACATGGGTTTTAATCCAAATTAAATTAATCTGGTAATCCTAATGAAAAGTAGGCTTTCATTTAGATGAAGGCGTCTGAATATTTATATTTGGATGAAAGCCATCTCTTTTTTTAGATATAATAATTGACCGGTATGAAAACATTGTTCCTTGTGACTGTAAATTGTCTTTGTGCAAAAGAATAGGTGTCTGCTTCTGCAAGTAGCAGCAAGGCTGGTTTCCAGAAGCTGATTGAATATTTGTGTGTACCACTGCTGCCTGTGACAGTTACAGTTAGTTGGTCATTGTATTAATTTTCTGTTGAATCTCATGAATCATCCCAGAACTGAGTCAAAAGCCTTTCAGAAAATGTTCAATTGAAAGCCTAATCAGTGGCATTTAGCTGGTATACAGAACTGGGAAGCTTAGAAAAGTGAATTGGGCTCAGTGTTTGAATTGGGCTATAGAGTTACTTAACTAATCCCATTTTAGAATAATATGCTAAAGCAACTCCTACTGCTCTGGCCAGCAGGCCTTGTCACTCTGCAGTAGCCTCTGCAAGGTGATTTGTACCAGTATTTGTAGAAGCACTTTGGTAAAGAGGTCTTGTGCTTATCCCATGGGCTTAAACTGTAGATGCTGAAGACAGGAGATTAAGAAGAAAGAAAAGGTAAATGCTGAGGATGAAGAAACAGAGCAACCTTGGTCTTGGTCTTCTTTATGCTTAGCAGTGCCCCAGTTTATGAAAATGAGTTTGCAAGAGCCTGCGTGCTGGATCTGACCATAATACTCCTCTGAACCAGCAGAGGATCAGAGGAGATTGCACATGAAAGTATTTTACATAACTGTCAGCCTGTTGTTGCAGTGAGAACAACTGCTTAGCTCATCCTGTTCATCCGCTACCCTTAGCAAGAATGCAGACCAAAAATAAGCTATTTGCAATATCCAGACACCACAAGAACTTATTACAGTGCATACCAAGCAGTTTTGCTCATCCAAACTGCAGCTAGGATGAGACAAAGGGTGCAAAAATGGGGGCAATGCATCCAAAGCCTGACAGCTGTTGGGGCAAATGGGAGATAGTAACTGCTGCTTGGTGTAGCCTGGAGAGTAGAGGTGGGGCAAGGAGAGGAGAGGTGAGGAGATGGGAGGCAAGGAGAAGAGGGAGAGGAGAGGAAGGGCGGGCACACAGGGAAAGAGAACCTGGGAAAGGAAGTGCCCTGAGATCCAAAGTGGTGTGATTCAGATTTGTTTTAACAAATACTATATAGCATTTTGAATTCCCAGAAGTGGATTTCAGACCCTGGAGAAGAAAGACCTGTTTGCTGCTGAAAAGAGAGGAAACAAGCTGCACATCAGATAACTGTGATTTGAAAAGATTTGGTTTGTCAAAGCAGAAAAAAAAAACATTTCTAATATTCTCATCTTTCTGGAGAAGACACTGTTTCCCTGAAATGTGTATCGGAATCTGAGAGGAGAAGAACAGAAGCAGTGTCACAAGTATTTGGGAAAGGCTTGAATGGAGACTGTTGGGAGGGTAGAGCCTGGAAAACCAAAAATTGCAGTAATAAAGAGAGGACATATCTGAAGGTTTGAAGACTGAGATGCTGTTGAACATTTAAATTCCCCTGGCTGATCTTTGTTCTGAATTTAAAAAAAGGCTCCCCTATGGATCTGGGTGTTCTAAGTCTCACATGAAACTAGATAAACCTTACAATTGCTTGGAAAGTCTTCTCAAAAAGAATGTGCTTCACCTCTGCTTTATGTTCTCTGTTGATTTTTGAGGGAGGTGCAGGGTGGTGACTCTAGAAAGCCATACATAGATCTGAGCTTGATTACCATCAGCCTTTTTCCTCATCTGTGTTTGGTGGTTTCTCCTTTCTGGAGGGAAGGAGTAAGTACAAGACAGTAATCATGGAGACTTTGTGGTTTGTTCATTGGTATTCCTGTGGGAAGAGCATCCTATCCCTTAACCTTCGTGTGTGTTCATAAATCTAACCTCCTTGAACTTTCTGTGCAGGAGCATTACTTAGCCCAGCAGCTTGTAGGATGCTAATTTTCATCCCAGTAAGTTTTTTTCAGACTGTTGATTGAAGGGTATGATCATCCTTCCTATCTACTCCAAGTGCTAGTAGGAATTTGAAAGTAATTTCTGGTACTATCTTTTTCAATAGGCCATGTAACCCCTTCCCTCCCCCCCACTCCCCCTTTGACGGTATACACAAAATGGGTAAGTGAGTGCATGAGAAATACTGACCAGACTACGCTCCCTCAGATCTGCAGTCAACATACCAAAAAACAATATCCCCCAATTATGAGATGATAAATACAATCAGAAGAAAGTGTGATTTGAGATTGACTATGTTCTTTCAAACCTTTCAGTAATGACCACAGAAGACATGTTTTAAAGAGACTACCATAAATTATGTCTTGAACAGACATGGATCAGTGGAAGGATTGTTTCATAAAGATTCAGGACAATCCATTTTCCTTTGCCTTTTACTGGCATTTAAAGAAAACAGTAACTTTTTATTGTCTGACATTAGAATCTTTGTCCTCCCATGGTGTGCTTGACTGAGTTTTTATAAGAGGGACAGGAAATAGGCAATGAAGAATACAAGCTAATTTTCACTATATTGTGGAGTTATATAGTAATTTCTACACCAGTGAAATGACGTAAGCCACAGTTACCAGTGGAGAATTCCAGGATTTTAATACTCTATAGCTGCTTTAATTCAATTCTTCAGGGCCATATCTTGTTATTTTTGAGGAAATATAGCAATACTCATTTTTCCTAAACATCTGCAGATTTTTTTATATCTTCCTTCACTTTTTCCCTCTGTTTTGTAAAATGTCTCCTAGTTCCTCATTATTAGGAATGGAATTGCTGCTACTTTCAGCAAAGCAGTAAATGCATCTATTCTCTTTACAAATAAAAGAGAAACTTCTCCCACTGAAACTGACAAAGTTTTCCTATGAGGGGAAACAAGGTTGCCCTCAATGGAAATTATGACCTTCTCCTTTTAGCTGTTTCTGTAAGGAGAGTAAAATGTGAATGAAGAAGGTCAGGAGCGAGTGGACGGTCATGGCTATGTTAACACATAGGACAAAACCATAAGGGAGGTCAGAAGAGTGTGGGGAGCCAGACAGAGATCAACAGAGAGAGGACTGTGTGGGTAGGAGTCAGGTTGTAAGTAGTGCAAAGAAATATGAGATAGAGGAACTGTGAGTGCAGGGGAATGTTGTGGACATGAGATTGATGGGAAGAGGAAGAAAATGCAAATGGAAAAGGCATGTCTGAACAAGATAAAAGCAACCTTCAGAAGCTGGAAAGGAGTGGGAAGGTGCTTAGACCTATCCCTTTTGAACAGCAAGTAGGAGAATCTGGCTGCATGTGTGTTTGCAGCTAAGTTGAATTGCAAGCTTGACATGAACACACTTGAATTCAGCCTTCCTGGGATGGAGAATAAGAATCAGGAGGCAGGTGAAAAATGTAAGCAATTGTATTTTGAGGTGGTTGTGATGGCTAAATTATTTAATTTTTTGTCATCTTGTGTTCCGGGTGGAGTGACGCACTTTACTCATAAGAGAGAAGTAGCAATATGTTTATTGATATAAACCAGCAATTTAACAAAGTTTTATAGTAAATGCAGCAGTGGTTTAACAAGATTTGATGGCAAGGTTCACTTGATATTTACTGCACAGAGGACAGGGTCAGACAAAACTGTCAGGGACCCTCCTGTTGAGTCACAGGGTTTAGAATGGACCCCCTTGCTTTCTAAACTCCTTCTCAGAGGGGAGTCTAGGTGCGGCTGGATGCACTCCTAGTCCCAGACTTGGTCAACAGTTTATGTCTAAAGGATTATATATGTGCACTCAATCTTTAGCTAAGATTTCAAAGTTTAGCATGCTATTAATCACTTACCGAGAATCTGTTGTGTCAAGGAATCTCTCAACCTTGAGGAGTAACCTTCAGAGGCATCCCTAGACAAGGGGAGATCCTGGTATGCAGCCCACTGCTGGGCAGGAGAGCTCAATGGGCCTTGGGCTGTCCACTAATTATGGAGTAAGATAATTGACTTATAGTCATATTTACATACCAACTACAGGTGTTAGCTTTTTCCAAATTCGGCTTGAGTCGGACATTGACCAGCACTGTGGTTGGGTAGGAACATTGTTCAAATTAGCCCTTGACTATTGTGTTGTTATCAGTCTCCCCCGAATCTACTTTGAGCTGGATGCAGACATCACAACCAGACGCGTCCATTACAACCACCACTGGTGGCTGTCACTTGAGCAGTGTTATGGGAAATACAGCTCAGGTGGGGCGGGGGGAGCACACCATCACATCTTGTCCATGGTTTTGAGTATCTGCAGTTTACAATACTGAAAATGTAAAGTCTGTGTTAAGTACACAACAGTGGAAAATGAGAGCTCCCCAATTTTTTTTCTGTCTCAGTGCATATTTGTGTTTCTCCTCTCTAATACCTTGGTAGTTCAAACTCATTTGTGCTATAATTCCAGCAATAAATGGTAGCGAGGAAATTGCCAAGTTTCAATCCCATTGAACCTTTTCCTCTGAGTACCAGGTGATCGTATTAGAAATATCTCAAAGGCTTCTTGTGATAGGAGGAATTACTGAACAGATTCCATATTAATTCTTCACTAGACACATAAAATTGCTAAAATGCAAAGATTTTGAAGTCTTTACAGATGAAGCACAACAATGTAAGTCTTTCGCTTATAGAGAAGTATTGTTCATCATTTACTGAGGCTTTAGAGAGCAGAAATAATAATTTATCTAAGGAGCCTAATACTAATCTAATTTACATTATACCAATATATATCGGTATAAATTGGTGTAACACCACTACTATAAGGCAATTCTGATTATATATGTTGGTGACTTAAAATGTCTCATGATTAATTACAACAAAAAACATGCGGGAGTGCAATAAACTAAAGAGAAGTTTGCGTTAGTCAAAGAACTCCTTTCCAACAATTTCCTTCGTCTTACTCAG
The DNA here is from genome assembly GCF_000737465.1 of Haliaeetus leucocephalus. Lineage (NCBI taxonomy): Eukaryota > Metazoa > Chordata > Aves > Accipitriformes > Accipitridae > Haliaeetus > Haliaeetus leucocephalus. The sequence goes on from NW_010972556.1 coordinate 247,679, forward strand.
TTGGCTCCACATGTGGCTCTAAGGGCTGCTTTAGTCATCACAGTAAGATCTGGCTCTGAAATTTCTCCTTCCCTTCTGGAAAGGCCTTTTGTTCCCTGACGCCTTGTGACCCTCCACTTCTCTGCATACCCCTAACCCCAGCCCCAGTCTGCTGGTGTTCACATGCTCTCCGCTATGGACTGGAAGCCCCTGCTTGGGGAACAAAGGGAAAAAAGCAGCTTTTTGGCATTTTTATAACTTGCCTCAGATTGTTACACCTGCAAACACAAAAGTTAAAGCTGTCCCAGAGCCACTGCAGAGCATGTTGATGAGCAGGAGTAGTTTCATGATCTCCTGTTCCCCTCCAGCTGCCAGCCCTGTGGAGTCGGAGTACTCTGGATGGGCAGTCCTGATTCAGCTAAGCATGTGCTGAACTGCCTTTGTGCTTAACTGGTGTGTTAGAGTGGGGCTGACATGCCTACAAAGAAAAAAAGAAAATAAATCCAGCACTACCCAACCAGTAAGGCTCAGTGCCACTTACTAAAGGGAGGATTTCTGGGAACATGTTCAGGACACTGCTGTTACTTCATTTGCTTTCCTGCTGGTGGACAGAGGACTGATTGTTCACTGTGGTCTCGTCCTGCTCTTGCTGTAGTCACTGGCAAAATTCCTGTCAACCTCAAAGGACACAAGATAAGACTTATCTCCCTGCTATCTTTTCTTTTCTCCATCTGTTTTCACACCTGTGTTTACACAGGCTTTCCTTCACTCAGCAACCCAGTCATATGTTCCAGGAAATTATAACCCATTTTCCTGTTCTTACTAGATACTGTGTTAGAGCTGAAGGAATGCCGACATTGCTAGGGAAATCCAAACTGAGTGAGTAGGAAGTGTAGGTATATTTTTATGAATTAAGTCTGGGGGTCTTACGGAGGTTTCATTGTGTTTGCAGTTGGAGGGAGTTTCCTAGTACCAGTAGGTAAGTGTGCAATAATTCATGGTACCCAATTTGTGATGTGTCCCTTGCAGTTCCACCTCCCCATAGTTTTTTCTGCTTTTTTCCCCCATTGAGAATCCCAATGGTATCATGCCACTTGGAGACATTCAGTAAAACAATTTGTAGACTAACTAAAACTCATTTTGCTTAAGAATAATTTTTTATATGAGCTTCCAGGTATATTGAACCTGAAGAAGTGCATGTGATATTTTAAAACTCTTTTTATGATACAAGAGTTGCTGTGTTTGAATATGAATATGAAAGTGTAATGGTCTACCTCTTGTATTGTAATAAGAGACAAATACATGTTTTATTTTACTTGTTCAAAGGCAGATATCACTAACTGTGCTGAATATCATCATTCGTCTGGCAAAATTTTATATAAATCAGATTCCTTTACCCATCTTCCCAGAATATGTCCCAGAGACATATTACATATGGCATCTTTTCTTTTTTGGTTTATTTTTTACAACATGTAGTTCATGGCATACTTTAGATTTTAAATGTTTTATTTCACTTAAATTATTTAATACTGTTTTAACAGTTATCCTTCTACACTTGAAATTCTAATAAATTGTATCTTGCATTTGCTTCAGCTTGTAGAAGGCCAATTAGACAGAACTTCTTTGACCTACCTATTATTTATGGAGCTTTTCCCCATTTCAGAACAGCAGCTGTCAGTATATTTTAGACCAGTGCAGTGGAAAATAATACCATGGGAAATGTTGAGTCACTTTAGATTATATTTTGCCACTTACTTTTTTCTGGGTACACTCTAAGTACTTCCTTTTGATAGACTACTTTTAAAGATTTGCAGTATAATACTGATTATAAATAGGTAGAAAACGCTGTTAAAGTGCTTAACTGCTCACTGCTTTACACCTGGACAACATGATATGACATATAGTTTCACATTTTGCAAAAATACTGCATATGGCTACTCTGTGGTGAATTAAGTCTCTCAGTATTCATACTCCAATCCAAATAATTAATTATAAGTAGACTCCCTGAGGTGTGATTATTCACATTCTTAATGGCAAGTACACAATTAAATGCTTTAAAGGAGCAGGATCTCCAGATCTCCATACCAGCTCATTTGTAAAATATTTTTCAGGTGAACAGTATAGAATATTTTTCTAAAAGTACTGTCTGCAAGAGGTTCGAAAAATTAAATGTCTTTGGCACACACTAGTCTGCCATTTTGAGGATACATTTCCTCATGATATAGCATAATCTCTTGTTCTGCATTGTGGCATTCTTTTGATGCAATATTTTATACAGAAAATATTATGCAGTCAGAAGAACTTCTTGCTTTTCAGAAAGATTATTATTTTTAAAAGTCTAGGAGACTTTCTAAGAAGATAGAATGAAAATAACTTACTCTGTGATGCTAAAAGGTAGAATTGGGTTTGGGTTTAGGAGTTTTATTAATTAGCAAATGAAATATAAATTTAACAATATTATTAATAATAATAATGCTAGTAATAATTCTCCCTATCTAAATAACATAGTCTTCAAACCAAATTATAATCCTAATTCTGCAAATTCATGAACAGTATAAGTTTCTAATTTAGAGTTTATACATAAAAGAACTAGACACAAGCAAAATACAACACCAGCATAGCTTGGAAATCTGAGGTGGCCAACACAGATAAACCAGAAGATGATTTTGCAAGTACCTTCAGTTTTACACAGTAGAATTTAAACTAAATATTTGAGTTTAGAGTAACTATTTAATCTAAATATTTAATTCAGAACTGACAGTCTCTGATCATTTGTTTAATAATTTAATGGAAAAAAATGAAGTGAAATATTTTTACAATCCACTTAAATTCAAGTTGAATAGTTTAATTTGTAACTGTTATTGTTTGCCAAACTCAGGACGACAAGAGCTTAACATTGAATACATAGGGACTTTGTGGCTTTTTACAACAGGGCATAGGCAACCATCTGACCAAAAGTAGGCATAAATTAATTACACAAAATCACTTTTGGCCTTTGACCCAGCCAGTATGAAAGCTAAATCTGTACTTAAGCACATTATCTTGGAGTCTAAGCTTGTTTATTTTTTTTTAAAGAAAATAAAATTCATATCGGTCAAATTATGAGCTTTTTCAAGATAATAAATAGACTATCTCAGTCTCACTTGGTAGAAAGAACATTTCATTAAAGTAGAATAAAAATGTATGGATGCTGTGTTGTAAGTAGCATTGAAGATAAATAAGGACTTGCATTTCTATTTTATATAATGATCCTAAACTTCTGTTCTATCAAACAGAGCTTTCTCAGAAGAATTTGAGTTAACAACAGAAAATAGGCACGATGTAAGAAATGTTACTGGCCTCTGTTTGCTCTAGTCATGAAAACTTGGCCCCAACTATTTTCAGTACCTTCAGATAGAAAAAAGAGAGGTCAGGATGGAACATAAAATGTCTCTGGTCAGATAACTTGCCACTTTTTATAAAGGCAGTTGTATTCTAACCATGGATATTTGGCTGTCTTTCTTGATGTAAAAGTAATTATGACTAACAACCTTTCTGAAAAGAATTAAATTATACTGTCAACATATATTAAGCATATTACAATGAAATATGCTTAATAGTTTATCAGCATTAGCTTTACAGGAAATACAAGAACTTAAAAACATCCAGTTATATATCAGTCTTGTCAAAAATTACAAATGTCATTAGAGAATGGCTAAAATGGACTGGCTTATTGCATCCAAATGTGCCTTGAAAATTAATATATGCCCAAAATGTCTTTTTCTGTATCAGCATTTGCTTATATCACGGTAGATAATATTTAAAGGCTCTGCCAAGTTTAATGGAATTCACACAGAAATAATAAGAGGCCTGCTCTGAGTAAGTCTCAAAACATCCAAATTAGTAGCAGGTTATCACACTGCTTTTCTCAGAGCTGCTCTAAAGTAGTGTATTAAGCCTTATTCAATGAAATGGACTGGTAAGAACAAAAGTTGTTTCAAGAAACGGGCTTCTCATAGGTGGGTGGCATAAAAGACAAACTTGGGGCAAAGTAAAGAAAGGAGCATACTTTCAGGCTTGTTGTCAAAACCTAAATAAATACGAAATGTTTTTTAAAATAGTATTCCTCTATAAATCCTATCAAAGTTTGGGTCAATGAGAGTTAGGCAATTCTTTTTTGGAAGAGTAATTGTTCCCCCAGGAAATTTGTGCTACCTCCAATGAAATTAATGTACCTGTCTGCCAATGTCATGGTTTAATTCTGGCCAGCAACTAGGGACTACACAGCCACTTGCTCATTCTTCCCTGCTCCCAATGGGCTGGGAAGGAGAGTTGAAAAAAAAGAAGTAAAACTCGTGGGTTGAGATAAGAATGGTTTAATAACTAAAGTAAATAAAATATAACAAAAATTATTATTATTATTATTATTATTATAACAAAAAAAGATAAATAAAACCCAAGAAAAGACAAGTGATGCACAATGTAATTGCTCACCACCCGCTCACCAATGCTGAGCAGCAATCTGCGCCTCCCAGCCAACTCCCCCAGTTTATATACTGAGCGTGATGCTGTATGGTATGGAATATCGCTTTGGCTAGTTCAGGTCAGTTGTCCTGGCCATGCTCCCTCCCAGCTTCTTGTGCACCTGCTTGCTGGCAGAGCAGCAGAAACTGAAAAGTCCTTGACTTGGGATAAGTGCTACTTAGCAACAAATAAAACATCAGTGTGATATCAACATTATTCTCATACTAAATCCAAAACACACTGTACCAGATACTAAGAAGAAAATTAACTCTATCCCAGCCAAAACCAGGACAGCCATTTAGAAATACTGTTAGGGGGAAAAAAAAAAAAAAAAAAGGAAAAAAAAAGAATAGAACCTCTTTAATTAGACCACTTACTGTACTGAACATTTTTCATACATATACAAAGGTTAAGCGAAGGAAGGCTTGGGAGGGAGACCTTTAGGGAATAGAGTAATGGACAAAAATATAGCAAAAGAACTAATCATCTTTCACCTGTATTTTAGATCAGGAAAATTGTTATTAAAAGCCTATCATGGATATGTCTCCAGCTGCTTCTAACTCATCCATTTTGAAGGTTCCTTCTTGCCTTGGAGTGGCTTTGGAGGCAAACCGTCCTTTTTCTAAATGTGGGGAATGTGCCCCAAGGGTAACATTCTAGATGAAAAGGACTGGTAAAATACTGTTTAGGGGGGTGCTGATATCCCTTATCATCTGCTTGTTTTTCTTGCTGACCATTTCCTGCCTTAAGAAAACTCAAACCACTATTACTACTATTGGCTATACACCACAGGATCATGTCATCCTCAAACATAAAAGAAAATATTCTTTTTAGTCCCCATTGCATTCTCTTCCTCTCCTCAGATATATGACATGATACATATGGGACATCATCAGGATGGAGAAATTATCTTAGCTGGTAGGGGTGCTGGCAAGAAGGGAGAGGTATTTGCAAACAAGAATCATGTTCCTAACTTGTTGAGGGGAGAATTCCACAAGTCAGTAAGCCTGAGTCTCTAGCTTACTGAACAAAATACATTTTTGCATTTTTAATTGATATATTGAGAGGTGTAATTCACCTTTTTCTAATCTTTTTCTGTTTAAAAAATTGACAATTTCAACCTTCCTGGTTCAGGCACATTTTCCATTTCTTTTATTTGTTCTGTTAAATTAAATAAAATCAGAAAAAATTAAGCAATGAACATGCTGAGAACTCATGTGTCAGAGTCTTCGGAGCCAGAAATTTCAAATTACTACAAACAAGCAATAGAAATGTGAAATAAACTAACCTATTAGGCTTTTTTAATAGTTTTTTTAATAGGATGACTATATAAGGGCAACAACTAACACAAATAGATACATTCAAATTAGGTTTAGGTAAATAGTTCAAAAAGTGACAGAAGAGTGCAACTGAGTGAGGCATTAAGGAAGTTGTTTTGGACCCTTAATTGTAATTGGCCATTTTCAGTCCCTCTTCAAAATAGTAACTGCTCAGCACTGTATCCAGGCCTCCTTCATGAACTCTCTGTCTGGTTGATGAACCCAGATATCTGAAATCAACTTTACAGACAATTGTTGTTGGCATTTTTTTAAATGAAGAGGTCATGCAAGCAGTGTCTGCTATTTCTCACTTTGACAAACTCAAACTCAAACTGTCTTGTCTTCAATTCCATATTTAGTGTAAATGAGGTGGGAAATGGTGTAGGTTTTGCTTAGCTTTCTTTTGGACAGTCAAGATTACAAACCTGGCTGTAAAAGGCAGTAAATGTCTCCATTTTCATTCCTCCTTAATGCCTCCATTTTCCTTCCTCCTTAAGTTCTCTCCTTTGCTGCAGGAATGTTCCTGTTGAGCAGTGATTATATTTTAAGGTTTCTTAAATATAGGACTGAATTCAGAGCTAAATGTTACCTGAGCCTTTTCATTTCCATCCACTCCATAGATCTGGATTTGGGGCATATCACTTCATTTTTTTTTTCCTCCACCGTTGTGACTAATGTGAATGTAAATACTGTTTTGCAAAACAACTGCAAAATAAAACTGCATAGCTATGTGGCATAGCATTTAATCTTTTTTTTTTTTTAGAAAATAGATTACTGAAACTCATTTAATTGCTGTCAGCTACATTCTGACTAATCATAAGACCTGATGGTAGTCATTTTAGTGTCTATAGCAAAAAAGCAGCATATTCCTGGATTTTCCATTTTATGCACTAGTGATAATACATTGAAAGATAAAAAGACTACATTAAAAAGTTAGAAAAAAATGATAAGTAGGTGCATTTTATGTTTTCCAAAGTTTAATAAAGAAATAGGAGACAGAAATGCAGAAGTATGTGTTAAAGCAATCACATTTTTATCATATGAAACAGTTTCTCCCCGTTTTCTGTATTAGAGATGGTTAAGTCAACATGGAACTGGGAAATCACTCCATTCTGAAAGAATGGGGTGTCTAGAAGCTTACTGGTTGGGTTTTTTTAATTGCTTGAAGTTTATATAGTCCTTTCCTAAAAAGAAAAACATCACTCGCATTACCTGTTGTAAAGCTGGGAGCACAGTGCCCTGAGCTGAAGGTACCTTCCTGTGACTGGCACACCAAGAAAGTGCTCATTAGCTAGTTTCTGGTCAGTCAACAACTTCAGTAGCTTGAAGCAAATCAAGAACTATTGATTTTTGCAACATGCCAGAATGTTGCTGTTATGTAGGGTTACGTTAGAAAAGAATAACCTAAACCTGGTAGTTCTGAGAAACTTGCTCTGAAGACTTACAAGATGGGTGGATGGAAAGAGCTTTTGTACATCTAAGTTTTGTCTATAATAGTTTAGTAACTCATTGCTCCCTATAAAATAATCAAGACTCTAATCCACTGTCCTGTTCTCATAAAACATTCCCAAATACGTTAGACCGACTGACCCAAGCCTTTGAATTGCTTTGATATTCCATCTTTCTTCTGCTGCTGAAGGTAACCAGATGGTCTGAATAAATGCTTGCCCATTTGCACAGCAATGTATATGCCTGCTACAAGATGAAATAAGTTTCCTGCTGAGGAACTGAAGCAATAGTCAGCTGTCCTCAGCTGGAAGGACACTTCATTAGATCCTGTAATGTTAAATCTGACAGATGATGGGAAACCTCTTACAGCTTTGGAAGGGGACAGAGCACTTAATAAGCTGCTGTAGTTCAGAAATGCATAGAAACTGCTAATTATTTTTTCTTATTTTTAATATGGAGAGTACTATATGACTAAGACACTAGTTAACTCATTTATTCATTACTACAAAAAATTAATTCCTGCACCTAGTAAAGTGAACTTTTGCTTTAATTCTGGTCTTTGTGTCCTTGTAAAACAAAGCTGCATATGATAATAATTAATTATGTTAATTTTCTACATATTACTATACACCATCTTAATCTAAGAAATATGTTCCATGGAGACAGGACCAGTTTAGTGTCCTTTAAGGAACTAGCTAACTCCTGGACTCATAACTGTTTCCTTTATCAACAGTTTATCAGTTGGTGGGCACATTTCATCTGCAAGGCAACTTTATATTGTTATTTTGATTTTTGAAGTTTTTAAATCTCTGCTCAAATGTTAATGTGGCATAGAAAGTAGAGTAATTACATCTGGAGTATAATTTATATGGAAAATGAACTGACGGTTAATGGATAGGTGCTAGACTGTCAGATAAACTGTACAGCTTCTGGGAGTAAAAAAGAGTTTTTCCTAGGTCTATACAAAGTGGAAACAGGAATTTACTGCTAGGATAGCTAATCCACGTACACATCCAGCAAAGACAAGAAAGAAATGGAATATCACAAATGATGCTAGAGGTGAACTGCTCCCACATCCAAAGCAGTTATTTTCTTGAGGAAAAAAACATTTTGGAATCACATAGCAACAAGGGAGGAGAAAATTATTACCTGCAGTGGCATATCAATACAATCTACAAGAACAATGAACTTGATCTCAGTTGGAACCAAAACTGTAGCCCTTACAAAAGGCCTACTAATCCTAATTCTTTAAAGGTCATCCTATGGGCTGTGTCGTTCACTTTAACTCATTCAGGTTTTCCCAAAATCAGTCTTCCTTAGTGCTGTCTTTCAGGTATGTAAAATTTCCTATCCAGAGTGTTCTGCCACACTAATGCAATAATAAAATATGATCTACACATTCAGTGTTTTACGAGATACAGTTATGGGCAAGCTTCTTTAGAAATTCATGGTGTTCCAAAAACTGAACCTGGTGCTCTTGCTGAAATACTGCCATAGAGTCGTAGAATCATAGAATCGTTTAGGTTGGAAAAGACCTTTAAGATCATTGAGTCCAACCACTAACATAACACTGCCAAGTCCACCACTAAACTATGTCCCATTTATGTGTGCAACTGATATATTGGTGATCAGTTTTGATTATTACAGTTATAAACTTCAGAACACACTTAGCCTTAAACTTTTATCATCGCACTTTTTAGTCAATGTCTTGACAGCAGAAAGTACATTATATTTGAGCCCTTGTCCATGTTCTTTTGAGAGCTGCATTGTTCTGTGGGAAAGATCTGATGCTAGGAGAACACAAATTGTGATTTTCACAGCCAAATGTATTACATTGTATTAAATATGGACTGCAAGAACAAATGAATGTTTTTAACATCGTTTAGTGCTTTCAGAGAGTCATTTTTCATTAGTGCAGTGATTGACATTTGTTTCAGAATGTTCTAGGGAACAGTTGTCTAAAGAGATTAAATAGTTAAAGTAAAATTTGCATTAAGAGTTGAATTACAGGTTCATTGTAGCCTAATTCATAATTATTAATTGGAATTGAAGACATTCTTTTGTTTGGAAAGGAAAGATAGAAGTATTTGACACTTTGAAAGTGTCAGCATGAAGGCATTGCACCATGCCAACCACAGATGGGAATATTAGTGAATAATATGCTGCCACTGCCTTCTTTTTATGCTAATAGAGAACCTTGTTTGTTCAAGCTGTTTGAAAATAGTCTGTGCCCTTTGTGTTTTACTGCACACTCCTGTGCTGTTGTTTGTATTTCATAGTCTTTTTAAATGAATTGAAGGAGAGCATAATTGTTGAGGGCACCTGGGGTACTTGATGCCACTAAGACTCATTTTAAATATGTTCTTTTCATGAAGTCTATTGTTTATTTATTTGTTAAAAATAACAAAACAAAACAACTTTGATTTATTTAGAAGAACACAAGTGTTTGATGGGAACACATTTTGACATTCTGTGTTCTTCCTGTCCGGTCCAGGTAAATGAGATTTCATATATTATGTCTTACTATGTTTGAGAGTTTGTTCCAAACAAATAGGCAATAGATGTTATGAACTTAAATACAGAACACATACAATTAAAAAGCACATTAGTCTTGTCGCCACAGTAAAAATGATGCTGTTGATATATATAACAAAGCAATATAGATGATGTATCAGTGACTATAATACAACTCCAATCACTCAAGAAACATTGCTGGAAATGCATTACATGGGTATTCATCACATGCTACTTTTCCTGTCAGAAGGCTGTAGTTCATCTTTTGAATGAGACCGTTCAACTGGAGCTGAGAACATGAAGCTTTCCCTGCTTCCTGAGCAGACAAGCTCCACGGTGGCACTCCCTGATCAGTTTCTAAGTGCTGGGAGATTTGGCATACCTTTTCTGATCCATCCTTTATTATCTTATCTAACTAGAAGACTCTATTATGGTTATTAAGAGCCTTCCAAAAAGGTGTTCTTCAACCAGAAGTTGTGGACTGACAAGGTTTGCAGAATAAAATGTATAGCTTTCAGTGATTCTTTCCATTCCCCTTACTTGACAAGAATAATAAAAGATGAAAGAAGGGGAAAAAATAATTCTATTTATTGCAGTAATATCCATGAATTCCATGGTCCCATTGTCCTGTGATGAAGTCTAACATTGTCTCTTATGGTTTCTTCCCATCGTTCTTGTTAAAGTAGTCTAAAACCAGTGTTAGAGATTAATAATGATGAACACAGTACTTCCTCCATTTTTTTTAACACTTTTCAGAATGGTTGGGATCCATAGTCAACATTTGTTTTGTTTGGGGCATGTGATGTTTTCTAAACTCAAGTACTCAATAAGATTTGTTGCGTGTAGCAGAAGACATCTCCTTATGTCTCTAGTATTATTTGCAGCAATTTTAAGTGAAGAAAGCTGCAAATCAAGAGGTGATCATTAGTCACCCAGATTTTCTAGCTAGTTAAGTTATCTCTAAATTCAGCCATGTATTGTAAAACTTTATTCTGTGTGAGATCTAAAGAATATTTTAGGAAATGGAGCAGGCATTTCACTGCATTTAACTGCTCCCTTTGGGCAAAATGTCCTTCTCACTCTTGTAACTAAAATGCAGTGGGTTCAATAAAAGGAGAAGGGGTCAGGGTGAGCTAGGGAATAGAAGAGGAAAGGACTGACTTCTCTTTGACCTGGCTGGCTCTTTACAATAAACTGTCATTACTTCATGGGCATCAAGTTTTGTGAGGGACATTAGGTGAAGACTCTTTCCATATCCATTAGTCGCTATAAATTCTCCCCAAAGCTGTTGGACTTTAAGTACATTTTGTGCTAGTACTGGCCTCATGTTAATTTGCTTTGATTTATCCACTATTATTTAAGCATCTTAGCCCCTAAGCCTTCAGGGTTAGGTGGCATGTGGAAATTCTTCAACAAGAAGTATGAGACGAAAAACCATCAAGGCTCTTTACATTCTAGATCAATAAAAAAAATATTTTGTTAAAGACATACAAAAAAAGAAGGAACTATGCTAGCACTTTATAGATCTGATATAAAGCCTGCTGAATTCTTTATTTTTGTTAATGAAGAATATTTGGTTTTCCACACTTGAGAATGATAATTTGATTGAGATTGAGAATGATTGTGATAGACACACAAGCAGGGTAGGAGACAGTTTCCTAGCCAGTACTTAAATATGAACCAATATGAACTTACTGCTCTTGACTGCTAGAACTGGGTAGGGAAACTATTTCTCACCCTGGCTGAGCCCAACAGTTGTTGATATCTCTAAGATATTTCTTATTCCCCAGCTTGATTTCCCCAGAAAATGGGGCCAACTCAAGCATTTCTTTTTGCAATAGACTTTTTAATTTTTTTGTATTTTAAAATAAATAAATATTCTTCCCCATATGTTTTACTGTTACTAGCCTTGGACATTGACTTTGGCATTTATCCAGTAACCCTCTTCCTGTGGATTCAAGAATCAGCAGTTGGAAGTTTGGGGCTGTTTCTTGAGACTCTGCATATGGCTTTGGTCTCCTCTGTTCCAGAATGATGAATTCATGCTGGAGGCACTTGCAGAGAAAGGCTACTAGACTAATCAAATAGAGTAAGCAGAGGTTAAAAGGGTTCTGGGTTTTAGCCCAATGAGAAAAAAAGTCTAAAATCATGTTTACTCTCCCAAAATCCCTAGGACATAAAACCCAAAGAAACAGAAGGCATTTTCATGCTTGAAGCATTTTTTCCTAGAACAGCTCTTATATTCAAATATCATTATATCATGTATTAAGTTAGTTAAGTAAATCTGGTGAATGATTAAAGAAATTGGTCCTTTATGTCAGCTGGATATTTTTTAAAAAATCAATAGAATCACTTGGGTTAATTGAGTCAGCAAGCTGTGTTTGACAGCTGATGAATCCTTTCTTACAACCTGAAGAATTTTTTTTAAAAAGGCTTGATAAAATCAGAGTCCAGACTGAGAAAACCTATAAGCAGGGGTCTTAAAGGACATTAGTTACTTTTTCAGAGTAGCAAAAATAGAATCAAACACCTTCAGAATTGTCCCTGCAACCTTGCAATAGAAAAATTACGGCTGAGTACTGAATTAATACTTATTAGCACCGAGTCACTTCCTAGCTTTTAACTTTCACATGGTTCACTAACTTCTTTGTTTTCTGTGTGTGTTGAATCTTTCTCTCCCCAGAGATTTGCCTTTTGACCAAGGGCCGTCGAACTGCCAGCGTACGAGCAGACACGTACTGTCGCCTGTATTCCCTCTCAGTGGACAATTTCAACGAGGTTCTGGAAGAGTACCCCATGATGAGAAGGGCCTTTGAAACGGTGGCAATTGATAGACTTGACAGGATAGGTATAATTTTTTTTCCCATATTAGGAATTCTTAAAATCTTTCTACCTTTTCTTTTCCTTGAGTTGCAGGACAAAAATGCCTCAAATAAACACTTCTTAAAAGTTTTGTTTCTGTTACACTGCAGTAAATGTTCTGTTGATCTATGAATAAGACATGTGTCCAGACAAGAAATTCTGCAATCTGACTTTTAAATAATAAAAGTCTTTGAGTTTTAGAAAGCTCTCATACTCCTCTGAGGATTATTTTATATACTTTAATTATCATTAGTATTATTTATTAATCCTGTGTATTTCTTCTGCTGCCCTCAGCACTTGATAGGGCTTTTGCTGTTTCATGAGCAGTAGATGACATTTTCCTACATAAGTTGTTTACAGATGACATCCATAATGCTGGGAAGAGCTGAAGCCTCTCAGCACTCACAAAACCCGTGTTTGTTGAAGTGAATTAATCCTTTGCAGCAGGGCTCTCATTTTCCTCGCAACATGGGCACTGCTAGCATTGATGGCTGCATACTGGCATTACTCAGATCTGCTTGCAATCAGAAAAGCAGGCCAACAATATCCAAGTGAAAGGCAGAAGGATATGGCAGATTATCAAAACAGGGTGTGCGAAGTCTGCTGTTCTGCATCCAGACATTTGGACCTCTCAAATAGGACATACTAGATAAAATACGTGGTCTTTGGTTGGGAGAATTGCACTCTGATCATCATTATTGACACTGGTTTTAAAATGCAGCTGTGCATAAAAAAAATCATTTATCCTGTTTGGTGGTGTTTCCTCAACTTCACAAGAAAACTCCAGTGTAAAGGATTCCTCCACATCACTCTTTCTCAATACAGTTATGTCTGCAGTTTCTTCAAAGCGAATACAGAAAGAATTGCAGGGCAGTGTCGTTGTGCTGTCTATTCTAAGCTGAAGATGTGATTTGGAAGAAAGCGTGTTTTCTTTCATATAGCAAGAGTAAAAAAGTGAAATACAGGTATAGACCTGTTTTAGTATTCTGCAGATTGTGAGCACCCAGTGCGTTAATTTATATTATCAAGTCTTTTCAAACTCTTACAGTTTGTCTCTCAAGACTCTCAGGAAATGTAGTTCACGTCTAAGTAATGTGTGCTCAAATCATATTAGCAGTAAAGTGCAGTCTGCTCTTGGAGCAGCAGTCCCGTCTGAAGTGCTGTGTTTTCTCAAAACCAGAAACAACTGAGTGCAATTGTGTTCCTGTGTGTCTGATGACACAGAATAGTGTCTACGCCTTGCAGACGCTGAGAGCTCAAGCAGGCATCAGGACACAGTGTACAGCAGCCTTTATTGTGTAAGCAGGTGTGACGTTACCTGCGAGTTCGTATTAGTTCACAAACATTTAAAAAGATGATTTCTTGCAAGCTAGTGGTCACTGGTTACTAGTGTCTAATAATTAGTTCCAGGGAGTGTGCTAAACGGCAGGTGTATTTATAACTTATGTAACGGTTTGGTGGAAATTAGGACAGTTTTGCAACGAGAGAGAAAGACGTGACAGACGCAGAGCCCGATGGCTTTTTCCACCCCGTTCTCGCGTAGATGACCGTGGTTACGTTTCCAGAGCAACTGTAGTAACAGCAGTACGCTACAAGCGAAGGGGCGCAGAAAGACGAGGTGCCTTTGAGCGCAGTGGTGTTGCGAAAGCCCGCCGTGCTGGTGCAGAGAGGGGGGGGACCGGCTGTGTGCGGAGGCCAGCCGTTGGGAGCGGCCTGCCAGCCTGGGTCGCTGTGGCGGTGCCCGGTGTGGGCCTCACCGCCGAGCTGCGGCCCCTGCTCAGCCCAGGGTTTGCTGAGGCTTTCCCGATGTGCGGCCCTCGGTCAGGGGTGCTGAAGCGCACAGTCAGAGCGGGGCTCTGCCCCTGCGTGTCAGGCTCGCTAACCCTTCTGCCTCTCTGTGAAGGGAAGAAGAACTCGATCCTCCTGCAGAAGTTCCAGAAGGACCTCAACACCGGGGTTTTCAACAACCAGGAGAATGAGATCCTGAAGCAGATCGTCAAGCACGACAGGGAGATGGTGCAGACCATCGCCCCGGCGAGCTTGCAGCAGGTGCCCGCTCTGAACTCCAGCACCTCGGCCTCAGCGTCGCGCGTCAGGACGCAGTCCCCTCCCGTCTACACCGCCGGCAGCCTGTCCCACGGAAGCCTGCACTCCCCCTCGCCCAGCACGCAGACAGCCCAGCAGGCTGCCATCCTCTCGCCCTGCTCCTACACCACTGCCGTCTGCAGCCCACCCGTACAGAGCCCTCTGGCCGGCCGAACTTTCCAGTACGCCTCGCCGACCGCCTCGCAGCTCTCCCTCATGCAGCAGCAGCCGCAGGTGCCCCAGCAGCCCCCGGGGGCCGCGCAGAAGAGCGAGGTCCACAAGAGCACCCAGGCCCTCCACAACACCAACCTGACGCGGGAGGTGCGGCCCCTCTCCGCCTCGCAGCCGTCCCTGCCCCACGAGATCTCCACCCTGATCGCCAGGCCTCACCCCACCGTGGGGGAGTCCCTCGCCTCCCTCCCGCAGCCCGCCCCCGGCCCCAGCGTGCCCCCGGCCGGCCGGGCCACCGTCCCCCAGCGGGTCTCGCTTTTCCGACAGATGTCCTCGGGAGCCATCCCCCCCAACCGGGGGGCCGCGCCGCCCCCGGCCCCCCTGCCAAGGGATTCTTCTACAGTCTTAAGCACAGAGCCCGAGGGAGACAAACCGCGGTTTGCGTCAAACTTATGATCCCCGGTAGCTGGGAGCAACAGACTTGTAACAAACTGAGCACCGTCCCCGGAACTGTTTTAGCCTGTTTCCTAATGTACCCCAGCAGTCTACTATGAGAAAAATTCTTTAGACAGCTTTGCCCTACGTAACGAATGTAAAAATTTATATATATATATATACATATATATATATAAAAAACATATATATATATCAAAAAAACACCCCGGAATTAAAAAAACTTGTTTGAATTCATGTCTTCCTTTCCTGAAACCATTAAAGAAGTCTAAATTCAGCTGTAATATTAATTACTTTGAACATGTCGACTTCAAAATCAGTCTGACAGATTTCTCTCTTTATGAGGTTTGCTGTTTTCATGGGAAAATTATCAACACAATAACAAACTTCAAACAAGTCTATTAAAGAAAAAAAAAAAAAGAAAGAGCAGTTTCAATCTAACTAACACATAGCACTGACCAAGTCATGTTCTGAAACCTTTGTTATTTCATTTATTGCACACACATTGTTAATTTCTCGTGAAGAGTTCAGTTGTTATTTCCCATTGCATTTCATATGTTAGCACTTTCTGTTGGGAATTAGATTGGAAAAGAAATAAGTTGCAAACACCTGCAGTCAAAAGGCTGGCACTAGCACTCCTCTGGATAGGTTGTAACCTCACAACATGTCAACCCTTCTGTTGTTTCAGAAAACTGGGTGGACTTCGATCTTCACATTGCTAAAGACTTTTACAAAGACTATAAATATTGCCATTGTAAATAACTTTTTAGACCCAAACAAAAATAGCTGCTGTGTGGTGTACCATTGCAAGGTCTTTGTTTAGGAATTTAGGTTCTGCTCTTCACTTCAAAAGTTACAGTTTTAAAATTTGTTAAAGCTAAGTGCAACACAACTGTTAAATTGTAATGCAATGGCTTAAAACCTACAATGTTACTTTTACATGCAATGTTTTATGCAAAATTGTACGCTTGATCCTGCAAACCGCTTGTACTTCACCAATACCATCACTTTTCTTCTCCTTGCCCTCAATAGCATCTGAGAATATTCCATGCATGCTTTGGAAAAAAAGAAAAAAAAAAAAAAAGATGACTAAAAATAGGTTCGGTCAGCCATTGTAGGAAAAGGCTTTATGGTATCTTAGAAAATAATAACCATTCGTTAATTGTGTCTACCTTAAAATTCCTATAATGCTGACTTTGAATCTCTGGTTTAAGTCTAGAAGTGAGGTTTTTCATTTAAAAGATTATTCGTAAACCACAGCTTGATTTAGGCTTTCAGGTGCTTTCTGTGTCTTCACTGTAGTTTTGTAGTTGACTGTGGTGTTAATTTACAAAAATAAATATAATATAGCATCAAGTCTGTCTGGAAATGCACGATTTGCTCTGTGTATATTGTAATTAAATGGTTAGTATATCCTAAGGCATGTAGTGTCAAACATAGCCCATAGGTATGAGGTTTATTATTTTTTATGTCTTCAAAACAGAAAGGAAACGGTGACAGAAAGCAGGGTTAAAGCATACTGTTTTGTGAATGTTTTGTTTTGTTTGCTCAAACCTTCATGTTATCTTATCCACAAAAAAAAAAAAAGTTCTTTCGTAATCATTTGTGCCTGATTTGTCACATTAAATAGAGACTGAAACTAAATGTGTCATAATTTAACTCATTGAAAAATCAGCATTATGGATGTGATACAAGCATATATTCTGTTCCTTAAAACCCAGCTGACTCATGTTAAGGAAGTGAATGCAAAGGAGTTCTTCTTTTCCCATTAATGCTGAGTTTAATGATGCATGGAAAAATTAAATAACATCACAAACTACATAATGCAGTGAATCCAGATGTACTTGAGAGCCAAGTAAATATTCTAAAGTTAACAGAGCTTGAACCCATGCTGCCTGTTATGCCTTTTACTAAAGTGGTACATCAAATAAAAATCTGAAAAAACCTTCCAGTTTTTGCTGACTCCCACTCACCGGTAAAAATCAATGTAATTAACCCATTAACACACTGTTGCCATTAATTTAAGTGGCCCAGAGTAGTATATGGGGAAATGATTGTTTAAAAGTGTTTAGAACATTATGGATACGCTGCAAGACCATTTATTTATCAGTACAATACCCCTTATATTATTTTAATACTAACAAATTCTGTCAGCTAATTAAGATCATATACTGATCTTTCAAACTGTTTAAGGTTTACATTTGATAGGAGAAATGGGGTTAGTAGCGAAATATTTTTATATATATTTTTATTTTATTTTAAGCACTATAAAGAAATATTAATTCACATGGTCTTTCAGTGAAACCATAAATAATTTTTAATGACTTTGTAATAGAGTGGACAATATCTAGGATTTGTATGTTAATTTAAAAAAATGGTACAGGGTATAAAATTATATACGTATATATATATGTATGTATGAATGTACATATACTTAGATTAAGAAACAAATGACTCACATTCCTGTAATATAAAGGTCCATTGCTAGTTTCAGAACTGACCTATTTTCTCTGTACATAAGTAAGCCCATAAGTATGAAATCTCATGTCTGTACAGGATGAAATGTATTAATGAAAAAGGTTGGATCTTACTGATGCTGGGAAGACTGTAGAGCTGATTCTTACAATAACTGTATGATCAGGGATGAGTTAGATTTTTCTTT
Source organism: Haliaeetus leucocephalus (assembly GCF_000737465.1). Classification (NCBI taxonomy): domain Eukaryota; kingdom Metazoa; phylum Chordata; class Aves; order Accipitriformes; family Accipitridae; genus Haliaeetus; species Haliaeetus leucocephalus. The sequence goes on from NW_010972556.1 coordinate 265,676, forward strand.
TGTCTTTGCTCAAAGCCATAAATAAATATATATAAAAGATTATTAATAAATTGAAAAAAAATATAAAAAAATAAAACCATGAATATTTTTTTGTTCCAATATCTTTACAACTGACCAAGTTTTGCTTTACCATGAAAGAAGAACTGTTTGCGTTTCTCTTGAATTTGTTCTGAGCCCAGAATTGATATGCACTAGGTATGGGGAGGCGGGGAAAAAACTGCCTGATTAATAATGTGCACTGTAGGAAAAAGAGGGCTTAGAAATTCGAGGATACTACCTGATTTACTCAAGCAATTCCTAAGCTATATTTCTTCTGTAGATTAGAGGAATTCATTATGCTAAAAACATTTTCCCCACATAACTCTCATTTAAGCCATTACCACTAACCTGTAATATTTCTTGAGTACAAATATTTAAACCTGAAGTTTACTTACATTTAAAATTTTAAATATCCTGGGAGAGAATCCCAAGTAGTTGTTAGTGTAACTTAAGGAAGCTGTATCCTATCATATTTTCAGTTTATCTTACTGTGTGTGCCAATCCCAGATGACGTACTCCTGAACTTGGGTGTAATAGTTGAGATTTCAAGGAAACATTGATTTGCAAGTAGTGTTCATTTTCTGTGACTTTTCAGGTCATTGCAAATGAAAAAGCATAGCCCATTCAAACCAACAGCAGATAATTTTTTTGCATTAACTTCAGTAGTATCAATATAATCCTAGATTGACAAACTCTGATTGAAGCAAGCATGAGTAGTTGTATTTTCAAATTGCATCGTAAAGTGTATTGTGAATTATTCTCAGTGGTATTTAGTTATTCTTTTTTATTTTGCATTACTACGATATAGCTCCATTCCAACTGTAGTCAATGAAATGATTTCCAAAAGGACCAGCACTGTACTAGAAAATTCTTGTTTAGCAGCAAAATTCAGTTGTCCTGTCTACATTTGCTGCACAGGGTCAAATACTTTGATACTTAGTACAGTCTTATTATTTCATACATGTTTGTGTACAGAACCAAAAGAAACAAAGGGTTGTTTTTAAGTGATATTTCATATCACTATATATGATATCAATATGTGCCTACACACCAATGTATATATTTTTAAAATCTGTCCGTTTCTACTATCTATATCTACCTCAGCTTACTTCCTATCTTACCTTAATTTTAATTTAAAAATCAGCAGTAGAACTGGAACCAAAGTAAATTTTATTTTAAACAGCAAACTTTCATGTCTTGATGCATGTCATTAAGAGTTAAGCTTAATATTTCTATTTTCAAAATTTACTCACAAGCTCTCACACTGACTTCAGTATTCCTATCCATGTGAGTTCTTTTCTACTTTATAGGTGACATTGTTCAGGGAAGAAAAATGTTTTGTTTTAAAAATAAGATGTTTGATTTTTAAACAAAGCTACAGTTCAACTGCTCTGGGAATATACAGTGACATTAGTAATTTCTGCTGTTCCAAAGTCCTCTGTTCAGACAAAAAATGTTACAAAATAGGAACAGAAAGTGTTTGTTTAGAAATCATGGGTCTGAGCTACAAGCATTATCTGGTACAGTCTAGAACATGCTATAAGAATTGGATGTGCAAATGTATTTTTTTAGTGAATTTGGCCTTCCCCTCCCTTCTTTTTTTTTAGCAGGGAAGAGTAAAAGCATTAAAATTGCCCTAGACCATATCCTCTGAGAAACACATGTTGTGAATCTTGAATCTATACAATTTTACCAACAATCAGTACTCAGTGCTCCTTTGCATACTTAGCAATTTGAATCACCTTCTTGATTGGTGTAGTGGGTCATAGAGGCAGATGGCTTGATTTCTGGTCCATGGTTATATTTCCCTCACCTCTGTGAAGACATGCAGTATGTTAAGAACTTATGGTAGCACTGAATTTTTCAGGTCAAGATATGGGAACATTAGAAAGACAAACACAGTGACAGAGACAAGAAGAGTATCCCACTAAATGAATTGATTTTAAATCTACCTGTGTATCTTCCATATATATTTTAAAATACTGCTACTTGTATGTGCACCCAGTTTAAAAAGATATATGTTGTGAGAATGAAAACCACATTTACTAACTCCATTAGATGATTTAAGAGGTACATCATGGCTCAGGTGATCCTTGGCCTATGAATTCATAGCGCACATTTGAACTGAAACTAAACTTTACCCCATCCTTCATATTTTTTACCATCCTCCCATTTTACGTGTCAGATTTGCAGTGTGGTTCCCCCTACGGTCTGCTTTGAAGACAGTGTGCAGCGCTGAGTTAGTTCTTGCTGAAAGATCATTGACAAATTTGGGTCGAGTAGAACCACAGACCAAAAGAGAAGAGAAGATGCCAAATGCTAAGTCTACAACCAGTCCAAACTATCCTGGTCACAACAGGGAAGCAGGTACTTGAACCATTTCTCTGGAAAGTCAGCAGACACCTGCAGGGATGCTGATACTGAACCATGGGTCTTAACAAACCCAGGGTCCAATCTCAAAATGCATGTCCAATGTCAGCTACTTCTGGACTCCACAGTTACTGAAAAGTTTACATAGACACAGGAAATAGTTTCTGTAGCATTAGCAAAGCATCTTACCTGTCTTCTATTTAATGAATACTCTACTCTTCACAGGTTCCATATTGCAGTTGACATCACAAAATCTGACATGTTCTCTGGGTGATACACTGAGTGTGACCATTGCTCATGGATTTACTTACACCTTTTCTTCAGGAAGGAATATGTGTGCAGTCTTGGATCCTGTTTTGTCACTGCAGTGTAGAGTTTTTAAATGGAGAGATCTGAAGTAAGAAAAGTTCTTGTGTATCAGAGGGCAGTAACTGCTGACCTCAGTCTTCATTGTAGACAGGCATTTTGGCTTTCTAGACCAGGCTCTTTTTTAATTGAATTTTTTATTTCTCTGCAAAGTCAACATAAAAAATGGGTTTCCTCTGCTTGTTACACCAGAGGTGTAGTCTGTAGATGTGTTGAGGAGATGCCTGCAGCATTTTATATTAATTAGTATTTTCTAAGTGCTGGAGGATTTACATCCAGTTATATCAGTTCCTCTACTCCAGCCAAGAGGCAGTGTGAGCAGTAACTGATGCCAGGTCATTGACCACCGCAACAGGCAATCTTCTAGGTAAGGAGAGATGGCCAACAATATCAGAGGTGCTCTTACAAAGAACCATAAGTGCTCCTAAATATGACCTGGACCGATCAATTCACACCTGAATCCTCTATGATAAAGTAGATTATATTGTCATTGCAAACTTTGCTTTTTTTTTTTTAATCTGCCAATCGATACCCTTTCTGCTTATGATTTTTTTTTCATCCTGTGCTAAATCATCTTGGCAACAGAAATGTGTACTGATATTTGGAGGCAGTGCTGTATTTCAACTGTATTTCAGTTGAGCTGATACCTGTATGTCGATATTAAAAAAAGATTAAGAAATATCTTTTTTTTAAAAAAAAGATAAAGGAAGTTGCTTTGTGTGCATTTTACCAACTGGTATTGTGCTAATGTCTTCCTCCAGTAAGGGCCCAAGTAATTTTAATGTTTCACTTGGACCTTTTGTATTTTATCACAAATAATGGTGCCCTGGGCAGAAATGGTGAATGCTATGGAAAAATCCAAGAGAATGGTTTGGACATCTCCTTTCTTTTTCTCCAGTAGCAAGAAGTTGTTCATCAGATCCACCAGACAAATCAGATTCTAGAATGGACAGCTCAAGGCTTTTGCTTTTGTTCGTGTCTGCATTGCAATACAAAAGTTGTGGACACAATTCAGAACTCCTAGTCAAAATCTTGACTGAACTAATGCACATAGAGAAATAAAATTCCTTTATAGAGCATATGATAATCTTATGTCAACTGGCACATAACATCAGAAAGCAAGCTTTTAGTCTGTGGAAGAAAATTCATTTGTTCACCGCTGTATATGTGACTGAAGATGGTACGTGCCCCTAAACACTGTGTAGTCTACTGTGGGGGTTAGATCACAGATAACCTCTGAGCCAGAAAGTGAGAAACTGTGTCTTTGGGCTTTTACTCTCTTGTTTTATTTGTATACATTTAAATCTCCCAGAGTAACAAATTCAAATACCAAAAAAAGATCTGTGACTTTACGAATCCCTTAGGTTTTGATCTTCTATAAGTAAGCATTACAGCTGTGTTCCTGGTTTCTGTGAAAGCTGAATTAATCTGAATGAAAATGTCTCACATAAGACATCTCTCAGATTTGGAGTTTGAGAAGATGAATACTTTATAGCTTTTATTTTCTTGCCTGGGTCTAGGATGGTCAAGTGTTCTGTGAAAGAGTAGACATGTTTTTCACTGGTCTTTTGCCATTTATTTTACAGCTTGCTGAGAACAAGGATTGGCATTGTTAATAGCTGGCAAAAACTGACATATCTGGGGTGAACTTCCATAGTGTAGACAGTGTTATTACAGAAGATAGCACTAAGCACAGAGCACCATATGTCATGGTCCCGGTTATGCTGGCTAAATCCATGATTGTCAATGAGGTCACATATCGTTTATTGCTGCACTCTTCTGGGTCACTATTTGCTCTCTTATCCCGTCCCTAATAGCCCTGTGCAAGACAGAGATACTGAATATCTGGAACATACAGAAATTCTTCTGTCTTCTAGAACAGCTTTTTCATAATTTCAGCTGTGATAGGTGATAAAATACATTGTGTCAAGTGGAATGATTGTTCTTTGGCTTTTGTTCTTTTTTTTCTCAGGTGTTTGGGGGAGCTTTTCAATAGTAATGGGACATGCTGATGTCATTGCCAGAGAGCAGTGAAAAGCGCAAAAGTGACAACAACAATGAGTAGAAGAAAGGCAAAGAGAAGTGCCAGAGGCAGAAAAAATTTATTTCCTTGAAATAAGGCATTTGTGTTGAGATTCCCTGAAGGACATGAAAGGGATAGGGAAGGAAAGATGACAACATGTCATGTCCTATTTAAGGCTGCCAAGCAGCTCTGTCATGAGGGTAGCGATAAAGCAGAGAGAGCAGGAAAAATCGATCTCTCTTGTTTCCATCACAAATACAGGACTTATTTTAGGTAATTTATTTAATTTATTTTGAGAACCGAAAGCAGATAGACCCACTTTTCTGGTTGCTTCTGTTGATATCAGTGCTGGGCCTGCTAGAAGAGTGTAAGAGAGAGCATCTGGAAAATCACAAAACTGGTGCGTATTCTGGGCACTTTTTGTCACTGATCCCATGCACCCTTTTAGCACTTTTTATATATTGAAAAATGGTATAGTAATTTTTTTGTCTTGTTATAATAGCATTGCACTCTGTGTCTAACAATTACTTTTATGAACATTGGAAAATATGCATAAGATTTGTCAACATTGCTAATTAAACTTCATAATAGGCTGAAGCAAGCTTACTATGAGTTGGTCCAAATAACTTAGATGGAAACCACAAAAAATACTACTGTATCAGGACTTGGTGGAGGCTGCGACACAGCATAACCAGCATACAAGATTTCCAAAGGTGTTTCTTCCAGAGTTCTAACTTAGACCAAATCTTACCCTCCCACACATTCACCTATCTTCCTTATTTGCTGTGGCCGATTTGCTGTGGCTTATCTCCCATTTCTTTTTTTGCACATCCTGTAAGGTATTTGTTGGTTTCTGGGAGTGAAGCCAGAACGTCACTGTACTGGTGGTGAAAGGCAACAAATCATGACAGTACCCTGCAAAAGTATGATAAACCTGTCTTTGGCAGCCACAGACTATAATCAGAAAAGGTTACTTGTTTGCTTCATAGTATGTCCTGCAAACATTAGGGGTGTAAACAGAGCCATGCATTATTTTGAAATCCATCTAGAAGAAAATATCCAGAATATGATTGAATTCTATCTATTTGTACATTAAATTTTGTTTAAACACTACAGCTGGGAGAAGGTGAGCTCGTTATAGATAGTAACAGCAAGTCTAGGATAAGTAAATATACTACCTAGTGACTATGCTTACCACCCTACAATAAATGAGTATTGGAAGGAAAAGAGGTATAGCTCATTCAACCATTAACATCTAAGAACACTCATACAAATTGCATTTTGTGATTGAACATCTTATCTCAATAAACATGATGTAAATTTATTAAAAGTTTACTGGTATTAGCATTTTGAAGATATGCCTTTACAGCAAAATGATGGAAAGCTATTCAGTAATGTATAAAGAAAAAAATTAAACAAAACTATAAAGAATATAACAAATCTGAAACATATTCAGTTATCTACATGTATCTAAATCTCCTGCATGGGCTTTTATGCAGACAGCAGTGCAGCCCAGCCTTTTACACCTTGAATCCAAAGCATACATGCTGGATGTTAAGTTGGCTACTACCATCTGTGATCTCCAGCTGTTGCCAAGTGGATGCAATACCATTCTCAGTGGCTGATGGGACAGTTTTTCAGCCAGCAGAAGAATGTTGGGAATCAAAACTATTGCTTTCAAACTTTAGGTGGGGAGAAATATTTTAGCCAAAATTATTTCCTAATCTTAAACTGTTAACCAGTTATGAAAATATTAAATGTATTACTTCAGACATTTTATTTTAGATTTTTTTAGCAAGTATTATCTAGAACCCTTATTTATGTCATATATTAAGATTATACCATATACTAAGATTAAAGTTCCATTGGTAGGCATGTTTTGATTATTACCTTTATTTCTTATATTTCCTGTTGGTGCTTGAGAATAGTGTTTGAATGCAACAAAAAAAACCCTAAGCCAATAGAAATGAACAGAAGGATTTCTTTAAGGGCCAGACTAAAGAAATGTCACACTCTACCAAGCACTATGAAAAAAAAAATTCTTCAGCTCTGCTCCCACAGTTTCACTGCAGTACCAGCCTTTCAGCTTCAGTGCATCTGTTCTGCACAGGATTATTCATTTAGTAGTTCATCCACTAGCCTTTTTGTAGTCTTCCCAAGTCCAGCGTGAATTTTCACTCTCTTCTCCAGGACAAACACAACCCATTTACAGTGATTACCTGCCTTTTAAGGCTGTTTAAATGGTGCTACACCCATTGCATGGGTGTGGGACTGGTGCACAATCCAGCTGGCAGTCTGTAACTAGCAGCATCCCTCTGGGATCACTATAGAGGCCAATACTGCTTAATGCCTTCATTAACACTGATGGTGGGACAAAGTGCACTCTCAGCAAGTTTGTCAACACCCCCAACCGATGGGGGGAGGGAGGGGAGAAATTAATATGCTGGAGGACAAGGGTGTTCAATGGGCCCTCAACAGGCTGGAGAAATGGGCTGACATTGATCTCATGAAGGTCAACAAAACCAAGTGCAAAGTCTTGCATCTGGCATGGAACAACCTTATTCAACATTCCAGGCTGGGGGATGGCTGTGTAGAAAACAGCTTTGCAGAAGAGCTGGGGGACCAGGGGATCCTGTGAACTACAAAGTGAACATGAGCCAAGGTTGCACTCTGGCAGCAAAGGCAGCAACCTGCATGCCATGCTGTATTAGCAAGGCAGCAGTGGGCTGAGGGAAGTGATCCTTCCCCTCAATTCAGCACTTGTGGGACTGAATCAGGAGTATTGTGCCCAGCTTTGGGCTCCCCAAGGCAAGAAAAACATTGACCAACTGGAGCAAGTCCAGCAAAGGGTCAGCAAGATATCCGGAAGCTGCAGCAAGTGAGGTACAAGCAAAGGCTGAGCAAGCTGGGCTTGTTTAGCCTTAAGATGAAGTGGAGGGGCTTGGGAAGGACTTACTGCTGTCTGTGAATTCCTGGTCAGAGGATACAGATGAGGTGGAGCCAGATTCTTCTTGCTGGTGCACAGCAATGGGTTGAGAGGTGCTGAACATAAGTTGGAACATAGGAAGTTCCTATTAGATACACAGGAAAAAGTGTTTTTTCACTAATAAGATAGACAAACACTGGAACAGGAGCCAAATGAGGCTATAGGATCTCCATCCTTGGAGGTGTTCAAGACTCGGCTGGGCATGGCCCTGAGCACCCTGATCTAATTAGACCTGTTTTGTACTGGATAGACCCTAGAGATCACTTCCAACCTAAATTATTCTATGATTGTATGACCCCAGTGCCACCATCCATGCCCACCACTCCTGCTCCCTCAGCACCAGCCACTTAGTTTGAACAAGCTTGGATCCAATGGCTTGTGTAACAAGTCACAGCCACCACTTCTTATTAATACTGAGCCTTTTAATGGCATGGATGTTGTAGAGCAACCCTTGTACCAGGAGATTTAGAAGTTGAGTTTCATGAAATCCCTCCTCTAGTTAAAAGAAAGGGATAAAGAGAAGAATGCTTAAATAAAACTGCCAATTCTTTCCTCAGACAGTGTTATTTCTGCATACACTCAATCCTCTTCTGTTCACTCAACTGACAAGTATCTTTACTATCTCTTGTACTTGACACTATGGTGCCAGCAGGGTGGGCTGCACTCCCTTCTGTCTCCTGCTATAAACCAGAACAAAAACTGTCAGCAAACTTGTGGTTATACAGCCAAAACTCAGTCTTCATTTGTGGCAGCAGTGCAACAGGCAAAATTAAAGCTGATATAAGCATCTTTCTTATGCTTCTGTGTGGACTATAGCCCAGCATCCTCATCTGTAATACAGAAACCAGGGTATACTTATTTTGTATGCATTGTCACTGTTTGCACTCAAGCTGAACATGGCCCTGCATGTTCACTCTGTATTGAAGGGAATTAACTATTTTGTTCAGCTACAAATCAAATTGATTTTATGTGTGTGCAATGATTGTTTATGGCCCAATAATACTGAAAGATTAAAGGTAGGAAGCTGAGCTAATACCTGTAAATGCTGTTCTATAAGGAGACAAGTCTTCAGCTGATAGTGTGCTTCTTCCAGACATGCCTGGATTGTGTTACAGCCATTGCTCTTCATTCAGGCAGTGACTTCAATTAGGCTTCAAAAAGCTGGTTATCACCTTTGTTTCATTTTTGAGCATAAAAGGTTCTTTCTGGTTAAAACCTGAGCAGTAGACAGGCCTCTTTGGCTTTGCTGGGTGAGTGGCATCCTAGAGATTTCTACAGGCCAAAGCAGTCTTAGTGATTGAGATTGTTTTCTCATTTCAGAGGACAGACTCATGGCATTTTGAAACATTTCCTTCCAGTCCTCAGACCTTGCAGCCAGAAGCATGGGGCAGTTAACATCTGAGCGGGCTAAGAAGAACCCCAGAGAGTAACTGCTGCCTAATGCAGTCGTGGATTGCTCTTGGTAGTATCTTATTTAATTAGGAGATTAAACATTAACATGAAGCAGTGGTATACTGCATGCTGCTGCAAGTTTATTATGTATCTCAAGTTTGGTGGTAGTGTCTCTACGTCAAAGGAGGCTTTAGTCATTTTTAGGTACATGCCACAAAATTCAAGGCTATATGCTTAGCTAATTCCTGATCAGATAACCATGGTGACTATATGACCTTTGTAACATTAGCTGTAAGCAAATCTAGTTAGCTAGGTGAGGTGCTCCACTACCATTCAGAGTCAGTTCTGAGTCACTGCACCATATCTAAAGATTTAAGTAGTCATTATTACAAGAAATTTCTGCTTCTTCCTTTTTGGCTCACATATCATACTCAGAAATACGGATTCAAATGAATCATCTTTCTGAGGATGATGCATAAGCCAAAAGGAACGCAGCAGAAGTTTCTTATCCCAAGGGAAGCCTTCTGGCCATGTTTTTGGAAGAGAAAAAAACAACTTGTGCTTTGAACAAATGTGATTTACAGCCATTGAGACACAGAAGATGCAGAGGCTTACACAGCTGAGTTTTGACAGTCACTTTTTTAGAGTGGAACTACTTTTCCAAGAATAATGGTTTTGTCCAGTTAGTTACATCTTGGACTGCATGGAACCTGCATTTATCATAGGACATAAAAAATTGAAAAAAGCTGCATTACATTCTCTAGCCCCAGGTAGGAATTCTTCATTTCATAGATTCCACAGTGGTCAGCTTCCTTTATTCTGAGCAATAAAAAATGTAATAAAATCTGAAAATTAAAATAATAACATATGTCTCTGCCACTGCCAGTCTTTTATTTAAGATTTCTTTTTCCATGCTCCCTTGGCCTGTCATCCTTGCATTAATTTCTTTCTGCAATGTGTAAGTTAGTAATAATGTCCCCTTTTATTGTTTTTAATAGCTTTATTTTGTTGTAAACCTGTGCTTTTGGTTACTAATTTCTCTTTTTTTTAACAGTTAATGAATGATTTGATTTACTTAAGGCTAGCCTTACATCTGTAAAGATAATTTGCAAGCCATTGTAATTAATTAAAGTGTAAAGTCAATCTGGCAATTTTGTTCATTGCCATCAGGTTTACTAATTCTACTTAAATACATTGCCAGAGCACTGATGCTGAAACAGAGACATCTTAATAGCTCTGTTGGCCCATGTGCAGACAATTAGAGTCTATACCCAACTTCAAGAAGAAAAGCCAATTGCATTAACTAATGATGTGCAGGAAACAATTTGTCCTGTGATGTGAGAGCTGCCTTGCAACTTTTGCTTCTCTAGTTTCTATCATATGCAATGTGATTAAAGAAAGTCCTATGGATTATACTGATGTAGGGACCGAGACTGTTGTTTTTTCCTATAGTAAGACCATGAGACCACCATCAGTTCCTAAAACTGGAAGAGGCAATAGGAGATGTATGACTAATGCCACTTTTTTCTAACACAAATGTGAGTGGATGCTGTCTATGTCTGTGCTGAAATGTAAATGTGGTTGCCCAGGTAAGTGCTCTAAGTAGGAAAGATAGAGTTTCAGTCTATACAGTCTGCAGAGTGTTCATCCTACAAATGAAATGAGCAACACTGCTATTAGTAGAGTTTTGCTGATCAATTTTTTGACCAAGAGGGATCCTGCAGCTTAGGGACTCTTATGTGTCCTTGTTGCAGCTGCATCAGCAGAATCCTGTAATGCAAGCTCAAGAAACAAATGTTATATGCAACTTTAGTGACTGCATTTGAATTTGCAGAGTCAACCATTTGAACAAACTTCCCAGCAGAAAATATTTCCTGAGCTAATCTGTGATCTGAAGATGTGCATAGTCTGTTTCAAAAAAAAGTGTCAAGCTTTATTTTTCTCTGGCCGGGAAATCTTTATTGTAAGAATCGTATACAGTCTTGTAAAGAAAGGGAAATAATGATATAAAACAAACTTACAGTGTTGGTGATAGTGGTTGTGTTCATTCTAGGTGAAATAGAAGTCAAGCAGTGACTTAATTACATATCAGGCACAGTTCATATCGGTGACAGAATAGTTCAGTGTTGAAAAGGCGGCGTCAGCTAAGACCTGTTAGTGTAATGGAAACTGAGAAGTTCGGTGTGATTAGCCAGAAAAGATTGCTGTCCTTTCTCTTAATTGCCCTCTCTGTGAATTGCAGATGGATCATATCTTCACAGATTTGTGTAGCATCATTAAAGTCTTGTTACTGGAGCAAGTATGGGCACTGGCTTTAGTGATATGACAGACAGCATTTAGATTTGGGGTTTCTAAAACTGAGAGGAGCTGAGTTGAAATGAGATACTTGAATTTATTTTCAGTTCTTAGTAAATTTTTTTCCTCTGTAAAATAGTAGCAGAAGAACAAAGTTGATTAGGAACTCTGTATGACTAAAACACATATCTTCTGATACAATCTCCAGCTTGCCTCACCTAAGAAAACTCCAGGAAGTTGTACAAATTTTCTTTTATTCATATTAAGGCCACTCCTTTTTCACAACACATGTAACTGCGGCTTTAGGGAGCTTACAACAGTGCCAAAAGCATGCACTGTGCACTGTGGTTTCTATAAGACATTTCTTTACATTGAGAAAATATTTTATTATCTAATTAGCTTAAAATTAATCAGGGTTCTTTTCAGGGATATACAGTCAGCTGTCTTGAAATACAGTTTTTTAAAAATGCACAGAAAAGTATAACGTATTCATTACACAGCCCTAGAAATTTGAGGGGAAGAGTGCTGATGAAATACTTGCATTTTTTTACATGCTAAGAAGAAGTTGAAGGAGATGTTCCTTACCCATCGATCAGTTGTCTACTGAATCTCTTTACTAGCTAGGGAATTTTATCCTTAACTTGTCCTAGTGAAAGAACATTGTACAGCATCACATATCTGATGATTAAACTAACCCCATCTAACATTCATCCCACAGTTCTTTCCAGTCAGTTTGTATTTTGTAAATATTCTCTGTCTTACAGGTAACTTTTGATATTTTCCTAGCTAGTCAACGTAACAGAGAGATTAACAATTTCTAACCAGTTCTCAGAATAATCTGGGAGACAAGGAAATGTCATAATCTTCAATTTACAGATGGGGAACAGAGTAACAGGACTAGAAATTATTGCCAAAGTCAGGAGTCAAACCATATCTTTGCTTTTAAGAGACTCCGAAGTTCACTCTGCCTCAGACAGTGCATGTGGCTTTTACTCTAAGTCTTTCTAACTCTTATCACACACCTCGCCTGAATTCAGGCTGTTATCCAAAACAAAGGAAGTCCAAGAGGTGTAACTCCTGAATATTGTTCTGCCTGTAGCTCCAGAGGTGCAAAATAAGAATAAAGTTGGAGTATCTCACAAAGAATTAATTCATTTGAGGAGCAAAGAAACGGCTTTGTAAGCCACTTGAATTTAAAGTCACCAGGCTCCAATATAACTCACTGCAAGGAAGAATAACTCACTGCATGTGCATACGTTATGAATAGCAATAAAGAATTAAATTTCCAGTGCCTGTTAGAGCACATCTGCTTAAACGCAGCCAGAATTATCTTCATGGGTGTGGCTGTACAACCCTAATCAAACTGAAGTTCATGTAGTTTATGTTGACAATTCAGTCTGATGTCAGCTGGGTACAATTTGTGCCCTCTATTTCATGAAGAAATGCTAAGTGGAAGGAATATCTTTTAATGTTTCTCCCAGAATACATGGGCCTGCTTGAAACAGTAAAACAAACTCCTCAGGCCCAGGTGCCCCTCAGGATTTAGATACTGGACTCCAGTCAAAATCAGGTCAAGAAGCAAAAGGTGTAGAAGAAAAGAGAACTAGGAGGTAGTATTTTATTTACTATGAGATTAACTGACTGCTTACCAAGGTCCCTTTTACAGGGATTCCTTGTTAACCAGAGAATATATCAACCATGTTTGAGATTTAGCAACATGAAAGAAAAGCATATGAACAAAGCATAGGGAAAATATCTCCTTGCCTTTCAGCTGCTTGTGTCACTTCACACCAGTGCTCTGCTGTGTCACTTGTCGGTTGTGTGCCTCTGCCATGGTGCTAGGCTACCTGCCGAGCATGCAGACAAAAGCATTGCTCACAGGCTTAAAATGGTATGTCAAAACTATTAGCAGCAACCAGGCATATGTTACTTCCCTTCTGCATCTTGGTTTTACAGTTAGGTCACACTGTGCAAGACTCTTTGGCAAAGAGTAAGGTAAAAAGTATTGTTTCAACATGGGAATAAGTAGCTGCTCAGAAAATTGTTAAGTAACTACTTAAGAAAAAAAAAACAACAAACAACAAACTTATACTCAATCAAAACCTTTTTTGTGTCTTGAATCTTCCCAGAAAATTAATGTCAACTGAATATGCCTTGGTTTTGTACCTAAATGGATCCATTTTTAATTCAAAAAATCTAAAAGGATGCGAAGCACGTAGTTAATGGCAGTTCTTATAAAATTTTTATACAAACAACAATGCCCAGTAGTGTTTGTTATAGTTGTCTTGTTATGATACAATGTTACCAGTCCTCACCAGTTTACTGAGGTCTTCTGGTATTTCATACTTTTTTTAACAGCCCCAAAACTAGATTAATGAACATATCAGTATGTCAGTTTCACTAAAAGAAAAACAAACTAAATCTTACTGCTCTATAGCTAAGCTGAAAATATGTTCAGGATGTGAGGTAAACAAAAAAAGGAGCCCTGAGTGTGTTACAGGGAGACTTTCACTATCATTTAGCTCTAATGCATGATTTTTAAAAGCCTGAGTTTGCCCCTGTCACTCTTCCTTCAATGCAACAAAGGCAAAGCCTGACAGAGACCCCAGCGCCCAGTCATTCCCTGGCTGCACTGCGACCCGTGCAAGCATGGAGGGCCAAAAGCCATTCTGGCTTTCACCTTGCTACCTGACTGCTTCATTTGGGGCAGCAGCCTGTCCCCAGCATGGTGCATCCTAAGAATCATTGCCAGTCCGCTATTTTGCAGTACTCAGGAGTGCTAGTACTATCTGATTCATTACACATCAGCTGTGGTCAGATAAAAGGTTGGTTACATTTTTATACTATCTTGGGCTCAGTATTCAACCAGTTGCTACTTTTGAACTAACTTGATTAAATGTGAATTGCTACAGTGAGAGAAAATTCAACATTATTGATGGATGACGGAGAAACTCCTTAATTGCTTACTGTAGCAAATCTGCAGCTGATAAGGATGTAAATATCTATCACATTTTAAATTCAAATCATTTTAATAGTCTATGGAAGCAGCATTTATGAAAAGTAAAAATGACTTTTAAAGATATTCAATACTTTAATTTGATTTGTATTTACTTTTCAATGAGGTAAATCTGATCTTTATTACCATGGGATTATTAAATAACATGGGATTTGAATAGAAACCTACTTTACAGATTTTTTACATACACATTGTACACATTATGAAATAATGAAAGTTTGTATACCATGACTTACTATTTTGACATTATTTCCTTAAACTTTTTTAAGAAAAAAATCAACAACTTACAAGGCAATATTAAATATTTATTGATAGCTGTGTTCTAAGTTATTCATGCAAGGTAGGCCAGGGCTCTAATTTCTGTGCTCTGTTCTAATATACAGGGCTCATCAAGTGTTGACTGAACTGACAAGGCTAACTCTCCATTAATTCACTGAATGTTAAACTGAGTCTACAAAAAGCAAGATGCATTTCTTTACAATTCAGAAAGAAAAAGGATTTACATGACCTGTATTTCATGAGCTTTAGGAAAAGACCAAAATTATGTGTTTGCACATATACACACATATATAGACATGTATCCACTCCTTACCTACTTTTCTAGACCTTTATTCCTCTGGTCCACTCCAGAAATTAATTCCTTATCCCTAGAGATAAATGAAGTAAAAGTGTTAAGGACAAAGAGATTTGTTCCCTCACATGTTTCAGACTAATTTTTATACTGCATGTTCTGGAAGGGTACAACCATTTCTGTCTCAGCTGTCTGTGGTTTAGGCTGTGCCTATGTTAGTATTTTGGTTCAGAGCAGCTGTAGTTTTCAAGCAAATCCCCCAATCATCCACCAAGTTGGTTCTGGTTGCAGAAGGGTTCAGTTGCCTTTTGCAGACTCAGTTCTGGGCCTCAGCACCAGCCATTTCAACCTACTGATCTGCTCCTATCATAGCAAATTACTTGTTGGTGTAGATACAACCTTTGAGGTGAAAAGGGTTGGGTGGCCTTTTCTGTCTTTTCTCCTTGGGCATATTACATTTGGTCATACTGACATGAATACTCCTGCTCTTTGGTCTTGGAAGTTAAGTAGTTCTAGACTGTTTAATGCATGTTTAGGATACTACCTAAAAGTACAAAGTTTTGTAGGAGTAAATCAAAGTCACAGAACACCAGAGCATAGAAATTGAAACTTGTGTTGGAAGACTCCATTTGTCCCCACCTACCAGCTGCATTGATGGAGGTGTATAAAGAAGATTTATATAGTAGAGGACATGATCAAATGCTGGATTTTTACCACTTTATTCATTTAATACTTTGCCCTTCCTTGAACATGAGATACAGCCTCCCTCCAATACTGAGACCAATCCTGTTTAACATTCTTCATAAATGACCTGGATAGTAAGGCAGAGTGACCTTCAGCAAGTTTACAGATGATACAAAGTTGGAAGGAGTGGCCGACATACACCAGCTGGTTGTGCCACTATTCAAAGGGATCTTAGAAGGCTGGAGATATGGGCCAACAGGAAACTCATATTGTTCAACAAGAGGAAATGCAAAATACTGCACCTGGGGAGAAGTAACCCCTAGCATCAGTAAATGCTGAGGGCTAACTGGCTAGAAAGCAGATTTGCAGAGAAGGATCTGGGGGTCCTGGTAGACAATGAGATGTCCATGAGCCAGCAATAGGCCTTTGTGGTAAAGAAGGTCAATAACATCTGGGGCTGCATTAGGACTGTTGCCAGCAGGTTGAGCGAAGTGACCCATCCATACTCAGCACTGGTGAGACACATCTAGAGTGCTGGGCCCAGTCCTGGGTTCCCAGTACAAGAAAGATGTGGACACACTAGATAGAGTCCACCAAAGAGCCACTAAGACGACTGAGAGCTTGGAGCACCAGATGTACCAGGAAAGACTGAGAGAGCTGATATTGTTTATTCTGGAGAAGGGAAAGCTCAGGGGAAATCTTATCAATGTGTAAATGTCTGATGATGTGAGGTAGTAAAGAAGATGAAGCCACACCCTTCTCAGTGGTGTCCAGTGACAGGACAAGAAGAGGTAAGCAAACATTGAAATTCCACTTGAACATATGAAGGAATTTTTTTTGCTGTTCTGGTGATCAAACACTGGATCAGGTTGCCCAGAGAGGGTTGTGGACTTTCCATCCTTGGAGGTACTCAAAACTTGACTGGACACAGCTCTGAGCAACCTGCTGTAGGTGACCCTCCTTTGAGCAAGGGGGTTGGACTAGGTGATCTCCAGAGGTACCGTCTAACCTCAGCTATTCTGCAAGTCTGTTATCTTGGTGTGGAAAAGGCACTTCAGCCTTCCTCTACTGGCTCTGGACTTGAGATGCCATCCTTTTATGGTCAAGGGGACCGATATTTTAATGACTATTTCATCATGAGCAGACATACCAAATCTGTTTTCACTGTCAGATGCCACTCTAGTATTGCAACCATGGAATAAAATACACCTCTGCCTGTACCTCACTCACAATAAATGGAAATTATTCATCAACTTTTAATTCAAAAATGTCCTGGTAACAACCTTCTTCTGACTCAGAGCATCACTTTTTCATCATGAGCTGTGAAACCTTTTTAGCTCTGGATTACATGTCTTGTGTGTTTACATTCTCCCTGTGATCTGTTGAGACTTACAAATGCTTTCCTGCTCATGCATCTCTGAGGAGCTGAAGGGGAGTGCCAGGAGAGCCACCCTCAGTTTGGGTAGCTGCCAAGGTGGAGGGGAGACCCAAGAGATGCTGTTCCTGCAGAGACAGAACAGGCTGCAGCCATTTGAAAAGCAGCCAGTCATGGTGGAGTAACTGCCTTAATACTGGAGCACAGGCTGCTGCAGAGTTCAGAGCCTTATGAGGCCTTTCTGAGAACTGTAACAGATTTTTCTTGATGGATTTTAAAGGCACAATGTAGGAAATAATTTATAGGACTATACTGACAAGCTGAGAGCCTGCAAGGTGCCCCACTGTTCCTTGGAAGACAGACCAGCACCTCAGGGAGCCAAACCCAAACATTGCTTCCAGAGGCTGTTGTACACTTCCCCCCTAACATCCGGAGACACTGAGGGACTGTGGCTTGGCAGAGGGCTCCTAAAATTAATTTACGTTAATTTCAGAAATTTCTAGGTTAAAGGTGGTAAACGCATGATTTTTCCTCAGAAATACCCACATTTTAGGAAATGCCCTGTCCCAACACCAGACTGTTTCTCTTAAGTCTATTACCTGTGCCTCAGGCAGTGCCTTACTTTTCATTTTGCTAGCAACATTCATCTCTCAGATGGAAGCCGTTCCTGAGGACATGTTTGAAAAGCCCAATACCATTCCCAGAAGTGCAGCTGATGGAAATCTGCAGTGAAAGTATCAGTAAGCTGTGTGTTGCCTTCGCAGATGCAGATTAGTCACTGTTTTATGGACCAAGTCTGTACTCAGGCTCTGTCACGCACACAGCAGTGCAAGCCCATGATGGAGGACCACCTCAATAATGCTGATGCAACATGGGCATAGCCACAGCTACAAGTCACTGCAGTGGGGTCAGGGTGTGAGTATGCAGTGTCAGCAGCTCTGTGCTAACTTAATCTCACCCTTTGGTGAAGTCAAAGGCATGTCCTCCTCCATGAAAAATGGGAGACTATCCCTCACCACAGAGTAGGAGCATGCCCAAAGACATCGCTAAGACAGTGCCAATTCACGTCTAGCATACACTCATGACAGCATGTTTGCGTGCTTTTTTCCCACATTGCTGCTTGCACTGCAGGGACATACACCCTGGAGCGTCCTGCTTGTTTCCATCATATGGCCCATTTGTAAGTGTACATGTAGGCATGCTGTACCAGTTTAACCAAAAAATCACTTTCTAATATTTTAGTTACATACAGCTTCACATGAAAATACTCTGCTGGCTTAAACCAGGTCTTTGCCACCAGCATGCCTCAGTAACATATGGGGTGCCAGGAAAGTGCATAAAAAGGAAGGGGGCAGGCATATCAGTGTCTGTTTCTGCAATTCGTATCTAAATGCATATATGGTGTTGCTAGAAAATAATTAATATCAAATTAAATTTAATCATTGTTTATGAGTGTCATATTAAGAAGTAGTTATGGAACTGTTACCTGTTGCACACTTAACAACATTTTCTAAAAAGCTCAGCATGCTGAGCTCTGAATTACTGAAAAAAATGTCAAGTACATAAAAACCAGAGGTGGCTGCTTTTAAAAAAAAAAAAAGGAAATAAAAAAGGTCTTTCTTTGGCATTCAAGTAAATTTATTTGAAAATCTAGCCAAGAACACTCTGAAAATCTGAATCTTACAATAAAGAAGGCTGCATGATCTTATTCTGTATGGTGAATTTATGTATTTAAGTTAGAACAATAAAGGGTATATGTCCACACTGGGATCCTAAGTGAAACTCTGCTGACTTACTTTGACACATATTAGTTTGTATAAAATATTATTCAGGTGTCAATTTTTTACAATAGAGGTTCATTTTTCACTGCAGTAACAATGGCTGTTTGCTATCATTGGTTTTCAACATCTATGTGCTTTATGAGAAAAGAAATATATGCTGTTGGAAGCTGTATTGATTTAATTGGGGAAAGTTGATTAAAGGACAAAAAATGATTCAAAGGGTTGGCAGCAGGTAGACCTGTTGGATCCAGTGAGGAGTTTTCTGGGCAAAAATGAATTGCTAATTAATATTTTAAAATAAAATGTGGCAGCTTTAAAGTTGGTGAAATCATAAATAAACGAACAAGAATGGCCTTCTTTAATATGAAGATTGGAAGACTGTAGCAAGTAACAGGGAGGAGATTGCTTTCAGGACAGTACTGGAGGGAGGCACTGGGAAGATAGTGAGCTACCAGCTTTCCTGGTGGCCAAGGTGCTGCTTACCTTGGGCTTGGTCCACAGTCAAAGGGAAATTTCCACTGACTTCAATAGACTGTGCATCCGGTCCCCTTTTAACAAGCTATTGGTTTTTTTAATTCACCATATGGCTCTTAATAACCAGATCACTACTAATAAAGCTCAGAAATTATATTAGGAATTCAACCGCGAAATGAGATGCAACCAGCTAAATCAGAAATAGAACAACAATAACAAAATATTGGTAAATGTAAATCTTGGAGAATCTTGTAATAATTTTATACACTGCCAAGAGCACAAGATCTTCATTTCTTTTTATTAAATGCCTCTTGTGGTAAACAATTAAACAGCACCAACAATTCCTTTACTCCAGCTGTCTTTCTGATGACATGAATACTCGGGCAACTGACATCTAATTTCAGTGTCATCCAACTGTAAATAAATTGTGAAGCCTTTGTGCCTATGCGGTAATATATAGTCATCTCTATGCAGGCACATATGCAGATTGTGTGAGTCTCACCCTTTAAAACTAATATGGTTTCAGCCAGAAAAAGAAGAGTGTGGGAAAAAAACAGCTTTCAAGAAATTTGAAATTATTTTTCAGTGTTTCTTTTTGGGGCAGTAATAACAGCTTACAGTTCTGAGTGTCAGAGTGAGAATAATAAAGCTGATTCCCAGCATTCAGGCTTTTTGTTTGCTGCCTTTTTTTCCCCATTTCACTCAGCTTGAACAAGGAAAACAGATTGGGCAGCTTTGTGGTATACAAATGCAAAACTACAGGTACAAGTAAAAATTAGCTTTATTAATTTCTAATGTCCATTCAAGGTTGTGTATTAATTTTGCATGAGGAATTGTTGAAACTTCCATTGCTCAGCCATTAATATTCTGTATGTCAGTTAGAATTACAGGCTTTGAAACAAATGTTTTATTTCTATCACATGTGATTGTTACACAGCTACAACTTTTAGTGTCTTCTGATGTCCGAATAGTTGCCTACTTAAGAGATTCTGGTGTTTTTGAAATTACCTTCCCCCAGCAGTCTAAAAGTCATATTTAAATACCCAAATAAATAAAAGTCTAACTAATGAAAGGCTATTTACAGGGGGTGAATTGGTCAAATTTAGATTCTATGTCCCTAATAGAAATATTTCACACACATTTTTTAATATCCATTGTCTTTATATATATTTGGAAACCATGCCTTAGGTAGGCTGAGAAAGTGTGATATTCATTGGCATTCATTTCATTAGCAATGTAAATCATTTTGGATGACATATTTTGGCAGTGTCTCTTGAAAAATGCTGCTGATAGCTGAGGAAGAAGCAAGCACTGTAAACTACCAAATTTTTAGACTGTCCTTCACAGTATTCACCCTGACAGGGCTCCCTGGTACAATACATGTGACAAGTTAGGTGCCTAGAAATAGGCTTATGACTGAGCAGGGGGAGGCCTGACCCAGAAACAAAATTTCAAGGAAAAAAGAAAGCCAAGAGAGCCAAAGGTCTCCTTGGAGGAAGTGGTGCTGGCCTACATACTTCTTTCTAGGCCAAAGAGAAGCATTTTCCTCCATCCAGGATTCAAATCCGAGAACCCTCATCTGGTGCCTAAACAAAGCCAGGCCTTCATTTCTGGCTGAAAGCTAGGGATTTTTGCCAGATAAATGAATAAAAAGTCATCTGGGATATAAAAGGACTGCAGCTCAAACACCCACTCTCTAACTGGTGTCCTAAGCACCTCAGTCACCAGGGTATTGCGTAGGGAGGTTTTCTTAACACTTCCAGTTGAAACTGGTCCAGTGTGTTTAACTCACAGCCTGCCTGATAAGGCATTTTCCAAGGAGGTGCACAGTGTGGATTAAAATTCCTGTTCAAAGCAAGCACAGAGCCTATCCACATCCCAGGTGTGCCACCACAGTGCAGACCTCTCAGGGGTTTAGTGTGAATTAGATGCACAGCCCAGCTGTTCGGTCGCAGTTCATGTTAGGTACAGGCTTTCCCATCACCAGGAATTCATTCATTCATGGGGGACTGTGAAGGAGAATAGGTGAAGGACAAGTGTCTGGAAACCATAGGCACCTGTTTAATAGCTGATGGGCTCATAGTTTAATAGCAGGAATGCTGGGGAATACTGTCAACTTCTATGTGTAGGACCTGGGCACCTATATGTCTCCCGGGGGATCCAACTGCATCTTCTTCAGTCATAGCTCAGAAGTCAGAATTAATTTTAATAGATTGTTTTTCTTCTGCATATATCATTATCAGTTCATTACGTTTTAGCCCTGTACTTCTTTGTGTGGTCTCTGATCAACCATTGTCCATCTACATGTACAGCAATGTCTCTTAGTGGATGACAGCCTCTTCAATACTGCTTCTTTTTTAGTTTTCCATTTTTCATGTCCAATTTTCTGTGGCAAAAATGCATTTTAACATGCTGAGGCTGCGAATACTTGATCCAAAGTTACAGTTGTCAAAAAGCAGGCAATTTTTCTGATTTGAAGGCTTCAATTAAATTCATTAAAGGTAAATTATTACTTCATCAGACATTCAAAGGTGTTGTCCTCCTTGGCTATGTAACTTAATATGCTTGAACAGGACCTGCACTCTATTTTTGATTATCACATAGCTGAGCCAACCATTGCTGGTTGCTTTTGATGCAGGGTAACTTACAGATTTCAATGATGGAAAAGCTATATCCTCTCTGTTTGGGGTTGGTTTTTGTTTTTTTCTTTTTCTGTTTTCTACTAGTCCCTGATAATTTCCTGCTCATTTATGATTTGCTGGATTTTTACATCAACCCCCCTTTTTTTTGTCAGGTTCTGTGTGTTCTGCATGAACAGGCTTTGCATGTAAAGTTTTCCAGGTTTTAATAGCTCTAAATATCCAGTGTTGATTGCTGTGTGTTATCACATTATTTATATTTGATACCCCTGAAACTATAAAAGCCAACATCTTCTTTAACAGAAAAATAGCTTGTCTCCCTTTAGTTGTTGTTTTGCTGAATGCTGCTGGGTAAAACTGTTTCTTTCATTTATGCTCATTTAACTAGTCCTCAAAATAAGACAAACTGTAGGAGAGAAGAAAGAACATATCTTTTATTTCTTTCCTTGACTGGTTTGGTGGCGTCTCTTCACCATAGTCCAACCTATTTAAAGCCTGTGTTTCAATCTTCTGGCAGCTAATAAGCCATTGAAAGCCATAAACTGAATCGGTGAAATGATTCTTTATAGTAGGGAATGTTGCTGTTTGTTACAATAAAAGCATACTTATAGAGCAGTGCTTCCCCCAAGGCATTTCACGCAGCAAGATTTCTAGCTGAAACATAAGAAATGCCTGTTACTGAATCAGATTTGGAGACTTGGTCCAGATGAACATCTAAGAGTTTGCTGCGTAATGCCTTCATCATCCTGAAGACCCAGTTCCCAAGCAGTGAGACACACTTCACTGATAATGTGTCCCAACACGAAGCACAGTTCAGTTAGGCTTATTAGCTAGGGCTTTATAACGGTGCTGAAGCAGCCGAGGGTGGAGCAAGGGTGGCCTTGCTTGCTTGCGGCAGCTTTGAGGGTGTGAGGACACAAATGCAGTGCTACATAAGACAGTTGAGCACCCAGAAGCTCTGCATGAATGACCTTCATGTGGGCTGGCATAGACAGCAGCGCACAGGGAGGCAGAAGCTTGCATGCTGCCTTGGCACCCCAGGCTGGCCAGGACCCAGAGTGCAGTGGACAAATGTCAGCTATACTGACAGACTGCATGGGCTTGGGCTGGGAAATATGTGTGTTAGCCAGGGGTGGTCATTTGCACAGTGCAACTAGCACGTGTACGGCCATCTCATGAGCTTGCAGTGCTCAGTTTATCACCCTCCCCTTCCCAGAGCTTCTGGGGACTGTAGCCCATGGGCTATGCTACGTGTCAGTAACAAAACCCCAGATTCTTTAGGGACAAGCTCTGTTGGAGATAAAATAGTAATCTGACACACTCTATTTTTCTTGCTCACTCATGCATGCGAGCAGTATCTATCTATCTTTCAGGGACATTTTCTAAGTTTTGAGGAAAACTTAGCACTTACACAATGCTTAACGGTGTTGATTCTTAAAAACATGTTCTAATTCATATCTACTTTTTCTGCAGCCCTGATTTTTGTCTTACCTTTCTTGCATAAACGTATCAACTTTTCACTCTCAGATATTTGAAGATATTTTTCTTCAGATTTTTTCCACCATTTTGATAGAGAAATTTGTTCGGTAAGAGAAAGAAGATATTGTCATATATATACACAAATCATTTGAATAGAATGACATGTTCTTACTGATGGTGTTTATGACTCATTTTATCCAGTTATTCCTGATGTTTTATAAAAAGCTCTTCTATTCATGACATGTCCACAGAAAATGGGCAAGTACTCTTTCTAATGTGTATGTATAAAGCTTTGCAAGATTTTATTGAAATTTCTATTTTCTCATCTTATAAAAACTTCCATCATTATATCAGGGAAAAACCATAACAAATTCAGATGGCAAGTGTTTACTAGAAAACAAAAGGACCCAACGAAGTGACCTTTTTTTATTATTTGATGATGAAGTTTCCTTTGAATTTCCTTGATCTTTCCTTCATTCTTTTTCCAGAAGTTTTCCTGATTTACTACCAGCAGAACTGATGTGACTAAAGGTAGTGGCATAGCTTTAACTTTCTCACTGTTGGTGTCTGTTCTAAGTCCACATTAACTTAACAGACCACTGAAGGTCCTAAACACAGTTTTAATGTTGACTAATTGATGACCACACAAAACATCAAGAAGCTACATTTATGTATTTCCTTTCCTCAGATGTAATCTTAGGAGTGTAACACCTTTGTTTACACAATTTTAAATTGAGAACTATGTCTACTTGAAGCAGGACAGCATCCAAATACTTCTAATTGAAGGAGTTGACTTAGGAATATTAAAAAAAGTCATCATCTTTATTTTCTTATACAGTAACACTCTAGCCATGTCATTAAACTGTTCACAATTAATGACAACAACAAGTTTAATTGGAATAGTGAAAGGTGGAAAAACAAATGTCAATCCTACTTTCAAAAAGGGCAAAAACGAGGATCCAGGGAACTACAGGCCCCTCAGCCTCACCTTGATACATGGAGAGGTGATGGAGCAGCTAATCCTGGAAACACTTGGCAGGCACATGAAGGACAATAAAGTTATCAGGAGTAATTAACATGGATTCACGGGAGGGGAGTCATGCTTGACCAGCCTGACAACCTACAATGAAATGACTCTTTGTAGATATAGGGAGAGCAGCGGATATTGTCTACCTGGATTCCCAAAGTACCATCAAAGGGTGAACACATACATTTTCGTGATGTTCTATAACATCAAACTCTAAGAGTAGCTTCAACTACCTTTATAAAACCAACTTACAGTTCATCAGAGATGAAAAGTAAGAATGGAATTTGGATTTTTTTTTCAAAAGGAAAAAGACTCTTAGCTTTTAAATTCCATTGCTGAACACATGATGGTTCATATACTGTCCTAAAAAACCAAAGGGATTCATAGTTTTCAGAAAAGTTACTAGTCAAGAAAATACCACAATTTTTTTTTTTTAATTTTATTTCAATATATTCACTAGGATTTTAATTATCCAGTGTTGGTTATCTCAGTAAAAATTGCACCTCTGTCTTAGCCAACAAGAGGCCCAAGATAAAATTGCACATTAAGTAGGGTCTAAGTGAAGTTTAAAACTTAATTTTAGCATAAAAAGTGAAATTTCTGAAAATGATCTGAAAAATTCTTTACTTACCTGGATTAATGAAGAATTATGGTAGAGATAATGTGCAGTATTAGATGTAGTTAACTCATTCTTCTAAGAGAAATAAAGACCAGGAAATGGAAGAACTATGCCTCCACTCAAGCTTTTGTGAGTCTTTGCCATTGATAGGTTTTTAATTCTCATGAGTGTTCTTTACTAAACATGAACTACATATTTCACAGGTTCTGTATTTTTTGTGTATTCTTTATGTATAACATCTTTAGGCTACTGCAATCTATCACTCTCTGACAGAAATGGCATGAGATAGGTTTTCTTCAATGTGCAAAATAGTTTTTCTTTTGTTCATGAACAACCTCCTTGTCTGTCAACCAAGCTACAATAAAATCATGTACAAAGTCATCAACAGAATAGAAAGGTTTTATCTCTTCTGCAGGAATGTTCTGCCTGTGGAAATGTGTACTCCTGTTTAGGAATATACATAATAAACAGAAATCTTTTGTCTTAGTACAGTCTAAAAATAGAATTTGGTTTTAGTGATATAAATAATATTTATCTATGTCTGTTTAACTACTGTTGAATCCAGTTAACAGATTCCAAAACTTATAAGCATTGAAAAAAAATATATTTATACTTTAATTATACCATATTTCATTTCCTGTATGTGTCCCAATATTTCTAAATATTTCCAAGTTCTGTATTTTCAAAGATACATCTTTTGATCTTGATGTTTTTGGCTTCCAGTTGCATCTCCTCTTCACTTCTTTGAGCGTAATTTACCTCTGTACGTGTTCAGACAAGGTAAGTTTTAGCATTTGTGCACATCCCTTTATTTAATAGCACAGAACTGGACAAACTGCTTGTTGCAGTAGAATCTGTATTTTCTGTGTTGTGTAGTGTGCTGTTGCTGCAGAGCACAGGCACCTTGTAGCTCAGGGCAATGCAGACTGAAAACAGTGTCTACAGCACTGCGCAGTTGGTGCGGTGTGCCAGTGTCCAGGACCTGCTGTCTCCAGGCATGGACAAGTCTCAAAGAAAAGACAACAATACTGGGCAACTACTGAGTGCATCAGTACAGGAGGAAATTTATATGAAGGCATGACCGACCAATGTACGCACACAAATCTTTCTCACTAGGTAAATCAACATAAGGGCAGACTAACAGGATTGTGAGTTTTTCCTTCTTTGTCTACTGTGTTTACTAGATTTCTGTGTGTTTGTCCCTGTTTGCTCTATTAGTCTGCTTATTGTGAAGCTAATCTCTACCTCCAGACATGCTGTGGGGAGAGGTGAGCAGCCTGAAGAACACCTCCCTGGGAACTGTTCAGCAGTGGTGAAAGCCATTTGGTGACACTGTTATTATAAGTTCTATTGACCTCCTTTCCCCTCTGTTGGTTTTTTTACATCTCTCCCTTCCAACAGCTTCCACAAGATTTAGGAATTTATCATACAAGAGAATTAGGATGAACCTGAGCCAAGCATGGGGAGGCAGGAGGGGGAGGAGTGGCAGGGAAGGGAAAGTTACTCCAAATGGCTACTATAACCAGTAAAGATTCCTTCAATTTCTTCTCATTCTTACAGTGACAAGATTTTTTAGTGACCAGGAAGTTTGTAGAATGATGCCTAAAACCCTACATCAAAAATCTGTTCTTTGTCTTTTTGTCTTGGTGTTGCTAAATACATTTTAATTTGTCTTAAAAACTGTCTATGGTGAAAGATACGAACAGCTCAGCTGATCTTCAGCTTCACTGAAGACATTCCTGTAATATCTGATTTAGCTGCCCTCAGGTTTTTCAGCTTAAAATAGAACACAAATGTAATAAGTTAATAACTAGATGTCCTTATCCAGGAAGCACTCAGAAACATGAACAATTTCAGTGCAAGAGCTTATAAAGACTGGGACTAAAGCCACATATTTTACATATTAGATGATCTGGCTCAAGAAAGAAGATAAGTTAAAATAGTAACAGTATTGAGGACTAGGTCTGGCTTAGTAATTACTTCTATCTTTCTGTAAGAATTTACAGGCATGTATCCTTCCCCACCTCCTACAGTGATGGGTGTTAATAAAAAAGCTCTGGAGACAATGTGGCAGCTTTCACAATACAATCCAACCCTCAAATCAGCCACCCAAATAGTCTTTTCCTGAGCATCTGGTTCATCCATAAGATTAACAAAATAGTTAAATTTGTTTGAACAAGTGATTCCATGGAATTTTATTCAAACAACTCCAATTTTAAGCCTTTGCATTTTTCTTCCCTGCAGCCTGGGAAGTATTGAAAATGTTTGTGTACTTACAAAAAAAATTATTAATGATAAAAAAAGTTACAGGGTAGTTAACAATTTTTTTGTCCAGCTTCTGCATGCACCTGCCTTTGATATTGTACTAAGAGTCAGCAGAAAAAACTGCAATGCTGCAAATATATTTTAGCACGTAGAATGACACATTTGGGACAGCACACACCAGTGTAAAGTATCAAATGCTGTGAGACTCCCAAACAGCAGTACTTGCAAAACTAGAAATAGAAATAGGCTAAGATCATTAAACAGCAAAATACTCCTAAAATAGTTACAGAGGTAGGGAAATATTACTTTTTTGCTCACTGGGCAGTTATTCATTAGTTTATTATGCTTTTTTAAGTACATTCATTAACCTTTCACTAGCGTTTCTGGGAATGAGTTTGGTTTTTGGTCTCTGAACTGAAGATTGTACTTATTAGGAAAAAAAATAATCAAAATACAGTGGTTTTTTTTTCAATTTCTAAGTCTAAATCATTCCTCTTAAATCTTACTGTGTGCTTTGGCCATCTATGTATGACCCTGTGCTGGTCACACATACACCCTAGAGGGAATGCTCAGCTATTAGGTGGTGCAACATGGCATTGAAAAACATCAAGCCTCCTTACTAGAGGTTGTACTACGTATTTAATCCATGCATAATCCAGCTAGCATTAGCACTATTTCTAATTAATTGAAATTAAATGCACAGATGAAAGAAAAGATTCATGCTGCTTAAACACATGGTAACACAAATACGTTCATAGACTGAGAAAAGCATACAGATTAGTGATTACCTTCAATTTTAGAAGGTCATGGTACACTGTGCCTTCCTCCTCTGTGAACGTCCAAACTAAGAAGGAGGCAGAATGGGTGTGTTTCACTTCCCTGAAGTGCTGTGCAGGGAATATGAGTCCCCTGGCTGGTGCAGCATTCTGCTTTGAAGTAAATCCCCATTAAACACAAAGACAAGACATGACCAGCTGTACAATCCCTTTTCTTGGAGAGTGCTCAGTGTAACCGTTGGGACTATATCAGCAGTAATAGCAGCAAGTTTGTTGACCCTGCAGTCATTTCAGAGGACTAAAAGAATAATTGTATGTTTGTGCCTCCCCTAATCTCTGGTAGCTACAGTGGGACAATTCTGCCCTCTGAGTGGAGAATCTGCATGCCTGACCCTCACACAATTTCCAGAAATATTTTCAGTAGTCTGCTAATAACATATCACCACACACAAGCAAAGATACCCAGCACTCATATCTCATAAGTCAAAAATGCCTGGTGTAAAATAGAAGACAGTATAATTATGAGGTTTACAAAAGTAAATAACACCTCTACCCAGAATCCATAAGCAGTTCTGCAAATTCTCATGAAAGATTAGTGAGATGTGCTTCAATGTGCTTGGTATTTCAACAGTGGCCTGCTCCACCTGGTCTGAGACTTACTAACCTACCTGCTTGTGGAATATATTTCCTTGGGCTGTGCTAGATGGATTAATCTGTTCACTTGGTTAACCTCCCCACTGAAAATTTTACAAAAGCAAACAGGAAATCTTGTCATAGAAGTTCAGCTAATACCTTGTCCTTGTGAAGGGGTACAAGCTCTGAAGTGGACAGTTTGAATTGATTGAACTATGTTACTCTCACTGACTTGGACTACCAACATATAGTGTATATAATGGCTCATCCCCAGGTTATGTCTAGACCAGGAAACAGATTGTCTGTTGAAGTATGTTAGCTCATGGATTTCATAAAATACATTTTCAGAAGGATTTTACACTAAGTGTGTTTAACACAACCTATGCAGTCTTTATAATAAGCCTCATTCAGAGAGGTACCTCTCTCACTTGTTGAATAGTCTCTGCCTTGCCTGTAGTGCCTTGTTCCTGATTTCATTCTCTTACTCAGCTAGGACTTAATTGGTACAGTTGCGCTGTGGCAAACCTACAAGCAAGTTTATAAAGCTATAAATGGATCTGCAACAAAGATCGGTAATGGCAAAGCCCATTAGCTCTAGATGGTTAAAGCAGTGAAGAAAACTGTCTGCTTCCATTTCATTTGCCTTTACTGACAAATTATAAATTGTGTCAATTACACTAGAGCAAACAAATGTTTCGGACTTTAAAAAATGTTCTCTGTGTAGCAATATTTGGTTTAAAGTTATGCTACTGGCATTCTTCCAAATACATTTGTAGTTACTGTAGGCAGAAAAGCCAAATTTATTACATTTTGTTTGAGCAGAGGTCATTGCAACATTGTTGTTATGTATTCTGGAAGTCTTTTAAGCTCTTCAAATACTAAATGGAGTTTCAGTGAGCTGGAACCACATACTGAATCTTATTACAATTCATTCAGTATTGCTTCTAGCTTTTACATATCTAACAGGGTCAAAAGTACATACTGTATGTCAACACAATTGTTTCTTTAAATTATTTTCCAAATTAAAATTTCATTTCTATTTTTCACACCTAAAGCAGAAATATTCTTGCAGACGGTCCAAAATGAATATACTGATCATGGATATTATGTACTGTAGCATGAATGCTGCACTTCATGCAAAGTTCTCATCAGCATGTGAGCTGCAAGCCCCAGGACTGTACAGAGAACACAGACTGCAGCTTTCTGACTGGCCAGAGAGGGTGACGGGTTGTCGAAGAGAGTGTGGAATAAGTTGCTTCTTCCCCTAGAATCAGTGAGTTTTCAAGGTGCTGTTCATTATTTGGTCTGCTGAGGGCATTGAATTACAAAAACACTGACTGCGGTGATATTATCTGCTTCTGAAGAGATCTGCTCATACTTCCATGCTAGTGCCTTGTGCAGTTTCATAAGAACTGACAGTAGGATAATGTCTCTGATTTCAATTCTGGAAAGAGTAGCAAAAGGTCTTTTTTGAGCAATTATACTGGAATTTGTAATGCTGTGGATGCAAGATCTGTGTCAAATTTTGCCTCTGTCATTTTAATGATTTCATTTTTTTATTTATTTGGAGATATTTAGCCACAACGGGTCTTTGAGATTGAGAAGCTGAGCTTCAAATGCAGCTCATTTCACCACACCTTATTAATTAATTTATTTAATTTACCACTTCCTTCTCCCTTTTGCTAACACCTCCAAAACATACCTGAGCAAAGGGTGCATCTGTTTTCTACTGAGTGCTCATTCTTTCCAGGGGAGCTAGAGATGAAAAATATACATGAGAGAAACATTTTAACTGGGTTTATTTAAAGAAAAAGATCACTCCTGCTGTCCAGTTTCTAGCATTTTCTCCAGTTTCTTAGTGCACAGTAGCAGAAAAGTGTGGGCAAAATGCTGCCATCGTGTGGCTTTGTATTTATGGTCTCATATTTTTTCATTTGTCTCAGTAAGTTTTACTCATCTTTTCTCCTTCTCTCACCCACCTCCATCTCATTTTTTTGAGCAGGAGGTCCCAACGTGAGTGAGCGTTGTTACGAGCTAGGTCAGCAATCTCATCATCTTCTTGAAAGATGTGACAGTCATTACATGCTAAATAATGAAGCAAATTGCCCTGTATCTAGCCACTGAAGAAACTATGAATACGTAGACATCAAAAACTAGACTATGCAAACATGGGCAGTGCCCAAGCCGTCCTTCTAAGCCTAGGAGCTCTGACTAAAAAAAAAAAACAAACCAAACCCGCAAAGAGTAAGGGATTGATTTGCTCACAGCTGTATGTCTGGTTGCCAAGAGGGAAAAGTGGCAAGTCACCACAGAAAAAGAATTACAAAAAGGCAGCCAAGAAAATGCAAAGTGAAGAATTAGAAACATGTCTCTGGGAGAAGACACAGAGGTAGAGCTTTTGTCTGAGTGCTAGCTGGAAAGCCTTTTGGATCATTTAGCAAAGCAGTGCCTTCCCACAGCTCAATCCCTGCCATTTTCTAAGAGCTGTAGGGCTGCGAAAACAGTGTGGGTTGGAGCTGCAAGTGTCTTGTTCTGGTCCCCTACTCCAAGTCAAGATCACCTATTCTTAAAGCAGTCCTCACAAAGGTTTATTTTAACAGGGTCTTAAAAAACACATGGAGATAGCTGTCTACCAAGCAGTCATTTTCCAACTCTATGGTATCTAACTGTCCCTGACTTTTTGTAATTTCCAACCTAAACTTTCCTTGGTGTAATTTAAAACTATTGTCCTGTTCCCGAGAAATGTAGAATATTTATTCCCTTAGTTTCATTCTCACTTTTGTTTGATCACATCTTCTCTTCCCAAACTACTCCAGCGTCTTCAGCCTTGTCTTGTAGGTCATGTTGTGTAAACTTTTTTACTCTCCTATTGTAGAATTATGGTCCCTTTACAGGCAGTGTGTTGTGTATAGTCAGGTTAAATAGACAGTTATGTTAATATGTGATATCCACATCAATATTTATGCCTAACATATCTGAAGGTCCAAATATTGTTATTCAATTTGCCCTCAGGCCAACATTTTCCCTTAGCCAACATTTTCTAGAGGGTATAGTTGATGGCAAATTTAGTATCGTTCACAACAGACACAGGAATGTATGATATAAAAGGCTGAGTACACACTCATGACTCAAAAGACCTTCTAATCTCCAGTGCAAGTCAATGTGCAGAAGAGATCATTTTCTGCTCATACTGGGAAAGCTGGAGGAACTGAAAAATATCAGTAACATATTGAATTTCCAGTCCAGTTATACAATAGCCAACCTATTATCTAGTTCAGAGAAATTTTGATATAGCTTAATCCTTTGGCTGTTTTTTAATTTTCATAAAAGCACAACGTTTGTTTTTTTCATCTGACTCTCAGTGTAAGACCGCTGTGATTGTCAGTGGATTGACCCTGGGGAAACCCTGATTAGAAACAGGAAAAGAAAGAAAAAATCCTGAGGTCCTCTTCTATATTTTCCTCAAAATCTTAAGTGTAATCAAGAATATAATGTGTTGCACTATCTTATCCATTCTGCAGGTATAGATGCATGAAAGTATTACTGTAAAATAAGCTGTGGTGTGAGTTTTTCATCAGCTATTCCACATCACTGGGCTATGTTCAGTCTCTTCCCTCTTTGTCAAATATAAGGTCTTCTCCCACTCGATAAGTGAGAACTAGGGTACCTTGTACTTAGTGAAGCTGTGTGTGCATGTGTACTTACCAGGTGCTGCATGGATTTAATGCTGTGCTTTTGCCAGTAATTTATAACTCTGTATTGCATTTGCATTCAGCACTTGATTCATCATCCTTCTGAGTAAATGGGTGTACCTTATTGGGTCCTGGCATTGACCTTGAGTGCACTGCTATAACACATCTTTCTTCTGCTGATTCTGTCAAGCCAGCCTGGATGATAGCCAGGCAGTTTCAAAACTATATACAGGTTTTGCTTTAGAGCCTTAAATGTAATCTCTGATTAAACTTTTCAGTTTTCTATTTAGATTCTATCATAATAAATTGATATGTATGAGACTGCTTTGGGAGGCTGTAGAATTTCTGTCACTGGAGGATTTTAAGGACAAGTTAGAGAAACATCTGTCAGGACTGGTTAGGTATAGTTGATGTAACCTGGAGGTAAAATAGGTGACCTTAGACCATTTTTCCTCTTTTTTCTTTGATTTTATAATTGGCCACTGAGAATACAGTTGGAAAGGCAGTGACTTTATTCTTCAGTATGAAGTCTTCTTCCTAAACTAAACTCAAATGCCATTGTTCATTTGTTTGGGTTTTTTTTCTGTATGGGTAATTTGGAGTGTCAGGATATTTTGTTCCAGCAGTTTTCAGCTAAATACTTCACCTGGGATTTTTTTGGCACAGTCAACCTTTTCCAAGGTGTCGTCCAGCCTTTATGTAATATGGGCAGAACCAGTTTCTACACATTATTCTTTTGCAAAACACTGCAAAAAAGGAGGGCATTTCCTCTGCTGCTACCTTACCTGGTCCCTGCTGAATCTCTTCTACATTACAGAAGTGGAAATAAAATTGGAAGAAAAAAGCAATTAAAGCAAACTGAACTCTCGCTCGGCACAGGCTAAATACCAGAGCAGAAAGGACATGCAGATAACCTAAAGTAAAAATTATTGCTGCTTTCAATGCACCAAAGAGAGTTTATTTTTATGTATGGAAACTTGATTTGCTCTGTGCACACCAGCTTTAGGGTTATCTGAGATCAAAGTAACATGTAATTTAAGGAGACTTCAATGTCTTTGCCTCAAACCTAGGTTTTTATAAAATATCTTATGGAACAAGGAAGAAGACTACCCCTTGGTAAGGATTTCAGGACTGGAAAATGTGCATTAAGTATCTGACTGGGATATTATGAAGGACCTTTTAAATTAAGAACAGGCTGTGCTTATTTTATTCATACCATGACAACATTCAGGAACACTCAGTGGGTTTCTTCCCAGATGAGACACAAATGCTCTGATTGGTCCAACTGATATCTTGAAAATATCTTGAACTACCATTTATAAAGTAGTTCTTACATAAGGACCAGGCATCTTGTACTACAAACAAATTAAGTTAATATGACTATAGCTGAGGATTTCAGGGAAAGTTTTGCTCTTTGTGATGAGTCCCTACTTTATTTGCCTAGAATTTTCCCTTTAACTGAGCACATTGAAACCACCAATTGCTTTCAGTCTCTTAAAGTCAGACTTTCCTGCTGTATTTATACTAGAAAAAAGGTCACTTTTTAAATGCAGAAAACTGAGTCTTCCTGCTGAAAAGCTTTCTATTAAGTTTCAAAACAAATCTCCTCTGCCTGCTGCCTGTTCCTTTTCCCTTGATGCTAGCCCAGCACCTTTCCCTGGCTTCCCTGATTGCCTGAAACTGCACAGTTCTCTCTGGGTCACTAGGGAAAGGTGGGATTTGGAGTGCTTTGTGTTTTGTTTTGTGGGTTTTTTTCCCCCTCCTCTCATGAGCTTGCAGGCATACCTGTTCCTGCAGCTCAGGCAGACTCAAGGTGGCCTCAGTTCTTCCCAGCACCAACCCCCTTCCCACCAGCTTCTGCACTCCTGCCCAGCATGCAGCCCTTAGGAGCGGCTGGATAGGCAGCCTCGTGCCCCCTAATACTAATAACCAATAAAAGAGATGTGATATATTAAGTTGTTTTTATTTTTTCTTTTTTTTTTTCCAGGCAGTTTCACTTACATTCCCATTTATGTGGCTTCTCATATTGCAGAACAGAAGTGAGAAAGATGCTTCTCCTTGAAGGACATCCCAGGTTCTCCTTGAAAGTGAATCAATAATTATCTGCAGTATCTGCTTTGTGATTCAACACACTTCTAGTTTAAAGAGAAACATAAATTCAGATTGCAAAAGTATTTTTAAAGGGTCATTTGCTTGTCATAGGAATTATCATTTCCTATGACATGATTATGATAAATTGTAGGAAATGTTTCATATAAAGGAGCACATCAAGTATCAAGTATGGAATTAGAAATCAGAAGGCAATCTCAATACTTGAAGATTTTGTGTGTCCTATTCTTACCAGGTCATGTAATCATTCTTTCCAGTGTTATCCAAAGAAATACATTTAAGAATCTGCCAGAATTTCACACAAATTTATTGTACTTTATGTAATCTAATTCATGCCAATTAACAATGTAACTCCTGATGGCCTTGATAAACTTTTTTATTTAACAGAACTAAGAAGAGTCTCTTAACCAAGAAAAATAAGTATCTCCAGAGTCTCGCTAAAGTAAGTGCCTAAAATAGATAGGATGAGTCACTGCTTGGACATGTTTTTCTCCATTGATGAGGGAGGGAGCTTAAACCAATTGCATAGGTTTAGGCATCTTTAGACATTTTATGTTAGTTGAGAAGAATCTTATTCTAGGTGTTTCCATCAAACAAAGATACAATTTCAAGTTTGATTTTTCTGGGTGGACTGTTACTGTCATTCTTCACATAAAGATGTCTGAGCTGGAGGGCTGAAAGACCACACCAGAGGTGACATTTACAGTGTAAATACAAAGCAAAAAACCAAACACACACACACAAAGCAAAATTATTGCTTTTTTAGTTGCAGAACCATGTTTTTCAGATAGAAAAAAAACCAACAGTGTGAAAGTGTACGGTGTGAAACAAAGGAGAGAAAGAACAGGCAGACATTCTAAATTTGTGCATTTCCTCTCCAGCTTGCCTTGATTCATATTATGTATGAGGCTTCCGTGAGTTGAAGGAGACATCATAAAAAGCCAGACAAACAAATAAAACCACCTTTGAACAAAATATGAGAAAATGTCAGAGACGACAATACGGTGCCACAGGACACAGCAGGAGAGACATGAAGCTTGTGGCTTTGAGTTTGGGGCAGGAAAAATTAGCAATTGCTAAAAAAATCCTGGGATTCTGGGGTCAGATCTTAATAACTTCTCTATTTTGGTTGCTAGGATTTTTTTATCAATCATAGGTCAAGCACTCAGAGTTCAGCCCAGTGTGCTTGCTATTGATCTTAGAAAAATCTGGCCAGTTAGTCAGAATCTTTATGGAAGCATATTTTAATACATTTTCAACGTTAGCATCCATGCCCCTGGCCAGGGAGGAAGATATGACAACCACCAGAGGCAAGGGTAGAACAAGGTCAGCATTTATAACTTCTGTAATGAATTCTGGACCTTGTACCCAGAAATCTTTAACCAAGGGGCAATCATAAATTAAGGGAGTTAAAACTTGACCATAACTTCTGTCTTACAAAAAGGCTCTTTATAACTTGATTCATCTTTAGGGAACACAGAGACTGTTACATAACAGCAGACTAAGATGTTAAAAGAAAGTTTTCCCAAACCAGTTTTCCTGTAGTCCAGCAATCTGATAGTTTTCATTCCGATCATCAGTCTAAAACTCCCCTTAAGAACTGATATAATTTATAGGCTGTTGAGCAGTTATGTGAATACGGAACTTTGACAAAACTGTATGAATCAAGTGTTGCATTTCCTTTTTACTCCGGGGGAAAAACAAAACAAAACCAAAACAAAAACTAACAACTAAACATTTTAGATGTATGCTTATTGAGACACTACCAGAAGAATGTAAAAACTGAAGAGAGTTTCCGACCAAGGGAACACATTATTCCAGGATTTGAGGCAGAACATTCAGAAAGATCCAGAATTTGCCTTTCACAAAGTAATTAAATCTGGCAAGTGAGGGAATTTACTTCATCTGGTCTGATGTTTATAGGGATAGATAGTGGTTCTGCAGTTTGGACATGAGAGAGAATATAAAATGAGAAAGAAAAGAGACCTGGGGGAGAAAGTTGTGTACTGTTCAAACTCAGAATCAACAAAACCAGTACAAGTTGTTGTTCATGCTGTAGCATAAAGTGCACGATAAAATGATGCCCAGAAGCAATACAGTAAAATGGCTTATCTACCACAGTACTTGCTAAAACAGTCATAATATATTCAAATGGAGAACTAGGCTTTGGTCCTTGGGCACTGGCATAAATAATTTTCATGTCTTTGCATATAGGAGGTCAATATTTGCTAAATAAGAAACACCCCCATAGCTAAGAGAAGCTTAACCAAGAAAGAAAACCCTCCAAGAAATTTAATGCTTGTTTGTTTTCAGAAGCAATTATATGATTTGCAGATTGGGTACAAACCTGGAAGAGATTTGTTTGATGCTGATGCACTTTCTGGAGCCACTTACAAATACAAAGCAAGATAAAGCCAACGGTTTGCATATGTGGTGGGAAAGAGATCACATTTGCTCTCAGTGTTTCCTCTGGCTGCTGGGTAGGGCAGGCAGAGAGCAAGAGGTCCCCAGAATTGCAGCGCAGCCATTCGGTCAAAGGCTGGGAGAGCTCCCAGCAAGATACAGAGCAGCTGCATAGCCAAGTGCCAGATGAGATGGAAAGGAGAAATCTCAAGGGGTCCAGAGGGAACTGTAGTGATTTTTCTAACTACCAGTTACTCTGAAGGAAGGGAGCTGTCCCTGCAATAAATCCTTTAATTTTCATCTATTTAACCCTGATTTTTCCTGTTTAAGGACTTAGTTATTCTGGAGTGAGTTTTGAAAAATCTCTAGATTTTTTGATTCCAAAAGTCTTGGGAAGTTTATGCTGTATTCTCTTAGGGAAAATGATGCAGGCAGGCCCATCACAGCATGCCAATCAGTTTAAAAAAGAAAAAACAAAACCTGCCTTTCCAATACTGAAGGGAAAGCAGATTGCCATTGCCCCCAAACCACTATTAAGAATAAGACACAGCAAAAAATTATTAAGAGTATTTGGAGAGTGTAATCATAGCCTTTACTGTCTCTCTGAGGGACAGCTGCCAGGCCTAACTGGGATTTTGCTTAAACATATCTGCGTGGTGCTTTCTAAAATATAACAAAGAGATGTTTAATGAACTTACACAAAGATTATTTGGGGGCAGAAAATTATGAAAGATGGGGAAGATGGCTTATGCAGGTCTCAAATATGCTGGGATATTGAGAAATCTTCACAAAACCTAACCCAACTATAAAATCAGTGATGAGTTCACACACAAGACTGGATTAACTGGAATCAAATAAAGTATTTGTTCAAGACATTCATATAATTTCCCTGATTTTTACTGATGAGGTAGTACTCAACACCTTACTGTTGCTATTATACTTAGTTTCATAAGGTAAGCCTTTAACTTTTATGTTTGATAACAAATCACATGCATGACTTTAAGCTGCTCATAGTAAGACTGGACATAAATATATATTGCAAGTCCTAGCTATGTCAAGTGATCCAAGAACCTTGTGGAAAACAATAATGCAGCCTCTGACACTGCGTCAACATGTGGTCCTGTCTCCCGACTTTCCGTTCTCTTTTCTGGTGAAAATTGACAATAAGACTTGCTAGCACCACTGTTACCTAACAGGAGGTCCACTGAGGACTTGCTGATGTAAAAGAAAACTGAAAAATCTTCCAATTTATTGCCTGGAGCTGGCAAAACTTCCTAAGAGAAGACACTGTTCATATTTCTGTAATGGGAAAGAATGTCACAGCCCCCTGTGATAGGGAAAGCAAAAGTCTTTCTTTCCACATAGAGACAAATGGAGAAAAGGGCAACACCTCTCAATGCAATAACAGCAGAAGAACAGAGAGACGCCTGAGTTGTCTGTTTTGCCTGCCGAGGTTGAAGCCAGAAGCAGCTCCGGCAGCTTGAAATAGATGAGCCTCAGGGAATGCCACCACCAGAGAAGGTGGCCCAACTGCTCCTGGGCAGCTGATGTGCTGACCACCTTGGAAAGCCCCTCTGCACTGTGGAACAGCACAGGCACTTAATAAGTACTCCCAGTTCTTGTACTTAAGAAGTTATCAATAGGTACCCAGTTTTAAATTCTGTACTTTGCTAGTTGTGTTTTATCTCTGCTGAGCTGTGGAAACCTGATAAAGAAAATGGCATATTTGAGAAGATCGGGTATGAGCTATTTGGCATTGAGGTCACGAACAGCATAGACTACAAAGTCCCCAGTTTTTTAAGAACATCTTAAAGATATTATTATATTTTTGTATCAGATATATCTTATATCTTTCTCATAACCTCTTTAAGTAACACTGTGGAAATGTAGACTCCATCCAGAGCTGATGATGTAAATTCCTGATGAGTGCACTGAAATCCAACTTGTGTCAGCACAGCTGCACTTGTGAGATAATTAGGCAGGATGCGGTAGTCTGCAAACTGAACAGAGCCAGGGCAAGGGTTCAAGCTCTGGCCTTCAGTTATCCATTTTGCTTAATAGTCTTGGTGAGGTGAACAGGTCAGAGACAGTTCTCATTAGTCAGTACGGATGAGGCTGCTCTGTACAGGGATTCACAAGGTGTGCCAAGGTGCTCAACCTTAGGCTGGCCACCTTCCCTGGTGAGTTTATCTGCCTTGTGTCTACTATGCCCATGACTGCGCAGCCATGAGATCCCTGTTAAAAAGCTGATACAGCATTCTGAAAAGGTCTGTAGCTCTCCAAAAGGATGTTGATGCTGGCTGCTGCCTGGTTCCAAAAATTCCCACCCAGGATCTTCCTTCTTCCCACAGATCCCCAGCAACTAATGAATTTAGTCTCATCCTGCACTCTTTTATCCACATGTATTGACACCATAAATCTCACTGTCTCATCAGATTTATGCTATCATATTTGTTACGGTAATGAGTCAATGATGACCACTCTTACATTGCATATATTAACTGCCAGATAAAACATTTGAGCAATTTTTTTTAACGAGACTCTTGTTTTGAGGCCAGGGTAACAAAAGATCGGAAGTGCAAGCTTTGCCAAAACACTTTAAAGCTACATTATTACACAATGGTGATAAAGCATTTAT
This sequence comes from Haliaeetus leucocephalus, assembly GCF_000737465.1. Taxonomy (NCBI): domain Eukaryota; kingdom Metazoa; phylum Chordata; class Aves; order Accipitriformes; family Accipitridae; genus Haliaeetus; species Haliaeetus leucocephalus. The sequence goes on from NW_010972556.1 coordinate 305,328, forward strand.
GGAATGATTTTAAATTATGATGATCATCATCTACTTTGTTCAACACATTTATTAGAATTGCTATTCAACCATTAAGTAGCTGGGTCTCCTGGACAGAAAGATAAAGACTCATTTAAACATTAAAATGTTGGAATGATGCCATAATGACCGAGGAGGAAGCAAAATCCTATACCTGCTCAAACAATGGTGATGAGAAATATCTGAACCCACAGGGTTATTAAGACATCAAATAGGTGATTGCTTTTCAGCTGTGCTTTCATTTATTATGTATTAATGGGCTTGCTTAATATTTATCTTTATTCATGAAGTTCAGGGACAATCATCTGGAAATAGTAATTTTTCCTTGGATTGTTTACCAAATTTTAAGTAGTTCAGAATCTAATGTAAGGTTATCTGTTTCCTCCAAGTTGCTGCTGCTCATTACCATCTACTAGGTAGCAGAGGATATAATTATTACTAGAGAGTGCTTGAATGACTTCTTGCAATTGGAATTTCAGTAAACCTTGCCAGGTCATCTAGTAATATTAAGGAGACATCTGAGCCATCAGTCTCTTGACAATCAGCTGACTTTTTTTCAGATGGTGAAGTCAGTAGATGAGTTTACATGTTTTTTCATGCAGTGGTAGGGATATCTTATTTGAAATGCTTGAGGTGCTTACTATTTCATGCTCCTATGACTGTTAATGCATACAGCAGCCCCATAAACCCTGTAAGAGACTTGAAAATATTTAGTTATTGCTACCTTACCTATCTTTTCTGGTGTCTGTGCAAATGTAAGTTATAGTGTAAAGGAAGTCTTTTTACAAACACAGTTATCAAGACAAATAACTTTTTTTTTTCAAGTTTGCTATTAAAGCAAGCACAACTCCATCCTTATGTGGCCTAAGGGACCCTCACTTGGGGCATTATGTGGTTCCCTGTTAGCATGGCCTCATCTCAGTTCTGTTACACACTTTCATAGCTCATGCTATATTGCCATGGGTGGTGGTAGCTCAGGCTCCCTGGCTTACTTCCATGGTCCTGACATCATATAACCCCCCAGCCGCTCTTCCACTTGACTCTTCAGTGAGGTACTCAGGCCCATGGGGAAACTAGTGTGGCAGTGCTTTCCAGTCATTCCTACAGAGAACCTGTCTGTATTAATGGTATGTCTACACATCAAAATAGAGGTGCAACTGTGGCAAGAATGAGGTGGATCTAGCTTTATAGCTTGTGTGACACAGCCTCTGGGGACCACGGGTACACGTTCTTATGTCCACTCTGGGTTTAGAAGCATGCTGCAGTTTTTTTATACTGGGATCATTATCTCATCTATCAAGATTAAAATTAGCACCATTCTTTTAACTCAGTTTAAATGCCATAGTCTCACCTTCATTTTGTGGCCTACAAAAGAGGAAGGAAAAAGTCTTTGTGCCATTCATTCATAGCGAAGTTCATTCAGATAACTATTTCCAGTAATTCTGATTCCCTTTAAGCTTTATCAAAAGTGTAATGGCTCTTTAAAAAAGGAAAGATATTTGGAAAGGGAAAGCTTTCAACATTCATCTTAATCTCTACATTGTGCTGCTATGGTCTGAGAGTGCATTTCTGTACATTTTGCTCTCAGTCACGTAGGTCAACCTTCCTGTGGATGGGAGCTAAGAAAACCCACACTGGTAAATGTTTCAGCAATACAGGAGCCACATGAATCCTAAAGAAACCTCAAGTTTAATGTATTATCCATTTTCTGATCATATTGTTTGTATGCCATGTTCTTGCATGTATCCTATATATGCAGTGTGTACGTCAAAATATATCAAAGTAAATAATTTGTAAGTGCTGACACAAATATATAGCACCTTTCTATACCACAGAAACATGGTGTGTATATATATATAGGGTATTTGTAACAAACACAGTAAGGATGGATAATTTAATTTTTAATGTTCCCTGCCAGTGAAAGCATCAGGCTAAACTTCTTATGATCTGCGAGTGACTACAGACAGTGTAGCTCTTTATTTTTTCAATTAAGCGAATTATGTTTAAAGGTAATTGATTAATTGTGCCTAAATTCTATTTTTTGTTATTCCATGTCTTATTTCAGCTGGTTAGGATAACAAAAGTGTCTTAGTCAGGGTAATATGTAGGTCTATTACAGCTTAGAAACAAAACCAGTTCCCCTTTGGAAGCGTTTTTTTCTTATTCATGTTACATAGATGTGGAGTGGTTGCTTACAACTGCATTTGGCAGCATGAGGGAGAAGATCTTAGGATCTTATCTCTCTCTTCTAAGATATTTGTTTTCTTCTTCCCCTCTGGCCAGTAGTTTGCTCTCCTAGGACAGCTGGAACAGCAACACTGGAAAGTAGGGCATTGGTAGTAGAAAGCAAACTATAATAAATAGAATTTAGAGTGAAAAGGGTGGGGTTTGTTTGATTTTTGCTCAGAAAATTATCCTATGTACTTCAGCGCTTGCCTGAAGTGTCTGGCCTGTATTGGATGCAGCTAAGTAAGTGACAGCAAGGCAGCTCCACATTCCCTGATCCTAAACCTCTACATTTGCCTCAGTGGAAATTACAGCAGCGTAGGACTGCTCTGAATTAATGATTAACTTGGCTCTGGTCCCATAGGAGCCATCTGGGTGGACCTAAAGCAGAGCGGCTGCTGGCTGGCAGGAGCCTGTGAAGGAAAAGACATGGGAGAGAGCTGTGTAAGTAGACAGTAACCTGGGATTTGGGGGATCTCGTTGACCAGGGCTCCATGGATACTATGGTAGTATGTAAGGAACTCTAAGCTTAGGTTACTTGCTTGATTTAAAAATCTGACTACTCTCTGTTGTGCTCTTCCTAATTTTTCAGTCCTCTAGTCATGTGGTTTCTCTTTCAGAGGTAGCAGGTGAGCTGTGTCCCAGTATTATTTGGCTTTTTCTTTGTGAGGAGAGTGGGCAAAGGGATTTTTATTCTTCATTGCAAATGTCATTACTTTGAAGAACAAGGGGAGCAGTGAGACCTGGCTAAGATACAAATATGCCATGGAGGAAAAACCTCATTTATTGTGGAAATTGATAATTGCATAGGAAATTTCCATAAAAATGAAAAATTATTATTTTGAAGCCTTTGGGCTGTTTTAAACTAAGATGTTGGATGAAGAAAGCAACTGAAAAGTAAAAGGACACTTTCACAATATGTTTGAAAAAATATTTGAGAAATAAGCATTATATATAAAGGAAAGAAAAATACACTACAGAAGTGCCAGTAGCAGATTAGAAAAAAAGAGATGCACACTTAAGGAGAAAAATCTTCTTTGTGCTTTAGGTATGCATCATAACCTGATCCTAGAAAAGTAGTTGAGTTGTCCTGAAAAGATGTGGTCCTTTTTGTAAGTAGTTTTTATCATTTGGTTTTACTTTGTTGGTAATGTCTACTTTTCTAATCCCTCAGGTAATACAGCACTTCAGGAAGCTGAATGATGATCTTAGTATCTAAGTTTGCTATTAATTATGTGTAGTAATGTTTGAAGCTCTCGTGACATTGACATCACAATAATGCTAAACTTTTCTGACAAGGAATTGCTGATGTTTTATGTGGCTAGAAGCAGCTGCCCCCTGGCCCCCTCCTCCTAGCTTCCAACCAACATGAGCTTGCTGTGGGTACAGCATCTTACCCAAGGTATCTTCAGTAGCTTTTCTCACTTCTATAGTTTTGCTCCAAATAATGACATGAGACAAGTTCAGGGCCCCCTGTTTAAAGAGGTATAGTGAGATATGAGAGCTTCCTATCCTCCAGAAACCTTGCTTTGGGATGGGTACTGGCAGAACCTTCCCAGGTGTTATATTTAGATACAGGACACATGCTGTGAGAAGGCAGCTGTTCCTGATGCAGTGGGAATGTGACTGACTGATGCTCCAAAGATGCCCCAGAGGCTTGCAGCGTGGTTGAGAAGACCCACCTTTGTGTTGTGCTCTTTGTGAGCCACATAACAAAGCAGAACAAAGGCAGTCTCACAGGGTGACTTACTTGGGAGCTAGAAACTGCCTGCTTAGGTCCACCAACTTGCCCAATCCTTGTTACAAAGACTTTAATGAAAGGCAGATTGTGCTCTTGTTCACTACAAGCATTTAGGTCATTATGTCCCTGGAACCAGAAGTCCTTTTGTCCTTGGATCAAGTCTTCAATCACCTGATTAAAGCCAGATGCTGCAAATGCATGAGAATTTAAGCATTGGGCCCCAGTAAATATGATGAGATATTCTCAGAAGGAAAAACACTGCTTATTGTTTCCAGAGCTATTTTTCAAGCCACATCCTTTCATTAAGGCACTGAAGTCCAAACCATTAATACTGAGCTGTTATCAAGGCTTAGCCCTTAGATTTTTTACCCCATGTAATATACTCAGCTGGAAATGAACCAGGTCCCTGGAAGGCCCTGGGTAAGTGGTGAGACTCCCCATTCATTCAGAAGCTTAAGTTATCAAAAATCAAATCCAGAGGAAAAAATAAAGTGAATATCTGCCTCCCTGAGCCAGGACATTACTCCCGCTCTATGGGCTTTGTCAGTGAGAACTTTCACGGGGCTTTCAGGCACAGCTGAACAGGATGAAGTGGTGGATATTTGGGCAAAGGATGCTCATATGTTTTTCTCTTGCTGGAATTTATATCCATAATATAACATGTTTTGATCACATCCTCCTAATTTGTGACTTAGGCGAGAGAACTATTTTGAGTGTGGTTCAGCATTTAATAACAGCACCGCTTAAGCTAAATCATGAATGTTTGTGATTACTTTGCATTTGGATTAGCTCCTCAGTCCAGTTCACCCTATAACTTCATGAATGCTCATGCAAGCATCACACAGAGATAGAAAAGAGGTCAGAGAAGCAGAGGGAAGGTGCGCCAATTAGAACCCGTACAGCTACCAGGGAGTTGTTCGAGAAATTGGCTTTGGGGTTTGGACAAGAGGTATTTCTTATCTGTGTTTGCACTTCATTTTCCAGTGCTCACTGGTAGAAATATAGGATGTTAACTATACTTTATACAGGAATCCAACATGACAGGTTAGGTGGCAGAGGCATTTAGTTTCCGAAGTCATATTCATAGCTCAGATTGTCTGAATTCAAACAGAAGATTAAGGCAAAATTTATGTAAATGCCTAGCCATATCCCCAGATACTTGATATATGTCACTGCATTGCTCTTCTCATAGCAGCAAAATGTTAATTCTCATCTTTTTAATCACTGTGAGTAGTCACCTCATTGCTAGTTTTCATTTGACTATTTATATTTAAATTAAATCCTGATGTATTGAAGTTATGTTGTGAGGGCTAATATCTGCTGCTGAATCAGTGGTAGAGTCACAATAACACACAAGCTTTCTAGTCTTTAAACCTTCTTTATGTTAGAAACAGAAGTAGCAAGGTGCAACCTAAGATGAGAAGGTGAACAATTTTGCTTAGAATTTAATTTCATTATATTCATTTACTCTTTTAGAATTTAAGCAGAGCTTTGCTTGTGAGCCTGCAGGTGAGTCCTGGCAAACTTGAGAGTGAGAGTGTGGCCTTGTCGCCATGGACGATGAATAACTGTGCCTGTCAGGGATATGAGGAGGGGTTGCACAGCAAGAACTGTCTGTGCACCCTTAAAAAACACAGTATTTGACTATACAGGTATACATTGTCCTACATGTGCAAAGACATTGTGTGAACATGTGATGTAGGACCCCAGAAGGATTGGCAAACTTCAGGGGCCTGGGTTACAGCCATTTGAATTTACTTTTAGCATTTTAACCCTAATTAAACAAGAGGCAGATGAAGACATGGAGCAAGAGCATTTAAAACATTTCATAAAAATACTTCATTAATATCTCATAAAGTATTTCATATTATAAACGCCTTTACTGGAACTTTCAAGAAAACTATCTGAATTTGAATGTGGCTGATAACTTCTGTGTGAGTAATGAAGCAAGAGTTCTTAATGTTTTTATCAGTTACCTGCAAAAATGGCTTTCAATGAGCTTCATTGGTCATGACAGAAGAACTGTATCAGCTAAATATTCATCTTAGCAGACATGTGCACAATGAAGCATTTAGATCTTTAACTTATTGTCGTGGTTTAACCCCAGCCAGCAACTAAGCACCACGCAGCCGCTCACTCACTCCCCCCCCATCCAGTGGGATGGGGGAGAAAATCGGGAAAAGAAGTAAAACTCCTGGGTTGAGATAAGAACGATTTAATAGAACAGAAAAGAAGAAACTAATAATGATAATGATAACACTAATAAAATGACAACAGTAGTAATAAAAGGATTGGAATGTACAAATGATGTGCAGGGCAATTGCTCACCCCCCGCCGACCGACACCCAGCCAGTCCCCGAGCGGCAAATCCCTGCCCCCCCCCACTTCCCAGTTCCTAAACGAGACGGGACGTCACATGGTATGGAATACACTGTTGGCCAGTTTGGGTCAGGTGCCCTGGCTGGGCATGAGAAGCTGAAAAATCCTTGACTCTAGTCTAAACACTGCTGAGCAACAACTGAAAACATCAGTGTTATCAACATTCTTCACATACTGAACTCAAAACATAGCACTGTACCAGCTACTAGGAGGACAGTTAACTCTATCCCAGCTGAAACCAGGACAATGATCTTTTTATTAGATGATGTGCCTACAAAGTATAGTGCTTTCAAGCCCAGAAGCTGTCATTTTAGTGTACTGCAGTAGATGTACTACTAATGAGCAGCCATCGCACAGTTGAACAAGCGTAGTTTTTTCAGACTAGGTAGCAGACAAAGTCTGTTTTAGGTTGCTTCTGTTGCCCATGCTGGCTCAGGCACAGTCCCTCCCTGCCTGTAAGTACAGACAGGGCACGTGAGCATCAACACTCAAGAGTACATTGTGTCCCAAAGAAATAGGAACCTAAATCTTGAAAGTTGCCACTTTTCTTGCACCAAATATGCCATGTTCAGTCAGCCTTCCTAGAAAAGAAATGGGATACATGACGTGATTGTTCTGTGGAATGTAAAATGGGATCTTTCATGCATAATTCTGACCTTTCCAACACGTTAGCAAACTGAAAGTGCTCTGGTGGGTGCTTATTAAGTGTAGGGTAAATATATGGAATTTGGGGGAAAAAATAAGCTGCAGCTGATAAATATGCTTTTTTTTGTTTCTTCTCCCCTCCAACTTTTAAGAGAATAAATGTCAAGCTTTCAGAAAGTGCTGACAGCTATCGAAAGGAAAGATCCTTCGGGATGTGGCATGATGAATTGCACAAAAGTATGTGACAGGAATAAAGGAACATTGGTTTCAACGTGAGTGGACAGATTCTGGAACTTAAAAGTCAGATCCGTACCTGGTGCATGTCAGCCAAATGTCTTTAGCACAGCTACAGAAATTAATACCAGCCTCTTATCAGCAATTAATGTTCATATTATTATTTGACAGATACAAACCACAAAAGATTGAAAAAGAAAGACAAAAATCTCCCACACATGTCTCAGATTCTACTACGGGTCTAAGGTCATGTTTTTCAATGGCCTAGCAGTAACTTTTTGCATTTAAAAACTGCACAGTTTTGACTCAGACCAGTTTTCACTATCCTACAGAAATCTAGCACTCTCTTCCACAAGAGTTTTGTATTTCATAAGACTGAAGGAACCACTGGCAGAGATGAAGATTTGTTACTTTCAGTGCTATTGATTAAGTCAGTATTAATATCTAAGGAATTTCTTTTGTAATAGGCTGTATCAAATACCTAGAAATAGAGTGATTGGATAGCAATTAATCTCATGGTTAGTTTGAGCGACAAAATGAGGGAAAACATTATCTTAACAGTGTATTCTGTTGGTATATGAGATTTTGTGCAGAAATAAAAGGAAAACTTCAACTCCGTGGAAGCCATGGGTAAGAGCGAATGAAGTCTGAGAGCAATGGGTGTTAGACATTTATGTTTGGGGCAGTGAGGGAGCACACACACATCACCAGCTCTCAGTTCAGTCTCCATCTCAGATAGCAGGTGATCAAACTGTATGAAGCACAAGCAAGACCTGAATTTGGCTAGTTATTCCTAAGGATACTTTCATAAGATAGTGGTGAAGAATGACTACACACTTCACAAATGATCCTTGTGACCTAGCACACATCTCTCAAAGCTTTGTATCAAGCTCTCAGGATGATACCTTTATTGTGCTTCCTCTTTTCAAGTGGTCTGTAAGTCCTCAAATACAGATGGATAGATAGGCTTTCTCCAACTAATTAAAATGAGTGTCTTGGCTAGTCTCCTCTTTTCTTCTTTTTCTTTTTCTAATTCAGGTAAAACCACTTCTGTTTAGCCACAACGTTGACATCTTCCCAGTCCAAATTTCATGTAAAGGCCTTTAAATCTCTGGATAACCCAGGCAGATTTAAGACAAGGGCATTAAGTGAGATGAAGCTTTGTCTGTCCATCTTGCTTAGTTTGAAATCAGCCTAGTGCCAGGAGCCAAAACATTATTTCCAGAAAGCTGAATACATGCCAACATTTACTGAGGTTCCTTGCCCAGGAACAGGCTTTATTTAACACAAGAATCTCCACTTCTGCACTGAAAATGAGCTTTGCACCTAGCACAATATGTGATTCTTACTGTTACGAACAAGTTGTCTCCCTCGAGATCTCAGAGGAAGGAGTCCTGGAAGTCCTCCACAGGTCAAAACAGATAGGGGCCTTGGGTCTTACTCTTTTGTTTACAAGAAACTCTCTGCTGTGTTGCCTGGTGAGTAAAGTCAAAACACATTCAGATCTGAAAAAAATGCCCTTAGCTGGTTGGCTGTATTCCTAGGTACAGCATATTAATCAAAATTTGTCTTTTACTCAAAAATAGTAGATATTAAAATTTTAACTGTTAGTGGATTTGCTCCTGTTGGTGGTGGCCTTATTCTGGCAAACTTGTCAAGTTTAATAGGAGTTTAAATACTTAAGTAAAAACCCTGCTTGAAGTTGCTTGACATTTGGCTCTAAAAAATCTGTGCTCCTGGAGAAGTAATTGCCCATCAACTAACCAAAAGAAAAATAGAGTAATGCAACCAGATAGAGAAGGATTGGAGTTTATGTACTGCTTTTCTCCTTTAAGGTACAAGTGAAAATGGGTTTTACCTTGAACAGTTTTCATTCCAACTTAAGGAATGTACAAATCCTACAATGTAGGATGAGAAAAAGTAAGTTTCCCTTAAGCAATACAACTATGACTTGACCAAACCCAGAGTGACACAGAATGAAATCTTTAACATAACAAGGACAGTAGAAGGACCACAGCTCCAAAATATTGTCTTTCAGTCCATCTGTTCTATTTAGTAAGAAGGCAGAGATATGCTGAGGTAGACATTCTGGGGTTTTTACCCACAAGCTCCTTAAGAGTGCAGCTACTGATATTCAGTACTAATATTTTTTTTATTTTCTTCTGCTTTTATTTTTTTAGTAGATAATACATACAGGTATTAGTTTCATTATGCCAGAAGACTGTGCTCATATGTAAACTTACATAATGACATATACTGAAAATGGGAGAACAGTTTGAACACTCATGTCAAGAGATTTTAAGCACAGCATGTGAATATTTTTTTTATAAATTAAAAAAAAAAATTCAAAAGCTAGGAATATGAACTTGTTTGGAGCACAGGTAAACATACAAGCAGCAAGATGGAGCATTTTCCTCCCTTAGCTGCTTCAAAAATCCAGGAGTCCTTGAGAGTTTTACTTTGCAACCTCACCTCTCTTGGACATTAAGATGACTCCAGCCATAATCCTAGCATTGTCCATAAACTATGCACATACAGCAGTCACAAAATTCAGGATTGGACTTTGAAACTAAAGATAGCAGCTTTGTACCAGCAAGTCATAGTGGATGAAGCCAAATTAGGGTACCTCCTTTTTCTCTACCAGAGACCGTATGCATCTGAAACTGATATATGTCTCATTCAAAACATTTGAATTTGTGCTTCTAATTGTTTGGTTTGGGTTGTTTTATTTCTCTTGAGATGTCCAAATGTTCTTTTCTTTGAGATAAGACATGACCTTGTCATCTACGTGATACAGTCAGGAGACTCAGCCCTGTGTATTTTGTGGCTCATTTCACTTTTCAGGCTATTTTTGATAATATGGTCTTTGGGGAATCAGTCCTTTCATACTTCATCTTCCTGACTCTGGAGTGGGTAAAGAGAATTGTCCATCATGGCCAAGTGGTTGGAGAAGGCTTTCAAGATGTGTTATGCCCTCTCCATAGTATAATATGGTTACTACACAGAGCTTCCCTATGCTGAAGGTCTGTGCTATAATGAACCAGGTTCAGAGGTTGTAGGTGCACTAAACTGGAGCTGTCTGGGGATTATCTTGATGTCAAGATTGAATTTGCCTGTCAGGCCATCCAGTGAATCTAGATCTTGGTCAGTAAATTGTGGGACATGCAACATGTGTGCGCTGTTTCCCACTACTTTTGTTCTCTCAAGTCAAGCGATCTGTGGTGAAAGCCTGTGTTCCTCTACACAGCCTTGCTTGTCACTGTCTCACAACTTCATGCAGCTACAAATCATGTGCACATGAATGGTTCTGCAAACATCAAGAAGTGTAAGATGCGGAGGATGTGTATGTAAATGTATTACCTATGTTCAGGAACAGTGTTGAAAGCATTTCCAAAAACCTCAATACAGTCATCAAGCAGACATGAAGGTCTTGTTGCTCCAAAACTGTGCAGTCAGGTAGTAAATAGGGATGACTTTGACGCACCAGGGTGTCTAGTGATGCTGTAGACTTTAAATGACAAAGCTTGCATGAGTGGCCACCCAGAAACTCAATACAAGACAGTAGACTACTGTTTGATACCTAAACTTTTCTCTGTCTTAGAACATGTTCAGGAAAAAACTTATCTCTCCAGATCCTGGTCTCAGAAACCACATGCCTGTTCCACCAGCACCTTTAACCACAGATTAAACACCCCCAGACTCCTGCAATTTTGTGATTAGACATTGCAATCAGCTGATACACACATTCAGGCTACCACCGAAGGGCAATGGAGCTCAATTCTGCAACTGAGTGATCACAGCCTGCATCTTAAACCCTGCTCAAGCATTTATTGTACCTTAGACAACCAGTAACACTCAAAAGTCAGCATAAGGCATTTAAGTTTCTTTATTAAGGAATGTCAACAATCTTGCTTAACAGCCATATAGTGTTAGAAATATTGGTGTGTGTGCATGCACATGTGCTTATGCGTGTTCTTCCAAACCAACTGTGGATCAACCAGTAACTACAAGAGGCCAGGTATAATTAGTGGCATTAAAATTTGCAGTATTTATAAAAATTATTTTTAAAAAAACTCAGGTACTGTCTGAAAGTATGGGGTTTGTATGAGTTTGCATGCTGATGGAAGGCTATGGGAAACATAGTGAAGGCTGTATAAGAGCTTAAATTCTAGGTATTAAGATTTTTCTAGATGGACAATACTTATAAAATTATCTTTCTCACTGTGTATGTGTAGATATAACAATATATGTGTGTGTGAAAAATAGAGCTCAGTTTTTTACAATTTTTTTTTTCATGAGCTGGCTGATGTGAACTAGACCTGTAAATGGATCCCAAATTAGGTAAACCCTTGGCTTTGCACAACAGAACAAAATTCCTAGAAGCTCCTGTAGTCATGAGCTGAGATTGATCAGAGTATTGCCCCAGATTCTTCTATGATTCTCTGAGAGTAAAAACCTTCTTGGTTTATTTTCATGTGGCTTCAGTTTCATAATAACATGACTTTCTATCTTCACCCAAATCTCCAAAGGCAATTTCAGCATGTGTGTAAGATTAAAAAAAAAAAGTAAACTAACATCTGTTCCTGTGTGAACTCATAAATAGAGGAATAATCAATAGCTACACAGAGTTATAAATGTCACAGCTCCATACTCACAGCATTCAGACTCATAATGGGGGAGCTTGCAAAGATCAAGTCTTTTCATGCTCCAACTGGGATTATACTGCTTGTGTTGCCAAAAATATTGAACAGGCAGTTCCAGTGTTGTAGTAAGAGGCTTTCATTGATTTGTCAAGTCATTATTTGTGCTTGGTGGTTAAAAAATGAGTAGACTATTTTAGATACATTTCCTTGAAAATACTAATCAAATTGAAGCTGTTCCCTGAAGTACCTTCCAGCATTTCTGTGATTAGGGAGTATGCTAAACTGCATTAATAGGGATTAAGCTTTTAAAACTACTAGGTCCAGATAATTTGAGGTTAGACATTCTAATAGTATTGAAGACAGCACTAAGCTGTTAATTTTTTTTTTTTTAAGTAGTGGAAATGCCAGAAGGTTGGAACAATGCTTGTTTAACCATAAAGCAACAGGATGACCCTGTAGGCCAGTTAAGGGAAATTTGTCATAGGCAACATAAATGACAAAGCTGGTAGGAGATTCATTTAATAAAGAATTAAAGGTGAAGAATGTAATTAATGTCAATTAACATTATTTTTTTGACATAGAAATCTAATTCTCCAAAGAGACAGGAAATCAGGTTAATAAATGTAACTATGTAGATATGATATACTTAAGAATTTATATGTGAGAAGATAATATCATAACTAAAAATTCTGCGCATTTAATGAAAAGCCAGCTAATTGACAAATCTTAGAAAATAATTGTCAATAAAAAACAATAATTAAAGTGGAATATTTCAAATGGAATTTGTCAGAGATCAGAAGTCTATGCTAGAAAACAGTTTTGTCATGGTTTAGGAAAAAATCTAACACTAAAAATAGCTGAAATAGTGCCTTAGAAATTCTGCATTAGAAAATGCAGTTACCTTCAAGAGGATAAAATGACCTCTTCAGTCGCACATAACTGCAGGTCTCAGGTAAGCTAAACTTGGTCCAAGCAATTTCGAAGTGAAAATAAGACACTTTTAAGAGAACAGATGAACTATCATTAGAGCACCAGTGAAAAAAAAGGACAATTTTTCAACACAAACCCTCTTATACTTTACATGAATTTACAATTTACTGGACTCAATGTAAGAGTGTGTTCAATATTAATTAACTGTGATTTACAGAAATCCAGGCTAATAGTTGTTACAGTCCTTTTGGCTTCAGAATCCATAACTCTAGTCATCTGTTTTCTGTCTATATCTAGAGGCAGCCTTTTTTTTTTTTTTTTTAAAAGATGTTTGAATTCTTTTATTTTACATCTTTTTTCCCTCATTCTGGAAATTAAGATCTCAGAAGACTTCTTGGAAGGCATGGAAGACTTCTTTTTATTCATTCGCCAAATGAGCAAAGAGGGGACATCTCATTTTGCAGACTCAAGGTCACACAGTGCAGAAAAAAGGACAATATAATGGAATCAGTTTCATTCAGTGGCAAGAGGACCTAGGTAATGGTCATTCTTCTCACAAAACTGAAATATTTACAGTGTTTTCTAACCTCAGTTCAACTTTGCTGTTGATTGCACTTCATATAATTTTTGAGATCTGTTTCCAGAAAAATTCAAAAGCTATAACAAGAAAAAGGAAAAAAAATACCCACATTAATTGGAATAGCTGCTTTTTAGCTCTAGAAAAAGAAAACATGAATAAAGGTACTACAAAGTGTATTTTACTCTTAGATCCTCTGATCTTTTATAATCAGTTGCTATGATCATGAACACCTACTGTACCTTTGCTGCTCGTAGAAATTACAAGGAAGTGTCAAGAAAGTTGAGAAATGTGGAAAAACATATGCATCCCCATGTGACTTTTCTTGTGAAGAGCTACATTGTGACAGTTGGTGTCCGTAATAATATTTATGTCGGTGTGGAGCAATCCAGGATCAAAGTCTGTGAAGAGCTTATACATATAACCATTGCAAAATCATTACAATCCTTAGTAAAAATATTTCCTCAAAGCTTGCCAAGAAAAGCTACATGCATATATTAGAACTTCTTCCAACACTCTTTCCCCTCCTACTTCCCTTTCCTCTTTCATACTTCCATCTTTTCATTATCATTATTAATACATAAATTATATAACAGTAGAAGAACTTATGTCTTCTATTAAGATAAGTATTTATATGCACATATTCAGTATATTTTAATTCAGTATTATTTGCTGAATATTTAAGTTAATCAGGAAATAGCCCAACATTAAAGTTAAAGTGATGAGATGAATAACATATGAATAACAGGTCTGAAAAAGTCATCAAACAATATTGTCTTCAACTCAACATCATGAAGAATGCTAGACTCATTTAATGTACACTTAAAGATAGTGTTAAGATGAACACTGGTCCTTCTGCAGCTCCCTGAAGCCATCACACAAGAAGCCGAAACCTAGTAGTTAGTTATAGACTTAGTGCAATTTTTGCTGTAACCACTGGAATGGGAACCTCTCTTTACCTAGGAGTCACAGAACAAACCATTCACTAAGAGATCAGCTTGCTTTATTTTTTCAAAAGAATGAAATAACAATAGCCTATTTTCATTTGTCCATGGCTTTTGGGTAGTTAGGCAAAACATTTGGTGACAGGTTTTTTTATATTTTAGGAATTTCAGTTTCCTTTGTTATTGTATGGATGCCTTTCATTTACTATGGGTATTTATTGGTTTTCTTTAAATATAGACACTAGTAGCATGAAATAGAAAGCAGTCAGACTAGGGGTTCTTTGGAGTGCAGTTCATTTCTTCTTCTCTGCATGTGGTGTTTGCAGACTAGATTGGGACTGAAGGGCTCCAGAGCATAATTTTTTCAGTTGGCTGGACACCAAACACTGGAAAAATAATATAATTTCTTTGAGTTGCAACCCACTTAGATCGCTGTGAGCCACAAATACAAAATGTGGGTTTTTTTATGGTTACCCCCCCTGCAAGCAGCACATTTTAACTAGCCTGGCACAAGTAGTAGTAAGTAGTGAACAACCTATGAAACAGACCCTTGTTCTTATCAGTTTCCATATGGTAAGGCTGATCCCTGTCTTCCTAGTGCCTACACCTCTCACCCTGAAATTTCTCGGTTTTAGCTATTGAAAATATATATATGCCTAAGGAAGAAAAGAAAGCATGCTAGCCTGGGCCACAGTCTCCCACTGTTGACTCAGGAGCCCCTGGGTTGCCTCTCTTATGCCCACTCACCAGTTGTATTTTATGGGCTATCATCCACCAAAAGGAGATAGAGCATTCATGGAAAAATCAAAGTAGACAGAGCAGAATATTATGTCCAGCAGCAAGTGCAGGACTAATTTGATCAGACCTCAGCATTCAGGTGAGATGAACAAAATCTGTACAATTCACTTCTGTGAAAAGCCTTTCTTATCTGTCCCTCTTTAGACAGAAGTGCGGCTGGTTTACTGTCTAAAATATAATTTCTGTTCTTGGCAATCTGTGATGGATTGCAGTGTCCTTTTCTCTAGACATACACTGATGAACAGTGAATAATATTTTTCCTTTACAAAAGAGGTCTTCAAAAAACCACTTCTTAAACTATCAGTGTATTAGTTACTATGTGAGCCTGCAGCATCTGATAAATTCATTTCTAGGTATTTTCTCCCAAGGACTCCTGCTACATATATTCTATAAAGGGTACAGGGTTGTAATTGGTTGATTGTATGGGAAATTTAGGACTAAAGTCCTCGCTATGACTGAAGTTTAGGGGAAAAGCAGCAATGATGTTTCAGAAACTAACAAAATTTAAGAAAATGTGAAAGGATGTTATTATAAAATGAAATTTATTATGAATATCTGCTAAAATCTAAATGAATTTAGATTTGTCAGGGTCAGCCTGTGAGTTGGAACTGGAAAGAGAAATGCTACTTAAAACTGCTTAGGAATGGTGAAAATTTTGTGGATAACATATCGTAAAAGAACACAAAACTGGCCTAAGAGTATGAGCTGAGTAATCCAGTTATTAATTAAGTTTGCAACTAATTGTACTCATCATAATAAACATAAATAAAATGTTTACCACCTCCATCACTACGCTTATCACACAGGTGTGTGATGCAGTGTTACTCCAAGCATTTCTACAGGTAACAGATCACTGCTGTAACTTAGAGATTTTGAAAATAAAACCTCCTTTTTAGTTTCTTCATTACTTCACCCTTGGGATGTTTTCTTATCTCAGGGGTTGGGAAAGTTAGGCACTTCAGAAAGGAGCTATTGAGCAGGAAAGGATCATGTGCTGACAAACAAGAAATATGGAGGAAAGGGTGTGTTTTGAAATCCCGTGTCTCAGTGAAGCTGGGATGCTTCATCCGGAACTATGGGGATGCACCTCTCTCTCTGTCTGGGACTCCCATCCTACAGCTGTGTGCTAAAGGTGTAGCCTCCAAACATTATTTTGAAGAACAGAGCAAATCTGCTTTCTTTTAACATGCTAATAAAGGAGGCTGCCTGCCTTTCAACACTACAACCAAATGGATAGAGGAATTACCTGGAGAGAAAAAAACCTGGAGAGGAAAAAACCTGTGTTAGGCAGAGGGAGGCTAAACCCACAGCTCTGATGTGGTAGAAGAGTGCTATACAACTAAGTGACTGGCTGCTCTGGGCAGGACATGTATGCTCATAAAATTGTGCTATGCTGAAAAAAGGATAATACAAAATTCGTGGGAACAGAGAGAGGGAGAGCAAAAGAAACCATGCTGCTTCTGCAGCCTGATGGTTAGTGCATTCAGCTGGAAGATGTGTTGAGTTTCTACAGGATATTAAAATATATAGCAGAAAGGTCATAAAGTATATTTCTAAAAAGAAAAGAAAATATGTTTCAAAAGTAGCAGTTTTATTTTTACAACGCTAAAAATTCTGTATGCCATTTTTGGTCTTAAAACTATGCATTTTGGGGTGAGGAGGGCTTGTGTTACATTATCATTCAGAAAGAAAATAATGCGATATAATAGTTGAAGTGATACAAAGAAAATGCAAAGAAACAGCCTAGACAGTTACAGGTTTAGGTTCAGTCCTTATCATTTCACTACTTTAGGGCAAGAATCAGGCTCAGCTGTAGCTATTATTTATGTATCAGCTATCAGTAGAGATTTAATCACATATCTGCAGAAAGGAAGCTATAAATCTTACCAGCCCATTGAAAGTCACTGCTTGTACATTTGGTGGGCTTAGCAGGTTACATTTTCTGTGCAGCAGACAAACCATGCAAAATCCACTGTTTGTTGGTTTACATCAGTAAGCTGCTGAGCAGTCGGTGTGTTTTCTTGCTACAAGCAGGTGTGATTCAATAGCAGGAAGGAAATCCAAAGTGAAAACATGGTGGGGTGGGGGAAAGACATCTGTTGCTTCTGAAATCTAAAACCTACCAGTGTTTTATTTTTGGCACCGAGCTTTGGAGCCAGGCAAGTTGGCTTGTAGTAGAAGTTTATGAGCTTGGGTGGTTTTTTTGTGGTGTCTTATAGAAGAGGCAAAGTCCTAGTCCTACCTCTACTGATGTTCATGTCATGACTTGGCTGGTGCAGAACGTGCAAGACTTGATCACAAAAGCAGAGAACTGATGAGTATCTTCAACTAGTATTGAGATTTAATTGCTGAAAAATCTTAAAATACAGCTCAGGGAACCTTCAATTTGTTTTAAAGGGGTGCATAGTGTGGGCTTCAGAATAGTAATTCTCCATGTCTCATGTATCATATATTAGTTGCACGTGTTTTCTTCACATTAAAAAACATAATTCTAAAGGCTGGTTATTTTTGCATCTAACCTGTCATCAGCCTGAGAGGTGTACTCCTCCAGAGGGAGAAGACTTTCTACTGTAAACATGTAGCACCAGCCACTGTTCCTATGAGAGGATGAGAATGTTTGTTAGTAAAACTGTGCAGGATTTTGAAAGTGTAAGTATATGGTTAGGTGTCCAGTACTTCTGTTGGTTAAAACGATTATAGTTTGCTTTTTAACCAAACTGTTGCCTCTGTTTTTCATAACTGATTGGTATTGTTTTGCTGCAAATGCATCAAGATGGATAAGATGCAATAAACATGTAGGAAAACATGATGTTGATTTATGTCTAGATTGAATAGGTCACTATTTGGGTCTATTTATATTTTTAATTGGGTGCGTGACTTTGTCAGGTAAGGATACCCCTCGTCCTTGCTATGATTTAACTGAGCCTTAAGCATTTTGTCTGAATGAAAAATGTTCATTTATAAATGGTTTTCAGAGGACTCATGGGATTTGCATGTACAAAAAGAAAGCCTTTTTTTCTCCTGCTAACAAGCATGACTAGGCATTGTAGAATGAGATTAATTAACATGTGTCCTGGAATCACCTGGTAATGCTTAGCAGAAACAAATCTATTCTATTTTTAAAACTGTGAAAACCCAAGCTTCATAAAAAAGACACAAAAGCTCTCTACAAACTACATTTTTAAAAACTACAAACCACATTTTAAAAAACTACTGCTTTACACTTAATACTGGTACTTCTTCAGATGTCTATTAATATTAAGACATAACTTTGCTACCATTTAAAATGAAACTTTTTTAAAATGCCTATTTCTGATACCAGTAGAAATAGATTTCATATTGAAATTAAGAGATAGAAAGGTCACTTAAATATGTATTCATAAGATTCAATTATGCAGTAATACTGGTATTCTCTGTTTAGCTTGCTATTGTCTTCACCCATCATATATATTTTTTTCTTTAATGTTATGCAGAATGGAAAAATACATATACTTTCAGCATTACAAAACAAAAGCAGAAAATAGTACGAGAATGATAATTTCTGTATCTTAATGGAAACTTTTTTCTGTTTTCCTAGAAATTATGCTTTTTCCACAGTTTTTTTGTACAGGTCAGTTTTAAAAAGGATATTTTTGAAAGATTAGTAATGATTAATTAGTAAAGAATATACAACTTAGTCCTTTGCTGTTATTCTCTTCATCTTCATACCTTTTGAAGGTTGCATTTCTTCATCCATCCATGCTGTAGACACATCCTTAGTTTCCTGTAACCCATGTTTAACATCTCTAGGCAATATTTCTATAGATTGTACACCATATTGTGAAATTTATGCTGAGTGATGCTCTGACTCTCACTTGCATATCCACCCTTTTAGTTTTTGGTACCAAGAGGCATGGTTCACAGAGTTTAAAACATTAAAAACTGCTCTTTAAATTTGGATCAATAACTTTATGGGAAGGAAATTGCTCCTCCATCTCAATTAACTTCCAATACAAGAGGTGTTCCTGAGAATTTTGCTCAAATAATTCATGACAGCTCTGACAGGAAGATTCCCAGCTATCATCTCCATCATAGGAACAATAGAAACACATTTCTATCCTCTCACTTCTGTTCTATTGTTCTTCTGTCACATAAATCTATTTAATCTATTTTATTTGCAGCTCACAGCTCAACAGAAAAGAGAAGGAAAAAAAAAAGCTTGAGTTACTTGAAGTTTGTAAGAGACAGAGAAAAGGATGGTGAAATAAAACTACAGCATTAGTGATCCAATGGCTACAGCTCTTATTCAGAACATATGTGAGGCAAAATCAAATCTCTCCGTATTTCAAAGGAGCAAGGGGTGAGGTCAGGTGTTTAATGAATGAGGTAATTGGAAGCAGTACAGGTGGTGAGTGACACTAGGAGAACTATTAAACACTAAGGTGATGCAGTCATGAAATGGGTTAATATGATTCTACAATATTTTAGAAAAGATGCTCTGCTCTGCTCTGTGATTTTCACTTTTTGAATCCAGGAAACAAAAGTCTCAGAAGGGATGTAACTATAAATACATCAGTACTGTTATTACTGGGGAGGGTGAAGAGCTATTAAAGTTAAAAGGCAATACTGGCATAATTACAAACGGTTATAAATTTGAGGTGAATATACCTAGTCTGAGAATTAGAATAGGTTTTCTAAGCATCAGTGTAGTAGAACCACTTTTTAGTGCAAGCACTGGAAACACAAGCCCTAGCTAGTTTTTACAAGGAACTCTATTAAATGTATTCCTGGGATTATACATTATAACTGTCTACTGTGAAAGAGGATTGGACTTGATGAGGTAAGGAGCACCCTTTATTTCCTTGAGTCTTAATTCCAAGAGAAATAATGCAGATGATTGCTGTCACCAGATGAGAAATCCAGAACTCTATATAGGCAAATTCTATCTCCTATTTTACTCTATTCTTTTCCAGCTAAATTCTGGAAGATGGTAAAGCCATGCCACTGTTACTAATTTTTCAGATCAATTCTTAAAATTCAAGTCCTATGGAATCCCATTATCTGACTGCTAGGATATCATCTCCAGTGCCTGTTCTGCCACGAGTCAGCAGCGTGCCATTCTGGTGACGGAGGCTATCCGCATATGGGGCTGCATTTACAAAAATGTCATCATCAGGTAACGCACAAGATGATGCAAGGGGAGCTGGAGGGGGAGCCTTAATCCAGCCTTCCACAACCTGGTCGGAAATTATTGCGAAGGCAGAGGCAGACTCGTCTCGGGTGCAGAGCAAGAGGGCAGTCAGCAGGCAGAGGTCACAGGCTGCAGCAAAGAGAACTCATCTGCAAGGGAAGAAAGACTTTCACAGTGGGTTTGGTTAAGCACTGCAACAGGTTTCCCAAGGAGATACTAGAATCTCCCTCCTTTGAGATTTTCAAAACTAAACTGAATAAGGCCATGAGCAACCTGCTCTAATTTTGGAATTATCTCCACTTTGAGTAGGAGTTAGAGGTTGCTTTCAGACTACATTTTTCTGATTCTCACTGAGATTTATTCCCAAATTAATTTCGACTATGATTTTTAAGAGTACAGGTGTGCATCAGTTTTCAGCTGCCCAACCTAAAATACGTAAACTTATTTCCAGATACTCATTTAAAATGCCACTTTTGCAAAGCTTGCCTTCTGCCCATTAGCTCTAGTAATTTTCTATCTGCTGAGTAAACATCTTATAGATAATTCAGCTGAGAGGCATGCATTAGAAGAACTTTGTGGCTGAGTTTGCTAAGATTACACAAAATAAGCTTCTTGGTGATTTTAAGACTTGTTTATCTTCTTTCTTAGATTGTGTTCACAGTGCTTTTAAAAGTTACAAAAATGGTCAGTTTCTACCCTACTATTTGGATGTAAAGCAGCTGACAAAATACTTTAAAAACTAATAATCTGTTACAGGTCTCTGTTAATGCATTTCAGTGTTAGATATTATGATATGTGAAAAAAAAAAAAAAAAAGAAAAAGAACCTTAGTTTTTAACAAAAAGGAACCCAGCTGGTTCCTTTTCCAGGAAGGGAGTTTATGTCACTAACAGCTACTTTTCTAGGAGTGCCTTGCTAAAAATCTTCTGTAACTCTTAAGAAAGAATCAGCATTGTTCCTTTGTCTCAATTCCTCTCACATCATGGAAAACCCATTTTTATGAATTACTCTCATGTCTCATAATGATACTTCTGAAAAACACATTGTTTCGGTTTTGACATTTAAGATTACAAAAAATGCTAGATATTAATAATAAAGTGTGTAAAAAGAATATGTCCAGATTCTCCAAAATGTTGTCACTACTTGTCATTACTGAGTTGTATGTACAGTAAGTACTATCAATATGTTACAATAACTTATATTTTCTCTCTAGAAAAATCTACAGCCTATTGACATCAGTCACCCCCTAGCTTTTATGGAAGTCAAAATCAGATTTTGACTGTGGTGAGTACCATATTCTAGTGATTTCACATTATTTAATTTGCATAACCTTGAACATACAAAAGTTAGTTGGAATTGCCTCAAAATGGTTTATCAGTTGCTATTCTCTTAAATTGCTCCCAACAGTGCACACTCAGCAAATGGGTAATCATGAGATTTCTTTTTCTGCTACTTAACTCACAAAATGAAATGTCCTGCATCAGAGTAAAATCACTCTACTTTATTCACTATCAAAGCATGTAGTGCACTAAGTCCACCACCTTTTCAAACCTGGCTTCATCTCAGTTTCAACAAAGTTACTAAAATAAAAAATTTAATATGTAACCAGCATCTCTCCAAGGCTACTAAAAATCCAAGAAACATATATGTACTTATCCATCCTTCAGAAGGGAAAACTATTCACTCCCTACATAAAGTGAGTCTCAATCAGCAGAAATGGTTGCAAGCAAAAGTTTCCTTGCCACCGACTCAGACTTAAGAGTCCATGCCACTTAGCCTGATACTGTCCAAAGTTTAACATTGCTGTTACTTTGTAAGTATGACATTTTGGACATGTTTAAAGAAATGAAATTAAGGAAGACATTATTAAATTATACTGAATGTTACTGAGAGTATCTCAATGTGATCAAAGCAAATTGAATGTAGGTTTGGTCTCCACTCTGCATGACAGGACCAGTAACAGAAGCTAAAGGAGTAAATGGATTAAGATACTAGAAATGGGATGATATAATTTTCTGAACTCAGTAGCTTGGTCCTTCTTGCACTATCCAGGTGACTCTCTACTGAGCCTTCATTCAGTTCACTTTGGAGTGTTCAGGATCCAGATCTCGCCTCACTCACCTACAACTGGCTTGGATGTTTAAATGTACTTTAGTGCAAAAAGGCATTTGAGACACTTTGCAAAATGGCAAAAATAAAGCCCCTGGCAATCATAACAATGGAACAAATTCTGCTACATTAATTTGAAGCCAAATAATGTAAACATACATAAAAATGTCGTTTAAGTTGTGTTTTAATTTTGGTTTTCCAGGTGCAAAAATAGGTAAAAAACTAAAAGCATGGTGTTCATATATTATCACCTATAAAGTGCTTTGAGTAGTGCCATAGCATCATAGAATCACAAAATCATTTAGGTTGGAAAAGACCTTTAAGATCATTGAGTCCAGCCATAAACCTAGCACTGCCAACTCTACCACCAAACCATGTCCCTAAGCACATCTACACATCTTTTAAATACCTCCAGGGATGGTGACTCAACCACTTCCCTAAGCAGCCTCGTCCAATGCTTGACAACCCTTTTCAATAAGAGATTTTTCCCAATTTCCAATCTAAACCTCCCCTGGTGCAACTTGGGGCCATTTCCTCTCATCCTATCACTTGTTACTTGGGAGAAGAGATGACATCCACCTCGCTACAACCTCCTTCCATGTAGTTGTAGAGAGTGATAAGGTGTCCCCTCAGCCTCCTCTTCTCCAGACTAAACAGCCCCAGCTCCCTCAGCCGCTCCTCATAAGACTTGTTCTCTAGACCCCTCACCAGCTTGGTTGCCCTTCTCTGGACACGCTCCAGCACTTCCATGTCTTTCCCGTAGCGAGGGGCCCAGAACTGAACACAGCACTCGAGGTGCGGCCTCACCAGTGCCCAGTACAGGGGAACAATCACCTCCCTGCTCCTGCTGGCCACACTATTTCTGATACAGGCCAGGATGCCGTTGGCCTTCTTGGCCACCTGGGCACACTGCTGGCTCCTGTTCAGCCGGCTGTCGACCAGCACCCCCAGGTCTTTTTCTGCCGGGCAGCTTTCCAGCCACTCTTCCCCAAGCCTGTAGTGCTGCATGGAGTTGTTGTGACCCAAGGGCGGGACCCGGCACTTGGCCTTGTTGAACCTCATACAATTGGCCTCGGCCCGCCGATCCAGCCTGTCCAGAGCCCTCTGTAGAGCCTTCCTACCCTCGAGCAGATCAACCCTCCCTCCCAACTTGGTGTCATCTGTGAACTTACTGAGGGTGCACTCAATCCCCTCGTCCAGATCACTGATAAAGACATTAAACAGATCTGGCCCCAATACTGAGCCCTGGGGAACATCACTTGTGACTGGCTGCCAACTGGATTTAAGTCCATTCACCACCACTCTTTGGGCCCAGCCATCCAGCCAGTTTTTTATCCAGTGAAGAGTGCACCTGTCCAAACCATGAGCAGCCACTTTCTCCAGGAGAATGCTGTGGGAAATGGTGTCAAAGGCTTTACTGATGTCCACGTAGACAACATCCACAGCCTTTCCCTCATCCGCTACGCGGGTCACCTTGTCACAGAAGGAGATGAGGTTAGTCAAGCAGGACCTGCCTTTCATAAACCCAAGCTCACTGATCACCTTGTTGTTCTGTACATGCTGTGTGATGGCACTCAGGATGATCTGCTCCATAACCTTCCCCAGCACAAGGTCAGACTGACAGGCCTGTAGTTCCCTCGATCCTCCTTCCAGCCCTTCTTGTGGATGGGCATCACATTTGCTAACCTCCAGTCAGCTGGGACCTCCCCAGTTAGCCAGGACTGCTGAAAAATGATTGAAAGTGTCTTGGTGAGCACTTCCACCAGCTCCCTCAGTGCCCTTGGGTGGATCCCATCCAGATCCATAGATTTGTGTGTGTCTAAGTGGTGTAGCAGGTTGCTGACTATTTCCCCTTGGATTATGGGGGCTTCATTCTGTTCTCCATCCCTGTCTTTCAGATCAGGGCACTGGGTACCCCAAGAACAGTTGGTCTTACTATTAAAGACTGAGGCAAAGAAGGCATTAAGTACCTCAGCCTTTTCCTCACCCTTGTCACAATGTTTCCCCCACATCCAATAAAGGATCCAATAAAAGATCTTCTTAGCCCTCCTTTTGTTGATAATGTATTTATAGAAATATTTTTTATTGTCTTTTATGGCAGTAGTCAGACTAAGTTCTAGCTGGGCTTTGGCCCTTCTAGTTTTCTCCCTGCATAATCTCGCAACATCTTTGTAGTCTTCCTGAGCTGCCTGCCCTTTCTTCCAAAGGTCATAAACTCTGTTTTCTCTGAGTTCCAGCCAAAGCTCTCTGTTCAGCCAGGCTGGTCATCTTCCCTCCTGGCTTATCTTTTGGGACATGGGAATGGCCTGCCTGGACCTTTATGGTTTCCTTCTTGAAGAACGTTCAGCCTTCCTGGACTCCTTTGCCCTTCAGGACTGCCTCCCAAGGGACTCTGTCAACCAGTCTCCTAAAGAGGCCAGAGTCTGCCATCCAGAAGTCCAAGGTAGCAGTTCTGCTAACCCCCCTCCTTACTTCTCCAGGAATTGAAAACTATCATTTCATGATTGCTGTGCCCAAGGTGGCCTCCAACCACTACATCACCCACAAGTCCTTTTCTGTTCACAAACAACAGGTCCAGCGAGGCACCTTCCCTCGCTGGCTCCCTCACCAGCTGTGTCACGAAGCTGTCTTACACACACACCAGGAACCTCCTAGACTGTTCCCTCTCTGCTATATTTTATTTCCAGCAGATATCTGGTAAGTTGAAGTCCCCCATGAGAACCAGGGCTAGTGATTGTGAGACTTCTCCCAGCTGCATATAGAATATTTCATCTGCCTCTTCATCCCAGTTGGGTGGTCTATAACAAATTCCCACCAGGATAGCTACCTTGTTGGCCTTTGCCCTGATTCTTACCCATAAACACTTGACCCTTCCATCACTGTCATCAAGCTCTAGACAGCCAAAACTCTCCCTAACAAAAGGGCTACTGCCTCTCCTTCCTTGCCTATCCCTTGTGAAGAGTTTATAGCCATCCATTGCAGCACTCTGGCTGTGTGAGTCATCCCACCATGTTTCCATGATTGCAACTATATCAGTTTTCCAGCTGCACAATGGCTTCCAGCTCCTCCTGTCTGCTGCCCATGCTGCATGCACTGGTGTAGATGCACTTCAGTTGGGCTATTGATCCCAACATCTTTTTGGGGGGAGAAGCCCCAATTCCTATGTGACCATTCTCAGGTGCTTCTGTGGTTTCTAACACATCAATAACCCTTGCATCTTTGCTGTCACATGGATCTCTATCCCCTACCTTCCCTGAGACAGCAGACAGAAGGTCCTCACTAGCACACCATCCCTCAAACATTGGCATGCTGCCCCCAGGCTTATATCTAGCAAGCCTGGTTTTATCCCTTTCCCCCTTCAAATCTAGTTTAAACCTCTTTCAATAAGCCCTGCTAACTCTTGCACAAAGATCCTTTTCCCTCTTTGAGACACATGTACCTCATTTGCACCAGCAGGTCTCGATATCATGTAAACTGACCCATGATCAAAAAATGTCAATAAAATAGTCCTCAGCTAAGCCTTACTGTATAAATTCCGATACAGATACTGTAGGTATTTGTCTGTCCAATTTCTTTTGATCACACTGATAGAAATTCATCTTGTTGTTTGCTAAAATGTATAACTGAAAAGTGTCAGCATGCATACCCTTACTATATGCTGATCTTTTGTAATGTTGGTTCCAACCACCTTAGCTACAAGATACCCTGGTAGGGCCTCTCACAGTCTGATCCATACAAGCTGACTAATGGTTACCTAGACATTATGGTTACCTACACATAAAAGTTACCTAGATTAACTAGAATTTCACTCCAGCAGAGAGGTAACAGTGTCTCTGCTGACCCTCAGAGAAGTGGGTTACATTGAGGATATATCCTTAGTCCCTCTCCTTGGTCAGATTGATATTTAATTACTTGTGAGTAGTTATTTAACCACACAAGGTGTTTCACTGATGAAAGAGCTGAGAGATTTAAGCTCTTAAGAGTTGTTTAATAGCTGAAAAATAGGGAATATGAGTGGAGCAGACTTTGATCCCTAATGTAACAGTGATTTGTGAAAGTCCTCTTTGTCAGTCCAATGTTGGTACCAATGCACCTTTGAAAAAATCTCATTACCTAATTTCTTCTTAGGTACTTAAATACCTTAATACATCTGCCCCCCTGGCTCTCATCACAACCAAAAATCCATCAGCCTTGTTTTTTGTTACAAGAAACCTTCTTAAATGTTTTTAAAATTGAGAATAAATTTTACTTTCATGAATATTCTCTGAAATTTGGATAAATCTGCTCGTCTTAGTCATATGACTCCTGGTTGTTCATAGTCACACACTTCAGATGCTGCTGCTTAGCTTGGTGGACATGAATTTGAAGTTTCAGAAAGATTCTTATGTAATACATGAATAAAAACAGTAGATTCACTGAACACTCACTTTATCTCTCTAGTAGAGTTACTGATAGGTTACTGTGTGAGGAGAGTGAGTTTAGTCTTGACTATTTCAACAGTTTTAATAACACCGAATAAGGCACACGTTACTATATGCAAAAAAGAGTGAAATGGAAACTACTCTAAAATAAAAGGAATTGAATCATGCAGTTAAAGGAAGTAAATGGATAAGGAGTTGAAGAATCATAGTAATATTACGGTTTTAATCAATAAATGAAAATGAAAAATAAATACTACATTCTTACTGAATGAGCACTTCATTCAGAAATTCACTTTTCTCAGTAAATTCCCAAAGTATTGGAAAATTTATGTACAAGCTTACATTGAGCAATTAAGCACAGAGGAAATACTGTGACTGAACATCTATTATAAAGCAAATTATTTATAAAAAAAACCCCAAACCCCAAACAAACAACCAAGGACAAACCCAAGAAAACTGCATTGGTACAAAAAAATGCATGCTATTCCCTGAATAATCTTTGTAAAAATTAATCCACCAATTCAAGGTGGTTCCCAAGCATGTTAAAACACCTTGTGTCTGTACTGGACTGGTCCGATCAATTCCAAGTCAGTGCCTCTGTCTACTTCTAATCCTTCCTGAGCAAGGACTCTGCTCTGAGCCATGAGCTCCCATCCAGGCTATTATCATGCCCACAGCATGTGGGTATAAGACTCTCATTCTGATTTAAATTCCTAATAAGACTTTATACCTTAACAAATGTGGTGGTGCATCCAGGTTGTCCAGACCCTCCATCTGTGCATCTGACTTATGTCCCCAGGATCAAGGAATCCTGTCTCCTCCACAAACCAACATATTAAATTTATGATGCCATCACTTGGAAGGCACTCAATTCCCATTGCAGATATTTGCTGATGTTTGTGTTACAGTCTTCTCCTTTTCCAGAATTAACTTTTCTGACTTTAGATACTAACTTGCCAAATTAGGAAGCCTATTATCCCTTTGTGCTGGTTTTGGCTGGAATAGAGTTAATTTTCTTCACAGTAGCTAGTATGGGGCTGTGTTTTGGATTTGTGCTGAAAAAAGTATTGATAATACAGAGATGTTTTTGCTGTTGCTGAGCAGTGCTTACACGGCGTCAAGGCCTTTTCTGCTCCTCACCCCACCCCACCAGCGAGCAGGCTGGGGGGGCACAAGGAGTTGGGAGGGGGCACAGCCGGGACAGCTGACCTCGACTGACCAGAGGGGTATTCCAGACCATAGGACATCATGCTCAGCATATAGAGCTGGGGGAGGAAGAAGGAAGTGGGGACATTCGGAGTGATGGTGTTTGTCTTCCCGAGTAACTGTTATGCGTGATGGAGCCCTGCTTTCCTGGAGATGGCTGAACACCTGCCTGCCCATGGGAAGTGGTGAATGAATTCCTTGGTTTGCTTTGCTTGCATGTGCGGCTTTTGCTTTACCATTAAACTGTCTTTATTTCAATCCACGAGTTTTCTTACTTTTATGGTTCTGATTCTCTCCCCCATCCTGTCATGGGGACAGTGAGCAAGCAGCTGTGTGGTGCTTAATTGCTGGCCGGATTTAAACCACAACAGTCCTTTTTGGTGCCCAACATGGGGCTTGAAGGGTTCAAGATAACAACAGATTTGATTGGAACATGCCAGGTGGAATTTATAGCTGTTACTCCTGTTTAGCTATTAATTGGCAGGCCTCTGTGCTTGCCAGGGGGCTTGCTTGCCTTACTGTATATTAGAATCTAGTGCTCATTAAGTGGCTGCTTTATGCCTTCGCTGCTTGCTGTACTGCTGTACTGCTGTGCTGTTTATCATCTTTACTGTGCCTGGGAACATTTTGGTAACAGCAATGGCGATGTACTGAGGCTGGCAGATGGCCAGGGCATTGCTGCTGTTCCTGTGTTGCTGTACTGGACCGGCTGGAACTCCAGTGTGAACTCAAGTTGAAGGGACTGTGACCCGTGGATGAGCCCACCTGGGAGCAGGACACACCAAAGTGTCTGTGGCCGTGTTTAAGTCCACGCCAGAGCAAGTACATCTTGAAGTGCCTATGGCCGTGGTTATGTCTGTGCCACAGCAGGTATATCTCTGAAAGGATTGTGGCCCAAAGATAAGTTCATGCTGGAGAAGATAAACCTTGAGGCATCAGTGGCTGTGCATGAGGTCATGCTGGAGCACCTCAAAGTGTGTGGCCATGTATAAGCCCACGACAGAGTGGGTACACCCCTGGAGGGACTGCAGACACGGGTAAGGCCATGTTGGAGCAGGTTTACTTCTGAAGGGACTGTGGCTGTGGATATATCTCTGGAGGCATTGTTGACCATGGATAAGGCCACGCTGGAACAGGTGCACCTCAAAGCCACTGTGGCTGTGTAGTGTTTAGTTGCTGGCTAGTGTTAAACCACGACAGCCATACGGTAAAAATCTTGACTAAACCAGCAGACTCTGATTTTAAAAGCTGTCATGATTTTCATGTCACTCAAACAACAGCTTAGTATTTTCCAGCACTCAAGATTCATTCGCCATGCAAATCAAATCTGCTAACACACACTCAAGTTTTAACCCAAGACCAAACCAAGAACGAACTCTGTCTTTGCGAAGATCAGATCTGTGCCCCTGGTGGTCAGTCACAATTTGATATGCTTAGGATGTACCCTAATTTTCCATTTGGCTACTCAAGAACATCCAAGGTAATGTGCTTAGATTTTGACAGCTCAATATGCAATGTCACATCAAATCACATATCAATTCTTCTAGTCTATTTTATAAGTTGTATTGTGCGATTGTTAAGGGCAAAGAGAAAACAAACTTAATAGGGAAAGCTAGGAACTTATTGCTAGTGTAAATGAAATCTTAATAATGTAATCAACAAGATACTATTAGTGAAGATCTATTTTTTTAATGGAAAACTAAATTAAAATAAAGAAAACACTATTAAGTGTTTAAAAATATATTGTGTATTAAGTGTTTGAAAAGAATACAATTAAAATTAGTATACAAAATACACATAACTACTTCCTAGTGTCTATACCTTTCTTTAATTTTATGAATACCCTTTCATTGCCTCTTAGAGTCCTAATGTTGATAGTGTCCATTTGGTGGTGGTGACGGAGAGTACAACTGGTCATCACCATCCTATGTCCTTTGCCAGGAGATGTGTGCTATTGATATTGATGGTCTCTTCTTCCTCAGTCTGTGATCTATGTGGGGTAATTCTTATCTTTGCTAACATGTTTTTTACAACTTGCTCTTTCTTCACTGGTCTGCAAGTCCATGTTACTTCCAATTTATTATCTATAGTTGTATTTATGTAGCTGCTTATATTCATTCTTTGTTCTTTTTCTCCTAACCCTATTCTGATCACTGGTGAGATGCGATAGCCAAAAGATCTCCAGTGCCAGCTTGTGCCCCGTGCCTGTGTGTTGCGTCCTCTGTCCCCAATTCTCAAGGCCTCAGCTACCATACCATGCAAGTGTTTCTCCACAGTCAGTCTTTATACCAGTCTCATAAATCTCTTATTCTATGCAGAATATGTTGTTTTATACCATCTATGTAACAACATGGCTACCTCCGATGAAGAAAAGTAAAATAAATTAGACATAGCCATTAAGCAAACTGCTGTTACAGCTAAATCAAGCATAAACAAAGCTCCAGGCAGGTCAAGACTGGTTCAGGGGAAGCAAGCATCACAAGCATCAGTGCTGAGGCCTTGCAGACTCAGTGCAAAGCTTGTGTCTGTTACCAGCAGACACTACTGCAATTACTGTGCTATAATGCTACAGGATCAACTGACAATCCCAATCAAAACCAGAAACCCTAGCAGTGTACATATATATATATATATGTGTCTGTGTATAAAGTGCTACTATCTCTGTTTCAGAACCTTGTAGAGTACGGGATTGTATTTGCTCTGTTTTCTGTATGGCTAAAGTCTTTGCTATAAACACTAAGTCTTTGCTAAATCCAGCACCTTGATACCTACGGCCAGATTTACTCTAACTTTTGGTCATTGTATAATGCCAATAAAGCTATAAAAGAGTACATGCTGCAGTTTATGAGTTGGGAAAGTAATATCCTACTACAGAGTAGGATCACACATTGCTTACCTGAAAAGAACAGGACGCCATTTGTGAAATACTTATTGGAGGAGGTCATGTAGAGTAAATCTGAAACTCATTTTACAATGAGTCCCAGCACGATATCACAGCCACTATCAAAGCTAGTTCATATTCAGTAGGGACAGTTACACAACCAACCCTTGGCAATAGTTAAGTCCTTTAAGTCTGTTTACGCATGGACACTCAGGAAAATTGTATAGATTGGTTCAACATCACTAAGTTTCTGTCTGGTCATTTATTCACAATGAGAGGGGCCCCAGTCTGGTTCCACTTGATTTATTCCAGAAATAAACTAAAGCCCCTTCTTATGTGGAACAGAATGCTACACAGGCAACTTAATGTCGCTTTATCCTTTTTTCCATATCTTTTGTAAATTGTAACAGGCTTTCTCACATTTTTCAGTGTTGACAACCCATAAGTCATTACAGCTTTCCTGACTTCTGTTGAACATGGAAGCTGTTATAAACACATTAGTGACTCAGCAAGACCATCATTATTTTCACCTTCATGGGTCATCACAAGTTGTTTAAATATTAAGTACAAAAATAATGGAATGTACAACTAATCCAAATTTTCCGAGCATAACTTTTAGTAACCCATTGTCTAACAGTAACCCACATTTTGTCAAGACATTGAGTTATTCAGCAATCAAACATTAGGTATTTAATTGTCATAATAAGTAAAAAATAGCTTTAAAGAGCTAATGGGTGGTAACTTGGGGCTGTGGATTCCAGATGGTTTTCTTAGAACTGAGGATCTGATATCACATTGCCATTCATTTTTTGCACATAAAAATACCTTTTTTTTCCCTTTCTCCTCCACCAGCTGCATGCCTATTGCAGTAATGAATGACAAAATAACTTCTAGATGGTGGTAGTGGAAACTGTATATATGCAATTGTGAATCAAATACTATGTAGGTAATTGCTGTTACATTCACACCTGAATTTATTTAGATGGGCTGGCTATTCTGAATGAATACTAACTGTTTCATCAGGATACTTATGCTATTAGCTACATTTATAAGGATAGCAACAAACATTAACTTAAAACGCAGTAAAAGTAGACAATTAAGACATTCAAACCAGACCAGTGACTAAATAGACCTGATATAGCCGTAAGTGCTCAGTTTGAAAAAGAAGCCGAGTTAAATACTATACTGCCATAAATAGCAGCTCTTAAACAGCCATTTATCTTGGCCAATTAAATGATTCATTAGGGACTAGGGAGGCACTGATGAATGAAATATCCATAGGGGAATACAATAGAGACTTGATATGGTAAACCGTGTAGCTGAGCAGATTTGAGCTTATACACTAACCTACATTTTCTGTAGTACCTCCACCAAAAATGACTTAGACGTCAGTGCTGTACAATAATGGCACTTCTCTCATATAAGTGCAGGTGATTGTGTTAAAAAGTCAAGAAATACATTTTCAAGCATATGAGATTTGACTTAAATCAAGAATCTTCTGCCAAGCTGTCTAAGCAATTACAGCTATTTCTACACCAGTGGCTTGGTTTAACCATGAATAATGAAAGGCTACAGGTTATGAATACTTTACATAAGCAGCAGAAAAATAATTAGTAGATGTAATGTCTGCTGCAGTCCACACGGGAATGTGCTACTGCTCATGGTCATACAGTACTTTCCTCCACTGAACAATCATCAGCAGAAAGGGCTATTTAAGAGACAGTATTCATTACGACTGATATTAGAGAACTCAGGAGATGAGGCTTGAGTCGCAGGTGTATGGGCAAGATGTTAGTATAAGCACTCTGAAACCCTCTCTGAACAATTTTTCTTCTTCCTGAGGAGCTTAATAAGAGCAGCTTCCCTCCTTTAGTGCCAAAAGATAGGCAGGGTGAATTCCCACCATATTGCACAGTATATTTAGGATCTCTACACTCTTCATTGCTGTTCTACAGTGTCTCTTCTTTCCCTTTTCATACAGAATCTTGCATCTACGAAGAAATTAAATTTTCCATAGTCTTTCCAGAGCATTGCAAAGCTTTGCAGAGTAGTGAGATCATCTTTTTCAGGTAGTTCCTTATTTTTGTTACCCATCCTCCTATAGTGTAGGAGTCCAGGATCTCTGGATCAGACAAGGTCTTATTTCAGCAAGCTGGGGTTATCAACAATGTGATAGCAGCAGATGTAAAACACCTTGCGTTAGCCTAACAAAGTGATATTTGCTGGATCAAATAAGCATAAGCAAATCTGCCTGTGTAAGGTCTTATGAGAACGCTTTACACCATAAAATATCAGCAGAGACTGCACTCATGGTGAGCTGTAATCATGCAGGCCTGAGCCAAATTTTATCATTTTCCTCCTGCTGGCCATACAAAAATATGGTCGGAAAGAGAAAGAAGTTGGAAACAGCTGCCTAGCTGTGCAGACTGCAGAGCTTGTTAGGAATACCACAAGAAAATGCTCACACATGGTCTATTAAATCCTCAGGAAGAACTAAGATAAGCCACATTTTTAACTACAGTTCAAAGATACTGTACTAGTGTTTCTTCTAAAGGAATAACTCAAGCAAAAACACCTGCTAATTTTGCCTAAGAATCTTTAATGTAGCAGAAGTGGACCTAAATTGGAGGAAGGAGAGGGAGAGGACAGAAAAAAAGCAGAACTACTTTTTCAGTAATATTGGGACTTACAATGAAAAAAATAATCCTGGAAAGTGTTTGTGCTCTGCAGTCAAGAACATAGAAAATGACCCTCTTGTATTACAATTATTCTTTTCTGGTGATCTATCACTTCATTCTAGTCACCAATTTATATTATGTTTATAAACATATTTAATCATATTTATTCACAGATGCAAAATCTCCACCTACCATATAGTGCCCTTCTGTAAGATAACTTTGTGTGCAAAGTGCAAATTATGCACATCATCAAACATGCTAACACACGTGGACCATTGTCAGTAGTGACTATTTGTTAGGAAAACGGACTCATCTCCTCACTAGTACATTACCAGGTACACAATTTTATTCAGAGGAAAGAAACTTTCAGGTGGTGTTACAGATAACTTCTGCCCCATCCTGTAATGTGCCAAGCTGTAAAAAGCATCCCACAGATGTGAGAAGCAGAAGTGCAATCTTCTTTGGAGATCAAAAAGGTCTCTATAATAAAAAGGGATATGAAAGCGAAGGGACAGAGACTTCAGAGCAGACTGTGGGGTGAGGAAGCCCAGCTAACCCACCAGGCCTGGGATGAACAACAGATTATTCTGTTCATCTCTGCCATTTTTCTGCCCCAAGCAGTGGTTTCAGGTAGTCAAATCATGGAAAGACAGAGAAGGAGAAAGGGGAGAGATGACAGATGTGTCACAGAGAACAATGAAGAGGACAATAATGTAACCAGAGGAGTAGTCAGTTCTAGGCACGTTCAACACTATTTTCTGTTTTCCAGATTTTAAAAAGAAAAATGGAATTTTCAAAGTTCTGATTTTGTTTAATATTCAAATGCATCTTCAGTGTATCTATTCTGTCTCATGCACATATACTGGCATTTGTTGCCCTTTCCAAACAAGCCTTTTCCTTTTGTTCTTAGATTTTGCAAACATTTGTACTCAGATTTTTACAATATACCTAAGTAGCAAGTGTGTGAGCAGCGCTTTGGAGTGCAGGTGCTGCCTTAACTGCCATATCTCTCCTTAGTGACTGAGAACTTTCATCTACAAAAATAAATCTTATTTAAAAGAGATGGTTAGACTAAAAGAAACATCAAGCACAATAGACGTCATCTAAATACTTTACAAAACCAGTGAAGATGGCTCCCTCAGCTCAGTTCTGGATAAAAAAGCCATCTTCAGATCTTTCTTGTCTAAAGAAAAGATCTCAGCACTGATCCTCCTGGGCAGATAATGCAGGTTCAGGATGTACCAAACCCATTGAGAATTACCTTCTGTTTCTCTTAGATTCCCTTATTATTTCTTTCTCTGATCTAATACCTTCAATCTCTGCTTTCAAATTAGGTTTTTCTTCTGCCTATGATTGTGCACACAGGGCCTGGAGAACAGATGCATTCACTGAGAGATGTAACACTGTAAATAAGAAGATGCTTTAACAATGCTTAATCTGCATCTTTCACAAAATAACTATTCAGCAAAACCAGAGAACTTCACATTGTAGTTGATTGAAGCTACCCAATCTTTCCAGAAAAGTTTTGAAACTCTTTGATTTTTATCCCTGAAACATAAATTATTGGAGCAGCATGTCTCTCTGTTATATAACAGATCTATAGAATATTTTAAAAATGAAGTTATAAAAAATGTACATTAAAAATGTTATACTCTTAATAAATGTTTCCTGTTGTGATTGCCATAAAAAGAGGCTTCAAGACACCAAAAATAATCCAGATTAATTTTTTTAAAACATTCAAAGGAAAGACATATTTCTTCTCTGTCATTAAGAAAAAAAAAAAAAAAGGAAATGGAGGTATTAAAGTCCTTTATTTAGCAATCTTTTAAAATCCCTATAGTATGCAATTGAGGCAAAAGGTATCACTTGCTGATATGCAGTCAAATGACCATTTATATTAAGTAAACTGCATTTTTAACAAAAATGAGGGAAAGGAAAATGACCTGTTCAATTTTACTTCACATGGAGCCAGAATTCTCTAAATCACCCATCCTTACCATTGAACATTCAATTTCCTTCTAGTAAAATGTGTATTTTTAAGAATTGAGCTTACATGTGTTTCATATATAATTTACACTCCCAAAGCAAAGCCATTTTATTATTACAATCACATTAAATGTAAGTGGTCTAAAGAAAAAGATTTAAGTGAGATAGCAGTGGAAACAAATGGAAATGTGAAGTGAAATGAAAATGCTACTTGAATATATTTGTTAAGTGAAATCTGCAACTGCCATCACTGTGAAATCTATAAAAAATGCAATGAAAATTGAAAAATCAGGGACTAGAAGATTTATTTCTTGAGTCAAATAAATCAGAAGGCAAATGAACATCTGTGGGAGGAGCTGGGCTCTTTTTAAAAATATGATCCACCAGTGAGTGACAGACACTTTCAAAAAGCCTGCGACAGGAAGGGTTTCTGTGATGAAGCATTAAAACCAGAGGTACACAGATTCAGCTCCAGAAAATTCAAACAACTCAGCCAGCTTTTCAGATGAATTTATTCTGCAGAGTTACAGAAGTAGCTAAAAATATTCGGGATTATACTAGCTAAGAATTGGTGTCTTACATGTAGGCAACATTTCTAATAGGTTTACATTCATATCTGCTTCCTGTTTGAAGAGTATGGATGAAGAAAGAAATCAACAGTAAACAACCGGACAAAATAATCCTGCTGTTAAAGGAGTGGAGTGCCATCCTGAATGGCAATTGTGTATAGCTGTTGGCAAAACATTCAGTGGTACTGTTATCACCATTAATATAATTGGACTCACACCTGCAAGTTAAATTCTCAGGATTTTTGTCACTTAACCGGAAAGCTGAACTGAATCAAGCATTTAAACCTTATTTTTGGATCTGCCTCATTACACCAC
Organism: Haliaeetus leucocephalus; assembly: GCF_000737465.1. Taxonomy (NCBI): domain Eukaryota; kingdom Metazoa; phylum Chordata; class Aves; order Accipitriformes; family Accipitridae; genus Haliaeetus; species Haliaeetus leucocephalus. Next base: position 341,797 of record NW_010972556.1, read on the forward strand.
CTGGGAAGGGAATGCACTGATCTACTCTGATCTGCACTGACCGCCCATCAGTTACTGCCTCCACACATCAGAGCACAGCTCTGGCCTCACACAGAGGTGCTGCTGCTTGTACAGGAGCTCTGCACGGGTGCTGGGATCTTCACTGTCGTGCCTGCTGCTGGCAGCAAATTGAATTGCCTTGCTCCTGAACACATCCAAAATGCTGACACACACCCTGATCCTACTGACTTGTACATTGCCCAGTTTCTAAATCTCAGCAAGGGGAGAGGTGTCCTCATTTCTCACCAGATTTGTTATCAAAAGCTATGCCAGTTTTCAGAACTATATCTAACAATGTTCACATTTTCATTGTGCAGTTTCTGGCTCACAGTTGAGTCAGATTCAGTAACCAGGATACAATAATTGCTCTAATTTCATTGTTTAAAATGAGCAGTAGTTTTCTCTGTTCTGGATAGGACCCTAGTGCTCTAGCAGAACCTGATCCCTATGGAAGGCAGGATCATCTTTTACCTCTTAGATTCACTTTGCAGAAGTAGATTAATGACTCTTTATCATTCGCGTCCTTTGGAAGGACTGATTCAAGCCACTGTAGAGATCTTCTGTGAACCCAACACTGAGATTACATGGCATCACCAGGATGTACCAATAACATTCACACAAGTGGGAAATTAATTAAGGAAAACTGTAATTATGATCCATCACTCTGGTGATGTACTATTTATGAACACTATCTGGGTAATGTTACAAACTGATCCAGTAAGTACTCTTTGGGAATTCCTCTGAAAGTGGAATCCCACAGAGCTCATCTACAAGGTGATATTGTGACCTACACCTTCTGGAGAAATACATCAGGAAATTTAGGAATAAAGTTTAGAAAAGGATTTTTGTCTGTGCATGCATTTGCTCTAAAGAAAAAAAGATAAGAGTTACAAAGCTTTGCAAATTTTCTGCAATGCTCTTGTCTCTCATCTAGTCTCATCCTGCTCTGTGGTGGGAGATTTTTTTGGCATTTCAAACTAGATGGAGTCCCATTGCTGCTTTTCTTTCCAGCCTTTCTCTGTGTGGTCCTTCTGAAATACAGTGTCCTTCTGAATGGATGTTCAGATGTTACATCTGTTTCTTATCTTCCCTAGACTATTGTATGGAGTCAATGTTCCTGCTTTTACCAGAGTCAATGTTCCTGCTTTTATCTTGAAAAAGTTTTTGAGATCAGTGTTCAATAATCACAGAAAAGTGGCCTCAAGAGAGTCACAAGAATAGCAGTATCAGAATCAATACATCATTTCTGACAGATAATTGTGGATCTTTTCATAGAAATTTCCAATCTTCTCAAGATTGTTCCCTTCCTCATTTCAGCAGCCTCTTACAGAAAAACAGTAAAGTGTAAGTACCTTCCACCCTTGATCTTGATGTTCTTACTCTTAACAGTCCGAACCCACTCAGTCTTTGCTGATAGCTCGTACTTTTCAGAGTGCCTGTTTTCCTCCGTGCCCTCCCTGGCATACCTTGATGGCAGCCACAACACAGGATGTGGCATGTCCTCAGCCACCAGTCCCTCCATTTTAGGGTGGTTTTGAGGATTCCCAAGAAGGCGAACACACACACACTGACTATAAGGGGGAAAAGCAATCATTTATTAACTACAGATGTGTGTTATGCTAAGGGTATCTTGTAAAGCAAATTAACATACCGACCTGAGGACTGTGAGGAAGATGGACCATCCGTACATTCTTGTGCCGTCTTGCGCCACGAGCTCAGCCCAGCAATCGGTAGGTGCCAGCTTTACGTGGGCGTCCCCATGGAGGCAACGGTGGCCTCACCGTACACCAGCCCGATGCTCTTTGGAAAAATCCCGGTATTTATACATTTGTAGAGGAACGGGTTTCAGCACACATGGCCAGTGGGTGCCAAAACACGCCTTGATTGTAACATAGGGAGCCTATGACGCATGCGCTCGCTGGCCAGGCGCGCTGCACGAGCCATAGCCACCCTGTCTATTGGTTCATGGGCTTTGTACACACGGCATATTGTCATCATCCAGCAGTCATGCGCCAATAATGCACACAGCTGTGCTGTGCAACAGCCTGCTGCCCGTCCTCCCCCGGTATTGCTCAGCTCTCTTATCTCCATGGTCAGCATTCCAAGCAACAGGCAACAAACCATCCATTTTCTGTGCTGACTGTTTTCCTCGGCTATCTACCTCTCCCTCAGTGTTCATCCACAGACCAAAATCCCATCTTTTAACCCATCTGTATACACCCTCTCTGCAGGAACTATATCATATTTCCGATATATCTTGGACATATATTTTAAGGTTGTATGAATCACCCTCTGGGGTGCTGATCTCTCCCCACTGGTCTGTAGATGGTTACAGTTAGGTGAAACACACCTCCTTAGCTCTTAATTATCTCACAGAGCTCTTCCCCTGCCATTTGCAAATGAAAACATTAAGTTTACAGCAGGAATTCTAGTAATTCCTAAATCCTTTTCCTTTGTACTTTAAAACAGAATCCTATTTCTTTTACTAAAATGTGCAAAGTTTTTCAGGGACTTTTAAAATTATTATTATGATATTCACATTTTCTTTCCTCTTTTTCTTTCTTCCTCTTGTTTTTTTTTCTTAGGAGACGAATCCTCCTAAATCTCTGTAAATGTCTATGATTTCATGTGCACATTGCTACTTTTCAAGCTGTCCAGAAATGAAAATGTTAGACAAGCTCAGTCCCATGAGCAATTTTCATCTTTCACTAGTAACATTTCTTTTGCTTTCAGCACAATCAATTGCTCTCTCTGCTCTAGCCCATCCTTTATCTTCCATACAATTCATGCACTAATCCCTATCTTCTCCCTTTTAAATAATGATTGTCACATCAAATGCTTTATTGAAATCCAGATAGATTACATCTACTTCATTTCCCTTGTTTAACATGGTCTTATTTTTCAAAGTTATCAGATGTATCTAGTATTATGTGGTTTTGATAAGTACAACATGGCGTTCACAGACTGTCCCAGATGTACCCTGCTCATATGCAATATCAATTCACATTTCTTTCCTAACTGGAACCCACCACTATAAAATCATTTCACACCTACAAAAGTCACGTGTTCTTACAATGATCCACATCCATGAAATTTCTTTTAGGGAGACTGAATTCCAAGTTAATTATAATTTTATTCTTAAGATCTTGTTATCCAAAGCACTTTGAAGACCCCATGTAAAACCAAAGATGGGATTAATCCCAGCAATTTAAAATGTCAGTGCTATATTCTCTGGGGAAACTGACTTAAAAGGAGCTATACTTGTGATTGTCACACTAGATAGATTTTACTCAGAATAGTTATTTTGGTGGAGGCATCTTTCTACTAAATGGTCTTTCCTCTTCCATACAAATATTAGGTTTTACAGTTCCTGCAGGGAAAATTGATGTGCAATTATTCCAGTGATATCTTGTCTAGTCCCACTCATACAACTCAGTCAGCACCAGTAGCAAAAAAGAAATGTTCCAAGAAAAAGATAAATGAATTGTCACCTTTGAAGGGATATAGGATTTGTCATATTAAATCAGTATACTCATTCTCTACAGTAAATGTAGGATCCCATTTTCAGGTGACAGAGTATTCCTGATGCTTCAGAATAGGGACAAAAATTAAAATACTAAAACAGCTAATATACCTGACTGCTTAGGAAAATTATTTCCTGACGTTCACAGGGGATATCATGAAGCACCCATGAAATATACTTATATCACGTTCAATGGAGCTGGTGTCTAGGTGTGTACAGGATTAAGGTCACACTAAATATAGCTGTACTAAGAACATTATCTCTGGGAACCAACACGTGCATATTGGAGAAGATAAAATCAGCTGGATTCATGGCTCAGAGATAAGAGAAAGGGATTAAAACCACTTTTCAAATTTTCATCAGTTCATATGCCCAATATCAGAGACTTGGTCATTGTCCCACAAGTGTCCACTGTGAAAAATTACGAAGACTTTAAAAAGCTGCAGCTTCATTGAAATCTCTATCCTCCTCTAGCTCTCCTCTCCCCATTCTCTTTTTCTTTATGGTTTTCTTCTCTCTCACATCAAACCTGCTTCAATAATCATAGGGAATGTTTTTTCATCTGAGTAGTTGATTTGGGTCTGGATGATGCCTTTCTTTTTCTTTTTCCATTAGCAGATTGGGAAAGTAGTTTGGAACTGAAAATAGAGATGAGAAAGAAAAGTTAGGAAAAAATTATGATCTGTATTCTGGTCATCATGTGTGTTATGACATTAAACCACCCCTGTGATGATAATGGAGATTATTCTAATATGGTATTAAATATTTTCTTTTCACTTTTAGCTAGCTAAATTTTTTTTTTTCTTTTAGCTGAGAGAAGAGAGGTATTACTAGCAAGGAGTATGTAATTATGAATCAGAAACTTGAAGTGACTTGTTGAAATTTACACAGAAAGGGTGAAAAGTAGGTCAAGAAGATCATCACACCCTGTGTGTCTTGAGTAACACCTAAATCCCTTAATGATATGAACATATCAGAAGTTGTGACTGTGTATGCATTTTAGATGGGCAAAACTTGTCCCATCATGTTGTCTGGAGAAAAGTATGAAATCCTGCAATGTGCTTTAATTTGTTCTCCTCTGTGCAAACTCATTCTGTATGCAGAAACAGACACTGTGGTGATTAGATTTAATAGGATTAGGACTCCCTGATGCCTTGCTTGTACAGTCATTGTTCAAATTCTTATAGAAGGACCATTTTAATTTCATTTCATTGTAAAACTCAAACTTCATTACCTCTTCAGCTCCTTTATAATTTAATTCATTATATGTTATTTATTTTTTCTTCTAATAATTACACCTCTACTTCACCTTCCAAACACATGATCTCTCTTACTGTACAGTATTCTCTGTAACAGGCTTGGTAGTGTTTGTGGGTTGCTGATTTTCTGTTTGCAATTCTCTCTTTAGTCCTGGTAACTATGAGCCCCATGTTCCTTGTAACAGAAATGCATCTGTGTATACAGGTAGTTGCTTTTCTTAACCAATTCCCTGCAGTGCAAAATTCAATCTCTCCTTTTGTTCAAGCATAACTTCACAAGAGAGAATAAACAGACAACTGTCAGAGATTTCCCCTAGGTATCACTGCTGCTCAGTTTTAGGCCAGGAAAGTATTCTGAATTCTATTCTATACAGAAGGTGATGATTTAACTGCTCCAACGACCAAATAAAGGTCACTGGATCATTTGTTAGTGGCATGAGCAGGCACGTATTTCTGGCACATGCTGCCAAGACTGTTGCAATCTGTAAGTTTTTGTTGTGTTAAATGGGGTTGGGCAAAAAGGGTATCACCGTGCTGGAGCCATTATAGCTGCTGGTGGTGGTGTTGTTACTGGTATTTCTCAGAAAGAAGGGCTGCATTTCTCACTGCTACTCTACCCTACTTTTAATGGGAACTGTGAGATCTGTTGTTAGTACCTACACATCTTCTGTAACATGCAGCATAGATAAGTATTTTTCAATATCTTAAGCCCCTTCTTTCCCCTAATAATTGTCCACATAGCTCCTGTATATGTGATCTATAAGCAAAGCAAGACAAAAGCTAAGTCATCCATTCTAAAAAGAGTACACCCAGCTCAGTGTGGTTTAATAAGAAATCAAAGCTACAGTGATTTTAGCTACAATCCAGCTGCTCTAGAATGGAGTGTGAGAAAGATCTAAATTAAGCCACATTCAGATGACAATCAAATTTTTAAAATCTACTCTGTATATGGGCCAGAGAGTTAAATACAGTGTGCTCTTGAGTAAACTAACACAGTCACAGTGGTCTCTTCTTCTTAAATATGCCTGATGAAGTAAAAAAAGAATGCAAAAAGAAGACAGATGTGTTATTTTACACCTTCTCAATACTAAAGCAATGGCTTAAAAGTTTAATTTGTTAATATGGTCTTTTGTGTTGTGTGCAACTCCAGTTTATCACCCAAAACTCTACAGATAAAAACTTGTATTTCAGAAAAATAAAAGGCATTATTTTCTCCCCTAAAGATCAAGGCAGAGATTAACAGTCAGAGGTCACACTTGTCATTGCAGTTCCATCTTACCCAATATTAAAAATAAGTTGATAACGATAGGTAAAAGACAAGAAATACTGCCACTCTGCCTGGCTAGTAATACCTGATCTTTCACACGGTGAAGGTACTACTTTTTCACCATGTCATTTGCACACTTTCCTTTGCAGAGTCAGTCAGGCAGTTATTAAAATCTCCAAAATTACTCTAAGTATGAGAAATGTATGTTGTACATTGCCAAGGTACTCTGTGGCCACCTCTATGCAAATCAGTTTATTGAACATATCAGTTTTAGGATTTTAGTAACATTTTAGTAATATTTTTTTATGTTGCTTTCTTTTTTTTTTTTTATGTTTTTATGATCAGCTAGAGAATGGAAAGACATTTCTCCTGCTTCTTAAGACTCACAGGTGATGAGATAAAAGCAATGCAGTTGAGTATAAGTCTTTTGGAATTAATTACTTTAGTATAAATAACTCTTTCTGTAATTCTAGTTTCATGATTCATTATGCATGTTATAGCAATGTTCAGGTAACTATGTAAAAGTAAGAGCTTCTATATCAGTATAATTATCAGTAGTAAAATGACAAAAATGCCTCTAATTGAAGGAAATGAGAAGTGTGTACAAATACAATACTACAAGATGCTTCCATGAAGGCAGGGGAAGTAGCAAAATGTATCTTGGACAGCAACTTCATGGGCAGCAGCAAATATTAGTCATTGAAGGAGTAGAAAAATCACCATATACTAATTGAAATCACTTTATGGACTTTCTAATCATACCATGAAACTTGTAACATTGCTTGGCAGAACATCTCAGCCTTAATTTTTCACATACTTGAAACTATCCCTAATCACTTTAGTTACAGCTTTCTAACAGACTGGAATCATATAAAGTATGCTTATCACTTTTTAAATATCTCAGATCAAGTATTGCTGCTGCATTTCCTGTTCAGAATTACGTAAATTAAAAATCTTATGAAACTATTATAGAAATTATATAGGCCTAATTTTTATAAACTGTACTTTGGTTCTTTGACAATTACTATTCTATTAAAGATAAAAGTGTTTGAGAATACATTATAATGCTAGAGTGATAAGTAGATATGAGTTATTTGTGATTTCCTGGAGGTGAGTATTCTGATTACAACTTTGAATCACTAGCTTCTATGACATTAGATGCTCTTGATGGATTATATCTATTCCTTCACATTTTTAATGCATTTTAAAACAGTGTTTAGTTCACGGAGTTAAAATTAGCACTTGTGTTAAGTAGAAGTTTGATAACTAATTTTCTTTCTTGTCTTTTTTTGTCTGATTCCAGAGCGTACAATAAAGAGTAATTTGACTAATGTCTACAGCTTTGAACTTTGGAGGGAAACTAATTTTAGAATGACTAAACCTGTGTTTATTCCTGGTATTACCATCAGTGACAAGCTGGGTACCCTTTTGACTAGTCAATGTTTCAGTCATTAGCTTTTGGTCTAAGATTATGTAATTAATAGCAAATTATATTATTAGAAAATAAAATAAAGGAATAGTTACCAGGTTACAAATAATTTAAGCTGAAGTCAGATGAAAGGACTGTGGGAGAGGAAGGCTCAGTGGACCCGTAGTAACACAGGACAGTAATATAAGGTAAAGTGATTTTTAACCATAGAGGCCATTTGGAAAGCCATTTGCACCATCCAGTCAGTAAATCATTAGTTCTTTGCTTTGTTAATTCACCTGATCTTTGCTTACTTTGACATCTTCATGCTTCAATGCTAGTATTTGTGTCAACCAAAAATATGGGTTAGAGATACATGTTTCCCCGTGTTTTTTGGTGAAGACTGGTGCAAATAAATCAGTTAGATTAATAGAACAGTTTATCTGAAAACAAAAGAGTCTAAATCCATTTATATAGCCTCTTCTTTACAGAATCGGCAAAAGACATTGTGCTATAATGTCTTGTAAAATCTGTAAATTCCACGTGAGTAATTGCATACTTAAAATAAAAATTAACCAATCTTGACTTAAAGACCTTGAATGACTGAAAATACTGCATTCCTAGAGAGGTTATTTTAATTATTCATTATCCTCATTGTTAAAAAAAATTGCACCTTATTTCTATTATGAATTAACCTAACTTCAGTGTCCATTAAGACTTTTCTTGTGACAAAATACAGATCTGTCTACTACCAGAAAGTTATTTTCCAGATAGGAATGATAAGATCACCCAATTAGTTTCCTTCTGATGACTAGACTAAATTTCTCTACTATTACTGAAAAACTAGTTTTAACACCTAGATCATTTTTGTTGCAGTTCCTGAAACATTTGAAGCTTGTAGGTATCCTTTTTGCAGTTTGATGATGACAAGTAGACACCAAATCAAACATAAACACAGCTGTATATCCATGGCTAATATTGCCTTGATATTTCCACACTGACATATTCTAGGAGTGTCTTTAATCTTTTATTCAGTGTCAAAAAGAAGTCTCACTTATTTTTGGTTAGATTGAGAGCATCTTATACAGCTATTGAACAAGGCATGAGCTTTCAGATCCTCAAAGCTCAGCTGCTACCTGAGTGATACACACCCACTTTTTCATAGGGACCCCCAAGCTCTTTTTCAGGGTAGCTGCAAAATGAATCTTAGTCTAAGTAACTTTAATTTTATGACTGTTCAGTAGTTAAGACCTAGCTCACCTCTACACCCTATAGGAAGGCATAAACCAGCCATACGTTCAATTTTCTTTCCTGCCAAACCTATTTGGTAGTCTTAAACCACAACTGGCTGAGCTCAGCCAAATAAAGAGATATTACCTTCCCTGCTGCAAAGTACCTTTTACCCAAGTTCAGCAGTAAAAGCTGCAGAGTCAAGTTCCACCTTTGCCAGTTTAATATGAAATCTACTTTTCCTATCACTTACAGTTGCCCTTTTAGCCCTTCCTTCCAGAGCTGATCCAACTTTGCTTGAAATAAGTGTCAGTTAAGAAGAACATATGTTATATAGGGTATATAGGTATAAGGGACTTTAATTGCACCTATCCTTATACAAACGTATAACGTTTAAGAACACTTAAATTTCTTTTTCTGCACAGAGGCATATCTTACCTACTATGAGAAAGAGAAAGGCTCTTTTTTTTTATTTCCAGACTGTTTCTGTGGCATTTATTCATTCCACCTAAAATAGAACAGCTTCCACAAGCAAGTTGGAAGCTAAGCAGCTTCTAGAGCTTGTCTTCTCCCACCATCCCACCTCCCTTCCCTCAAGCACTGTATAATATTCTGTAGATGGTGGTACTCTTGTAAGACTTCTTTTCAATGGAGGACAGAACCAAACCTGAGCCTGCCATGCGATACAGTGATTGCTTTAGTAATGGTGCTTCTTTTTCCATTTGTATTTCACAGATGAATAAATATGTCTTTAAATTCCCAAAATAAGATGGGGAACAAGGGGCCAGAGAAGTTGTGGCTTTTCCATCCTTGGACAAATTCAAAATTCAGCTGGAAAAGGCCCTAAGCAACCTCCTCTAATCTCAAAGTTGGATACATCTTCAAAATTGGCCCTGCTTTGAAGATGGAGAAGCAGTGGTCTTCAGAGGGCCATTCCAACCTGAATAATCTTACAGTTCTACAACTGTCTTCAATTCTACAAAGCATGCCTAGATCTTGGGAAAGACTTACTTACAATCTATCTGTGTCGTCACAATTTTATATTGGTTAGGGAGCCTATCATACTCAGAATTTAGTGTTAGCATGAAACTCTTCATGAACATTGCCCTTAAATGCCTAGGGAATCTAGGAATCTCAGTCAGGTCATTAAATAACTGCTGAGAGCCTAAGAGCTAGGAGCTAAACCACTTTGCACTAACATAGACTTTTCTTGTGGATCTATTTGTTTACTTAATAAAACTTGAAAGGCCTTTTCAGCTGTACAGCTTTTGGACTAAGCTCCCATCCCTATAAGTGGAGCTTATGTTTTCACATTCTAAAGTTATGACATTATTTTTTTTTGCTATTGAAATACATTTTGTTACTCTACTATGGTTGTATTCTCCTAAATTGCTTTTCTTTCTACTTTGTATCATTGCAAAAACAAAAGTAAAAATTTAAAAAAAATCTTCTGTCCTCGTATGGAGCAATATGAACATGTAAGTGCTTACTAAAAATTTGAAATAATAGAAACACCATCTTCTTCATTTGCTATCATGATTGTAGATATTTGGGGTATGCAATTATTTTGGTTGAAGGAATACAATCACTTTTATCACATGCCAGTTGAACAATGCCATTAGAATTGGCAAGGATCCATCATTCTCCCAGGAAACACAGCACATCTGTGAAATGTGATTACCTCAGATGAATCTGTCATTTCACACACTTGAGAGCAACATAATTGTTGCCTAATGTGTGATTCTGTTTCAGTTTACCCCCCAAAAAGGAAACAACTGTTAAAGCCTACTATTATTTACTCAGAATTGATTTTGAGTCAGGTTTGTTGGGGCTTTTTTTGTTAAAACTGGATAAACTTCAAAGATTTATGCAGAATTTTAACTGTACCATATTCAACAGTCCCTTCCCACTTCTGTTAAAACTGACACCTTCCTGTTTAAACGAAACTGAGTTTTCATATGTGTTTTGAAGAGCTGGCAGGCAAATCCACACTGTAGCCTTACTGCATACTGCCAAACACCCTAGTGTATTACTCTGATGTCTTCTCTTAAACTCTACATCAAATTGAACAGCAGTTTGGAATTCTCCATAATGCCAAACCTCTAGTTTATGTGAACTAGTACCTCAAAATCACCAGCCCACACTGTTTTATGCCAGTGGAACATATCATCCATCAAACAGAGCAAACTGAGGAGAGTCCATTCCAGGAGGACAATTTACCTAAACATCCCAACTTTTCACCCCCTTTCATCAAAAGCTATTTGCATCAAAAAGTATTTACAGCTATGAAGAATTAGTTTAAAATCCTGCTCTGATTGTTCGCACAGATTACATGTAGTTTCTGGTACTGAGGTGGGCCCAACAAATGTGGACGTACATAACATTGGGTGCAGGGATCAAGAAGACTGACTTGCATTTTCTTCATAAGCTGTTGGTGAGGTTTTGCTTGGTTTGAATAAGCTCCTCCTCGTTTAGATACAGTTTTCAGGGACCTTTTCGTTTGGACCAAGGCAATGTACAGTCACTTTTCATTGTCACCTCCACAGAGGTATATCTGAAATTGCTTTATTGTTCTCAAATCATATTGTAACTGTCAACACTATATATGTTCTCAGTACTACATAAGATCCTTGTATTTTTAGATATTACATAACCATTGGTGCTTTGCTACATTTCAGTTTTGTTATTTCTAAAAAAATCTACGATCGGGTGCTTTAGAATATCAGACTTCATAGACTTCACATGTACTGAAATTCTTTGATGTGACAATTTGGGGGAAGAAAAGAACCTTAGCAGGTAGTCTGAAAGGCTGACTCTCCCAGTGTGACTCATTAGAGAAAGCAGGGGCTTGTGGTTTTCCAAATCTGTAACAGGACACTGCTTTCTTTTAAAATTGTGGTTTTAGAGAATATTTGGTTCTCCTCTGAGAATAAACTTTTTGGAGTTAAAAATTTTGACCATAATATAAAATTTTTCTCATTTTCTTTGTGGTCATGTAGCCCACTGTCAGGATAATTTCTATGTGTTCTTTTCATTCATGTAGAGATAACTGGGCAAGATGCAAGAATGTAAAATACAGCACCATTGTGCTGTTAGGCCATTCCATTATTAATCCCATTATTCAGAAGATTACAGGTCAGGTACAAAAAATCACTTCAGGTTGGATGTTGGTATGGATATAATTTCATTCTAAGCATACTATATATTATTATTTTCATTTTCCTTCAGACACACTGCTGTATCTTTAAGCTCTCTGCAGTAGCATCAATATTGTATTAGGCTGCCTCAAATATTTCCAGCTTAAATAAAAATTGTAGCCCTGCAGTCTATCATATCAAGTGTTTATGTTAAATCATTGATGAAATCGTTACACTTATAAGAATGAATCTTTTGCAAATTGTTCTCATGTTAGTCGGGACTGAAGAAAAACCTTTCCCATCTTTCTCACTCTTTTTCTTTCTCCTAGGGCTGAGTGGCTTTAGACTCTCTGCTACCAGCCCAGGTTTCTTTGGCATGTACCTCCACACCATGTGAGTGTGCAGCTACTGACATAACATGTTACTTTCACCAGGTCATGGAGGGAACATCAGACAGTTTTTGGACAGTACTGGCCTAGATCAAACCAGGACTACAATGAGATTCACAAATCAGAGCGGGTCCTATGCCACACTCATTCATCAATCTGCTGCTTTGAAAAATTGGGGTGAAAACCTGAAAAAGGGCCTGAAGAAAAAAAGGCCAAGGGGGGATCTAGCAGCTGCTTTTGGCTACCTAAGATACTTCTCAGAGGTGCACAGTCAGGATGAGAGGCTACTGACACAGGCTGCAGGAAGAGAAGCTCACTGTCTGGATGGGATGCTGAGCATCCATCCTTGGAGATGTTCAAAAATACAGCTGAGCAAGTTCCTGAGTAACCTAATGCAACTTCACAGCTGGCCCTGCTTCCGCAAGGAGGCTGCACTAGCCAGCTTTCACTGCTTCCTTCCAGCATAAATTATCTCATGATTCTGTTCCATGATGCTGCAGTTCATCAAGTTATCAAAAGTTTATATTACCTTTTAAAACAAATACACTACTTGAATGTTAAAGCAATCTCTTATATGTTACCCCAAGAAAATTTCCAATACAAGACTCCTTTAATATTTTACAAGAAAAAATGTAGGTCCAGTATACCGGTAAATTATCTGCCAATATTAGATCCCTCTTAATTCTGATATTTAATACAGTAATTTCAATCAAGTAGAAAAAATGTTTCTGTTGTAAAAAAGATTCAGTTTTTCACAGATACAATTTCCATAGAGGCAAAATCTCAAAACCATAAACCATAACATAATTGTAACATAAACCATAATGTAAACCATCTATCCAAAAATAATATCTGATCAATCAAAATAAATCTTTTTTTTGCTATCTCATTTTTTTCAATATTTCTGTTCTGTTGCTAGTAGAAATATCTAGAATCCAATTATGTAAAAAAGCTTATTATTGGATTTCAGTTTCATTTTTAAGAAGGCAGCCAGCACATTCTGACATTTTCAAAACATTCACCAATGTACAAAAAGGCTAACGAGAAATTTATCAGAACTGGTGACTTCTTAGAAAATATTTTTGTTTTGATCAGTCTCTTTTTCTGATGAAAAAAATTCCAAAATGTTAAATAGTTGCCAAACAGCTCTACTGAGAACCCTATAAAAACTGAGCTGTTGCTGCTTAGACAATCCAAGCAGGTTTATAAAAGCCTGCTGCAGCAGAAATTCCGGTTCAGCCTTCTATATGTATCTAGATTACATGAAAGGTACCTCTCTCTCTCCGCCACTTTCCCTCTTCTCCTTTGTCCTTCAACGTGCAGTCACTCACAACCTAGAAGAATGAAACAATGTTAAAATAAGCTCCAACTTCTGAAGCCTTTTTAATTTTATCTCTACTGATGATTTTAAGAGCTGAAATCCTAAGGACAAAACTATTGTTGTTTACTTCTAATGTAATTAATTTTGCATATTTTTCCTCATAATTACAGGCATAGAAATGTCATTTCCAATTATGCTTTGTGAGGAGATGAAATAGAATAGATGAAGACATAAAAAGAAAATAAATAGAAAGTAGATAAGAGTGAATAATTCACATTTCACAAATGTCCCTCTTTATGATGGATAGCCTTCTTATCAGGTCCATATTTGCTTCTAAGCCTGGTACTATCTGACTTCTATTACTGAAAATTATTGTTGAGAATATTGAATTGTGGTACTAAGATGCTAGACAAATGATTTAAACTTGGAGAATTGCTTTCACCTCAATTAAAGTTGCTTCCACAACCGTTCCGTCCTCATTTTGCTTCAGTATTCTGTTTCTCATACTTAGGAATGTTTGCAGTGCTGCATTTGCCACAGCAGGACCAGCTCTGCTTTGCGCCATAAAGGCACCACAGGAAAGCATGCCTGCTCATAGAAATCTTCTTAAAAAGGTGTTCATGGAGTCATGGCCTGATTCTTCAAGAACCAGCAACTCTTCTCGATGACATTTGTATGCATAAATGCTTGCAGAAACCAAGTAGCAACAACAAAATATCAAGACTGGGCAATATATAGAAGTGGAGATACATCAAAAATACCAGCAGAATGGTTTTGCCAAGTACCTTACCGCTACATGCATATCCAAACTAGAGCCTTTGAGATTTGCAACAGAAAAAGGAAGACAGTATGCCTCCTAAAATGTGATACGTTTGGTTTTATACAGCTAAAACAATATTTGAGCATGTATGTCGTAGTCCTGGCTGGATCAAGGGAAAGCAGAGCAACAGAGAGAGAAAGAATTAGATTTGCATAATGCCATGGTCTGCATCATTGTCTTGCTGCACTTGCCAGTGATAATAGAGCTGTTCCAGGGCTACTGGAATAGTGGAAACTACTTGGGACCTCTTAACGGTACGAGTTGCTCAAATATTTTATTATAGCTGCTGACCTTTGTTGCTGATATGCATATAATATGTGAAATGCTTTGGAATATATGAGGTGAACTGAGCTGCATAAATGAAGTCAAGTTTCAGATATATTTGTTCTTCTTTTATTGCAAGCATATCATATTCCTGACCTATGAACATAAATGCAGGATAAAAAGGTACTTTTAAATGTTAAACACATCTTCTTTTTCTTTTATTATTTAAGCCAAATATAAATTCATTATGAGGTTTAAGACTTAGAAGTTATTTAAGTGGTATAGCAGTCTTTAGAAGAAATGGTTATTTGACTTTAGTCTTATCTTACTCTCTCTCTGCTGTCAAGTTATGGGAATTTGTCAGAAGGTGGGAGAACCAGATTTTCTCTGATGGTTTATGTTTCACCCTGTATACGCTTCTAAGTCACTAAAAAGATAGACATGTTTACATGAAGAATTATAGTGAATAAGACTTTCTGGACATGTTAAATTTGGGAAATGAAATCTCTTTGGTCATTCATGTTTTGTTACAGGAGATCAAACACTGTTCTACATAATATGAGGACACAGTTTCTGAGAAATCTTCAAAACTCTTGTACCTAAATGTTATCCAGCCATACAGTAATGTATTGCACTATTCATTTCTCTGTATGCATATGCAATTGCATATGACAAAAGAAAATTAAACATCAATGTTTTGCAGGTAAATTTCCCTTTCCTTTTAATGATATCTTGGGCAATATTACAGTCACAGAAAGGAACAGGAATAAAATTAACTGTGTTCCCATCTTCTCCTGTTCTATTAATTCTCCATAAATTGTTACTGTTTCTCAGGAATGGCATGCCAAAGAGATTTTTCAAGCCACCTTCTGTACTGTTAAGTGCTTATTATTCAGTCTTGAATTCAGTCCTTCATATGAACCTTACTTCTAGAAAATCAAGCCTTCTGTCTCTAATATGATACACCTGATGGAACCAACAGGAGTTTAGAGTTTTTGAATATTCCCATATATTTATATTAATGAAAAACTCTTGCTACATTTTAATTTTTCCATCTATATAGTGCTGTATTTCACCTTCCTCTGACATGTGCTTAGTTAACAACAGCAATGTAGAACTGATGAAAAGTGAAAGGAAGCAACTCTGAAAATTAGAGAGAGCTTATGTTCGCACAACTTGACAAGCCAGAGACGGTTCTGAGGCTGACACTATCTGCAAGCATGCCCCAAGATCTTTCATTTGTATTAGAGTATCATTTACATAAGGTACCATTTCATTTTACCTATAAAACACTAAAAAATCAAATATCCCTTAACCTGATGCCAGATTTTTTTCTGAATTCCCCTCATGCTGTGCAGTTCACTGAATCACTATGAATTCTCTCAGGTTTTTTTTCCTCATGTTGTCTTCCACCAAGGTTTGCCTTTGAGCTTTAATGGTTCCATGAATTTTGTGCTTAGTCAATCATCTAAAATATCCCTGTGAACACAACTAATTCAAATAAGCTTTCCATTGCAGTTCCATCACAATTAGGAAAAAAAAAAGGTGTCACTGGGTACACTACCACTGCTACCAAAAAAATCCAACTTCAGTTCGCATTTTTAAAAAGAGGTCCCAACTTTACATCATCTATATGACAGCTAGTAAGAAAGATGCATCATACTGATCTTTATTAGATATGTAATATGAATTTTCCTTGAATATATATTTAGGAAAATTTATGAGAAAAATCCAAGCATGTTATGGGCTTTTGGTACATGGAGTACATGTAATCCTAGTCAGTTTCCTATAAGATTATTTGTTAATCTGATAACGTCACTTTAGAGCATTAGCAAGTGCCAAAGATCTGATATAGTACAGTAAATCAGGTTACACTTCACAGGATCATTAAAACAAAGGCACTACACTGGGAATCACATCCACTGAATGTTTATGGCCAAATACAAATATCATTCAATATACTATAGCAGGTGAAAAAAATCATTATCCTAAAGAAGAAGAGAGATACATTCTAAAACTTTCTCATATAACACACAAAGATACACTTTACAACTCTATCTCCCAATATAACACATTATTGTATCCAGAGTAACTAAGGCAAGGAACCTCCATTTCCAAATGTCCATTGCAAAGCATCAAGCAAGGAATTCAGTAAACAGAGAAGCATTTTCAGGACTCATAGAGAATGAGTCTGTTGCTGTGAGCACAAATATAGCAGTAAAATACTTGTATTACCATCAAATCAGTAATGAAAAAGTGGAGTGCCAGATCAGTATTTTTTATAACACCAAACAGATTACCTTTAAACAGACTTAATCTGTGCCAAGCTTCTTCATGCAACTAATTCTCTCTGAAATGAGTAGAACTACTGAAGTGACATACTAATTAAACCACCAAGATATGCTTCATAGAGATAATTTCTTCTATGAGTCCTATTACTAGAGATCCAACACTTCTTATCAGGTGGGGAGAGCTCCCAGCCATCCCTAAGGGTGAAAGGTCTAAAAACTCCAACAGGTATTCCCACTGAATTCATCAGTATAGTCTGAGTTTTATTTTAACAATAAGAATTAGATTATCCAATATAGCAGAGCAATGTTGATGCCATCTATAGTAAAGACATAGAACACACGAACAAAATTGTTCATAAAAGAAACATACAAAATGTACAATATAAATAATGAAGAACAAAAGGAGTGGGATTCATCTCATTTGACTCCTACCATCCAAAATCCACACAGGTGTTAATTCCAAGAGTTCTGCATATATATTTAACAAGGGAATGAAGTGCTGCTGAAACTGTTTGTCTCTATTGACTACAAGAGCACCTTAACGCTGTGAACTTAGATCAGACACCTGACTTTTACCCAGCTATAGTCAGGTGAGATGACATCTGCCCTGTTTCTAGAGAACATTCACCAAATGGGTCTCCTGAAGAAACCTGAAATATATACAAAACATGGAAATCATATACATATTTTTTTTAGATGCATTTCTCTTATAAATCTATATTAAAATCAACACATAGATGCAAATCACAGCTTCAAAACTGAGGTCTCTAGGACAAGGTAGATTTTTCTCTTGTAATTTTTTCAGTGAAATGAACAATGTCTGTGCTATAGAGTCCTGAGAAATAGAGATATTCATCAGAAATCAAAAAGATATCTGCTTTGGTTAAGTTGTCATTTGGTAGTTGACAGCATAATCATAGAAGCAGGAATGAAATAAAAGATCCATGTCTCTACTTCTACTTAAATTTTGTTGATTAAAATTAATTTTAAGCTTATATTTTGAACTGGTTGTATTGTTATGAAACATTGGTTCCAGCAGTCTTGGTGTAATATGGCTGGAGACTTAAACTTATATAAAGGCAAAATTAAAACTCCAGCTTTTTTCCTTTCAGACACAGAATTCAAAACAAAAATTGATTGATGTGATGTATTGTCAAATGGAAAAAGATTACTGTTTTTCACTGCCACCACCAAAAAGCTTGCAAATGAACAACAAACTGAGGATTGATGTACTTAAGTGATTTGTTTCTCCTTTTTCAGAAGTTTGAAAGTCACTAGGAATGACAGGACTGCTCCATCCACACCTTGTACCCCCTGGAACATTAGCCAGAGCTGTACACCTAGAAGAGAGGCTGGGCAGGGGAATGAGGTCATAAGCAAAATTTTTGAAATCCCATTATAATTAAATGAAATAGATTCAACAAATATAATTTTGTAATCCAAGTGTTTCATTTTAATAATTGCAAATAAATAGTTTTTACAAGAGCTTCAATATTTTTATTTTTCACTCTGAAGTGGAATGAAATAAATGTCAGAGTAACAACACATCAATTCTTGACCAACACATTTTAGCAGTGTTTCAAAAATGGCCCTTCCTTCATAGAAACATAGTCGTAAGCTGACGCCTCATGTTGGTTACAGACACTTCTGAACATCCTGGACTTTACAAGACGTGTTGTCTGTAAGAAACATTCTCTATAAAGAATACAAAGCTACTGAAAATTATATGATAGAATCATATGATAATAAATTTATCAAGATCATAAATTGTTTTACAATCTGACATCTTTGTCTATGCAGTTGTGACTACATTTAGCATTACATTAGTTTTGCTAAGCCAAAAAAACCCTCATTTGCAAGTTAGCCTTGATCTAACACTATAAATTAACATTTTGTTTGTCTTTCAATGAATCACGTATTTGTAAAAGATAATACAAAAAATGAAATAGTTCTTCAATACATCTTTTTCACAGGGAAAGTTAATAGGTAAGGTTATGTCTCTAGAAATGCCATCATTGCCGTAATACAATTTATTTGAGTTATATTGCTTTCTAAAACCTCTGATCAAACCAGTGAGTTTATCAGATCTGTGTTTATAGGACTCCTTTAAACATATAGCATGATATTGCAACAATATTAAGCTAAACTAGATTGAATCATTTATCGTTTTAGAGAAAAACTGAATAGGACCACAATAACTGAGGGGTGAAAAGGAGCATTAAAAGCACTCTATTTAACTACCGCAACATTCCTAGCTGCATATTCTGACTCAGGTTTGTGCTGCAGACTTGCAAAGAAATTCAATTTTTATTTCTATTAAAAATCAAGTCAGTTTAAGGAAAAACAGAATTTGATAGGTTTACTGAAAGAACTCCAAACAGTTAATGTAGTGGCAGGCAAAATAAAGGAACAATTTTTAAAAATCCCAAACTCTGTTATGATTTTGAACATGCATCATAATTATTCCATAATTTGAAGAGCTTTCAAAGTCAAACAACTATTTTGAGTAATTTAAATATCCTAGAAATTCTCTAGCTTATTGATGCCATTTACATTACACATTGTACACCAGAGTGTTATTTGACCCACCCACACAAATACATAAAGACTGATTTAATAAAGTTAGCTGTTCCAGGGCTGGTGTGCCTTCCCAGGCTGTTGAGGAGGTGTTTCAACCGCATAATTGAATAGATATGATCTCTTCCAGTCACAAAACTCATAGCTTACTTGCTGCAAGGGAATTATTCATGTGAGTGCCAGGGTGCATTTCAGCAAAAGCTGCAGAGTCACTGCCTTCATACCAGAAAGAGGAGACATCTAAACAAATTGCCATATTCCTGGGATCTAGAAGTTTTCAAAATTCTCAGGTAAAATAAATAACGCTGTATTTTTTACATTAACATTAAATAACTGAGTGTGGCTGATTCATCTTTATATATAAATATATGTTTCATTGATAGCTAGATTATAAATTTGTATTAATTGATTATGATTATTATTCTCTTCTTGGAAAATGTTCACTGAAGCAATGTATTCATTAAAGGCTTGTCTTAGCTTTTTTTTCCAAACTCATAAAAGGGTCACCGACTCTCTTGTATAATTTTCAAGCACCTAAAATTTACTACCAAGATTATCCTGACTCTGCTGTGTGTTAGTTTAAACCATGATCTTCTCAACCTTATTTTTCTAGGAAGAATAATTGTCTTACAGGTCACAATGAACATAAATATAGTAAGCTGGTGTCCAAGTGCCAGGATTGTAAAACATTTACAATCCAATGCAGTACAGTTCAGTAACAGTAAAATTATTTTTTAGTAAACTAGTAGCTTAACAGTAGTTAACAGAGAGAAAGCAAAGGACCAAAATGGTTAATACAGCTCTCTGTGCCTTTATAATTACTCTAACTTTAACTGTTTGATTAATAAAGGAACCATTCTTGGATTATGTGTGAAGGCTAATTTGCTGTCAAGATCCATCAAGGTTAAGCTAGAAGGATCCCTAGAAGATATTATTTGGTTCATTCATACAGGCAAGGTAATACTAGCCATAGCAATATATCTTCCAACATTTACTTGTTTACCATAGCTGTGAAGACTTGCACAGATAAAGCCTCGTTACTCTCCCCAGAGAGTCTATACAGAGGTTGGCCTTCTTTCCAGTTAAAAAGTTTTTTCTAACACCTGGTCTGAATCTTCATTGCCAAAACAAAATTCTACCATTTCTTTTATAAAGTTGAGACTCCTTTCACATACACCTCCTCCACCATTTCTTCTTTAGTCTAAACAATCCTGAATCTTTAAGTCTTTTCTGTAGGAAATATTTTCTGGATGCCTAGGAGCTGTGTCTTACCGAAATGTTTTCAGGTGGTCCAAGTCTCCCTCAGAGTGGAGTAACTGACTCTAGACTAATGTTTTACTCATTTTGCATAGGACAAAGTTATATTGTCTATCTCAAATTATTCTTCATTCTGTTTTCCAGGATGATGTTTGCCTTGTAAAACATCAGTGCTGCCTCACATTCAATTCACAATCCAGACCCCTCTGAACCCGTAGGCAGCTACACTGCCAATACTACATCCTACAGCTGCATAGCTGTTTATCCCTGCCAAGGCCATGACTCAATGTTCATCCATGTCATATGCTAATTTATCTTTTTCAGACTATTTCTGCAATTTCTCCACATCATGTAATTTCAAAACCTTTCAGCTAACACACTAGTAGAGCCTTCCCAGCCCTTTGCACCCTCAGTTAGTGTCTGGCTAATTAGCATCTGGCTAAAAACACTGAATGGCAGCAGGTTAGAGCAACCTGTACAGAATCCCACCGAATGTCTCTTCCATTTTCGTAATGACATAGAGTTATTAAAAATAACTGTCTGGTAGGTTCCCACCAAACTGAAAGCTGTGACACAGTATTTTCATCTAGACCATACTGTCCACTGTGTCAAGTCTACTCCACAGTTTATAAGACTGTTTATGGAAGCTATGCCGTAAGTCAAATCTATCTTGCTATATATTTTTGACCGCACTGAAGCTCTTGACCCTGCTTAGTGAATAAATAACATGAAAACATATAATGAGCAAACACGAAAGGAGGCAGATGGTATACTTTATTTTCCCTTGTACTTGTTTACCACCCACTAGGGTAATGCTCTTGGGCCAGAATGGGCTGTGACAGACAAAAGGAAAAGAGGCCAGATGTTCACTATGTATTGTTGTTTTATTAAATTAATGCCAGTATGAAATTTCACCAGCAATAGGGTCATTACTGCTGTGACACCAAAAAAAAAGAAAAATAGAGACTGCAACAGATGTTTCTAGTTTTCAAAAGATTTTTTATTATTATTTCACGCTAATCTAAAGTTTCAGTGACGTAACTTTCTCTCACTGTCCCCAAGACAAAGAATAAGCAGATGCTTCTCATAATATTGCAGTTCCTGATCTGAACATAGGTCAAAAGTACAACCAGGGCTGTACAGCAACTAGCCTCAGTCCTGGGAGCCATATTGGCAACTTAGTGGAGCAATCCCAGGGGGCTAATTTTCCACTCAGAGGAGGATTAGATCATGCGTCAGAATATGGTCATGCTGCTGCCAGCACCCAAAAACCCTTGCTCACAGCTAGGTCAAATATCTGTGCATGGCACTGCATTGCATGGTGTAGAGATACTGAGGAGAAAGAGAGATAAAGTCTAATGCTGCATGGCTGTCTGTAAACTAACAAGTCATCTGAGGACAGAAAAAAACCCAAAGTTAAACAGAAAAGTAATCCCCTAAGATACCCTAGTCACTTTATGTATATTAATTACCTGGTGGTGAGACAGCTATACATATTATGGATGGATGGATAAATAATCTACTTTAAAAGAAAACCCCAGCCACGTCTCATCCTGAATCAATCCTTAGCCAGTGTAAAATGACATATCTCCCTTACAGCCAAAGATGCTGTGTCTGATAAAAACAGCTTCAGATGTGGCCTGCTAAGGCCTTTTCCATATAGCCTGCGGTCATGAGCATTTGGTGCATCTTATTTCTGTACATCTGCACTACTTTCCCTGCAGTGACAGGATAGGACCTTGTGTAGGGACAGTTGATTGTTTGATGTGAGGTGAACCATGGACACTGATAGTAGTTGTCCATGAGAGGAGAGTGACTTTTTAAATACATAAAATACTTTTAACTTATAACTTTTTAAATAAGCTTAGAAAATGGAGTGGGAGTCACACTGTAAGTGAAGGAAAAGTTTGCAAAAGAAAAAAAAAAAGCATGTTGCTAAATAAAGTGGTCCTTTTAAAAGGCTGAGCTTGAGTCTATTTTAAAACAAACATTTTAACAGCATGGCTATTGAGATGGCAGCAGAAACTTTAAGCATCTTATAAGAATCATTTGCAGAAAAGGAGCTGGTTCAAAGGAACAATTGTAGACATAATTTGAGTTGCTTTTACCAACAGTAACTACAGTGTAGGAGAAAGAGAGTGTATAGGGCACCAGTAGCTTACAAGATTATGTTTTGTGCAGTGCAATGCTAGTAAAGGTAAGGCTACAAGTATTCACATTTACAGATGTTCTGAGCTGTGACACTGTTACATATGTCAATTCTATTAACCACACGACCACTGCTAGAATCTAGGATATGTAAAAGCATAAATGCTACAAACAAATTGTCATGGGTGTATTCACTAGCATGTATTCTACATGTAGTTTTTTCATAAATCTTTAAGGCTTAGTGCATTTCTAGCTAGTATTTTCATTCTACAGTATGGCAAAGCAAACAAAATATATTGAAATCCATTCATGTCTTTCTTTTAAAATTTCATACAGGGAGATATATTTATTTTTATCATAGAAAAATCTATCTAGAAGATACGTTTTTGGTCTTCCTGATTTTACTGAGAACCTTGGACACATCAGAAATCTGTTGGCCCTACTCACCCAGACAGTATCAAAAAACATAGCGTGAAGACAGGATCAAAATAGGCCCCGTGAAATTTGGTCTCTGAAGAAACATTACTCTGGAGGCTGGAAAGGAGAACAGGAATGTGTCTGCAATCCCTTCTGTGAAGAGGAGAAGAGATAGCTGTGCTCATGGAAAGCGTCTATTACGCCCACATGAAACACAGTGTCTCTTCAAAGTTTTGTGAATCTTGCTTGTTGACGTGGAACAACAAATGATAAGCAGAAGTAAAAATTGCACTCATTAGAGGTAACTTTGGTTTTTGTTTTACTGTGTTGTAATATATGAGAAGGTGTTTTTAATATTTGTTGATTGTTGTTTCATCTACGGACCTTTTTATTAGTATTTTATCACTGATGTGAAAATTTTAACAGCACCGAAAGGTTTTCTAACCTGTATTCTACGGGCTGCCTTTTGTGGATGTAGAGTAATATAGAGTCATAACAGCACTGGGCATTTCTTTGCAGAAACACTTACTACATTTAAATTTCTCAACAGTCACCAGATTAATTTCTTTCAACAGGACAAAACTCAGCTCTGGAATTCCTTCTGAAATATAAAGGCACCAAAGAGATGAAAAATTAAAGAATAGGGCCAACAGAAGAGGCAGGACTAATAAAAGGTGTTATTAATTCCTTAATTCTTATAGCAGTAACTCCTAGCTCTCATTTGTTACTGATAAAGAATTATGATAAAATATTTCACATCCTCAATTATTCAACAGTGCATGCCTGCATTCTCACAACAAGCCAATCAGTATCTCTTTCATGCATCAAATGAAAAGAACAAGAGCTAAAAGGGAACATGGGCTTTATGATGTACATTCTATATTTAAGAGTAGATACCCTACGCCCTCTGTTTACACCCATGGAATAGGAAAGTCCCATTCCCCAGCCAGTGAGATATGTATTTGTAATGACAACCCACCTAATTTCTTCAGTGAGGTCACCTCCTCCCATTCTTTCTCCTTGATTACCTGCTGACTTTTGCAGTAAAGCAGCATTTTTAGCTGCAGGGACGCAATCCCATCAATAGCGAATATGAAACAGTATTTTGGCAGCAGTGGCCAAAGCTTCTTCAAATATATTTGGCTTCTTCCAATTAGAAAGGTAAATGTCTTACTCCACATGTGATGGCAGGAGTTTTTGATTAATCAAAATGTAAAAGTTAAGATTTCATTCAAAAATATTGGTGCTTTGTGAAGAAGAGGGGAAAAAAATGAATGTCCCAAACCTGATTTACTTTTGCTGTCTAGTTTCCTCAAGATGGCTGGCTTGCCAAAATCTAAAAATGGCCTCCCCCTTCCAAATAACTCCTAAAGCCCAAGGTGGTCTCAAAGTAATTTAGCAGACAGAAAGAATGAGCTTCAGACCAAGGGATTTCTCTCTGTTAGACAAATCTCATAAAATCTGTAGTTTGCACTGATTTTAACTTTTCTTAATAACGTTGTCCTCAGATGTGTGCACACATGAGATTTGTGCTGCACATTCTGACTTTGCAGAGAGTCCTTCCAGCAATGCAGAATCAGTCCGAGTGCCTGACATTAAAATGTCTAACACATTCTCCAGACTTCATCAGCATCTATTTGGCACCAGCTGAACTTCATAAAGTAATTTCAGGTTCACATCTCATAGCTGGTGACTTCATGCAATCCTTTACTTGTTACAAGAAACGTTAAGAAAAATTACAGAGAAGATCAAACAGATGTCAGGCACAGATCTACTAGGTTTACCTGGCTGGTATCGTATAAGCTTGAGTTATTCTTTCAGTCTTTCCTCCACATTAATTTCTGAGCAATGTAGGAAAGGTACAAGAACTGCATAAATAATGTAGAAATGGCTCAGCCATTTTATGCTCCTACAAGCTGGGAAAGTCCCAGTAGGTTACATCACTCCCTGCTAGAATTGCCACAATAGGTGTCCAAATAGTGCTAGCAAGAGGATCAAGAAGCTGGAGAAGGGATTTACAGAGAGGAGGAGGCTCTGAACTTCCTCAGTAAGGCAGCAGGAAAGTAAGTACTAATTCCCAGCTCGGGTCTTTAGCTGGGAAGGGGGGAGGGCATCTAGGTGAGGAGTCCAGTTTCCAGCACTGTGTAGACAACCTAGGCAGCTTCACTTTACAGAGCTCAGCTGTCACAGTGGTGATATCCCAATATATTTTTGGACAGATGTTGCTGTATTACTGAACAAAACATCTGTCTAGATGCTCATATCCAACTTCTTTAGTCAGTGAAAATGCTACACCTGCG
This sequence comes from Haliaeetus leucocephalus, assembly GCF_000737465.1. NCBI lineage: Eukaryota > Metazoa > Chordata > Aves > Accipitriformes > Accipitridae > Haliaeetus > Haliaeetus leucocephalus. The sequence goes on from NW_010972556.1 coordinate 367,444, forward strand.
TAAGATGTTTGTTTGCAGATGAGGTAACTCCATGGCTTCATAGTGATCTCTTGGTTAATGATGCTGCTGGCTAATAGAAGCTGCTGGGTAAGCTTTCAGCAGTCTAGACTGAGTTTGTTCCAGTGATGATGGAGCCAGACTCTTCTCAGTGATGCCCAGTGACAGGACAAAAGGCAATGGGCATGAACAAATGAACTCCACACCTGCCTTCCAGCCTCAGTCATCCCGTGATTCTGTGACATCCATGATCTATTCTCGTGTTTTTGCAAATCCTATGTACTCTTCATTCTCTGACAATAACAATTTGTACAGAAAATGGCTTTAAAAGGAGTAAGTTTGTCTTTTGAGACACTGTATATATTTCAGAAACTAGAATATTATCCAGTGAATCCTCAACAGCCAAAAAGTTCAACAAGAAGATTATATAAGTCATAACTTGTCCTAAAAACCAGACATGATCATGGTTACATTAAATTGATGTAATAGTAACATCAGTTACTCAGCTAGAACCAGCTGAAATGATTCCTTTTGGTTTTAACAGGAGTTGGGCTAGACCCAACAGAGCACATATTTACAAGTAGGTGGCAATTAGCTCTGTTGATACCCATGGAAGTTGGAACTTTGGGGAGGTTTTTTTTTCTCTTTTTTTTTTTTTTTTTAAGACCATATTCAAGAGTGTTTTGGTGTTTAAAAGAAAAGTGTGCACCATCTTAGCAAAAAAAAAAAAAAAAAAAAATTTCTTCCAGTCATCTGACATCATCCACTCCTTGTGCTACCAGACATTCCCACCACTATCAGAGCAATAAGCATCATACTCCTACTTCATTTAAAGCCTGTTCAAGCTTTTTGTGACTCTGGGATTTCTCTTTAATACAGGACAAAGAGACACGGAGGTGTAAGCCTGATCCAACTGTGAAGCTAGAGATGACAACTATAAACTAGTGATCCAAACTTTATCATAACTAAGATCTTGCATTGCACAAATTTTTTAAATTAATACTTATAATTAACCTACACATAGTGATTCTTACTAGTGTCAGAGTAATTTCTGCAGAGTAAATGGTACTATGATACCTTATATTGCTTCTAGTCAAGAAATATGGTATATTTGGCCGCAGATAGTGCTAGACTAAATGTTCATCAGTTAATTTGCAGCTGGCTAGTTTAGCTGTAAAACCAAGTTAAATTTATGCTGTCTCTTAAATATTCCCACGCATGAATATTTTGTAACTTTGCTACAAGGCAGAGTCTTGAATGTGTGCAAAAACATACTTCATACACTATAAAATAGCACAACATGTGTAAATGCTGGCACATAAATGAGTGAAGAAGGAAAACACAGTAGGTCTATACTTAATAGTAATGGGAAGATAGGCAAAGATAAATAATAGTACGTGGTGTCTTTCATTCTCACTTGAGGAGTGATAACAACTGAACTAACTCAATAGTCAGTATATGGTGATTGCTTGGGGGCTCTGAAAATTAGGAGCCTAAGTGTAAAAGAATCTCCCGTAAATCAATATTAAAAATGACAGCAAATTGGTAAAGTGCATTAACATGGCAAAGAGACAGTCTGCAGGGTAATTCATGTCACCTTTTCAAAATTTTAGCTATTGTTTATGAATGTTCAGTGCCTCTGGGTGATCAGAAATTTTCGACTGTCCATTTGGAACTATTTTAATCTTTGATGAATATTCCAAAACCATGTCTAGCATTCAGTTTCCTTAAAGAGCCACAATTTTCTTCTTTTTCATTACTGTTTTACCAGCAAAACCTTTGTTCAGATACATATGTCGTGAAAAACCATCTCAACAGAAAGTGTCACCAATGTTCAGTAGCTGCATCAGCTTTTGAACTCTGTGTGTGTGTGCATGTCTACATAAATGTACATACACACGTGACACACACACACATATTTGGATAAGTATGTAAAGACTAACACCCCAAAATTACATTCTATATCATATTCCATCCTATATTGAACAGATACTGCTTTTTAGTTTTGCCAGGCTCTTTCAATCTGCTTTGTTAAATGAAAAATGTGTACTCTATATTTGTGCATTGTGTACTCCAGTACATACATAACTAGGTATAAGTACCTATCAAGAGCCAGGACTACTTCAATAATGTACCACCACACTAATCCAAATGCAGTAATAACAGGTTTTTATGTCACCTGTTTGTGCACAGCCTGATTGTTGTTTTTACTTTTTTGATTTAAACAATGTTCTGGGACATAATTCTAGCCAGTTTAAATTATACAGTGCTAGCAAATAAGTATGGGGTATTATGCACTAAATTATACTAGAAGTGTACATACTACATATTTTGTTTTAGACTTTTGTTAGGTGTTAATGAAAATTACATGGAAAATAAAGGTAAGTATTAACATGGGCCTGTTGAACAGAACTCGTTATGTTCCCAGAGTTTTGCTCAGGCAACAGGGTATTCTATTTCTGGTTCAACACTAAATAGAAAGTGCAAAGAATATACTCCAGCAAATACAGAGGCAATATTGGAATTCCTGACTCTCTCCAGTGAAAGTAGATGCTTCCTAGTTCTGTCATGTTTAATAGCATTTTAATACCTTGGGGAAAAAAAAAATCATACCATCCTGTGCATACAAGGGATGAGAACTGTAAATGCAGTGATACATTAAGAGAAGAAAAATTGAATGTTTTAGCAAAAGACACTGTCATAACAGGCCTTGAATATCAGTATAATTTTTAAAAATCTAAGCATAAGCTTAATTCTAAAATCATTGCTACTTTACTATTAATAGAAAGTCCTCTTATTAATCTATTTTCCTTTAATCTTGGCTTGTTTTCTTAATCAATATGGTTTGTTACTGGAAGATAACAAACTAACTGACATATAGTCTCAGTGTTATTGTAAGATGAAAAATAATGTTTTTAATAGTTTCTGCATTCAAAGAAAAAAAAAATGCGTTTGTCATATACTTCAGAGATTATTTTTTTCCAAATTGAGATTTTGCAATGTTTGAGATTCTTTTCTGGTTGAATTGGGGAACACTTAAAATTTCAACAACAGCAACAGAAAGCCATGCCCAATGATCAGTTTGGGTTATCACAGGGTTTTGCTCTAGTTTTGAACTTTTACATGTTATTTATTACAGTTTTTGTTATTAAATAACACCATTATTTCAAACTATTTTTGTCTTCAAAATATTAAAAAAGGCAGTATCACTAATTTTGAAACTCCCCTCCCCCCCAATCCATTGAGGAAAGATAATACAAACTGAAATCAGTCTTTTCTCACAAGCAGATTAGATTTTGATGAATTTGTACATTCCAATTACAAAAAAAGGTATTAAAATAATCTCAGCCAGTACTTTGATATTCTCTCCCAGTCCCCCTCAACCTTAATAACAGCAACCTTTCTTCCTAGCCCAATAGCTTTTTATGTTTAAAACCAAATAGGAATATTCTGGAACAGTTATTAGGTAGCCTTAAATACAGTTCCAACTAACTTCACACTAAACCGGTTAAAGATCTGCCTTTCATGCTTTATGGCAACAGCTACAATGCCTAGTGCCGCAGTTAAGTTCCTTGCCATATTTTTTATGTTTCTCCTTAACAAAGATTGAAGGTTTTGTTTGTCAGTTGTGGCCTTTAAAGCCTAGGTAAATCCCAGAATTTGTGCTGAATTAAAAAGTTTCAGTGTTATCTGGAAACCTCAATAGTTGAATTATCAATAAAGTAGACAGAAGTCCAAAAAAAATCTTTCATTTGCTAGGAAGCTGAGCTGTAAAGCCTAACTTCATTAGGTTCTCTCTCACAGTTTTTGTTCAAAAATAATCTCAGAAGTGAGTGCAGTAGTCTGTGAGGATGTAACAGTACAGATTTCCACATCAAAGTGCCACCAGCTAAGATACTTTATCTAAAGTGTATTTTATAGTGCAAGATATGCAATCTCTTTCAAGTCACATGCTACTACTCTTGCTACTAGCTAAAGCCTTATTGCAGAAATAGTCTTTCTGAGATTAATTTAGCAACATAGGTGAGAATATGTGTGACATATTTTTATAGATGAAGGCTACCATGGCCCCTTGGTTCAGATAAGTTGCTCAAACGAATTGGTTTACAGATACTTGCCTGTAAACTGACTGGAAAAAAACAAAGTGGAGTAAAATGCAGAGCCAAAAAACAAGTCTTTCTGATTAACAGTCTGACTCAAGAAAGATGGTTTTATACTGATTGTGGGAAAACTAAGGATGGATGTTAGATACAAATAGGTTCAAAATAAGTGGTAAATGAAGAAATGCTGCCTTGAAGATCGATTTTTGAATGGTAGGACGCATATTTTTTTAAGTACAGAGCATGATAAAGAGGAGCTAGATGCAAAGAGGCCGTAGTTTCCAACCCTGTGGTTTCACAAAACTTAAACCCAACAATGAAGAAAAAATGGCAACATTTGACATACCTCTGTCTAATCTACTATAACCTCTGGCCTAATTAAATATAGATTTATATGTTCACCACACACCATGTGACAAGGTCCAGTGCTGGAGCTGCACTGAGTTTGCTTACAGGGAGGGTTTTGGGGTAAGGCGTGTTCAGTTATCAGAACATTTCAGACAATGAGTCACTGGGAGCCCTGAGAAGCAGCACCATCAGCAAAATCTTTGACCACACTGCTGCTGTGAAGGATGCATTAATGACACTGATAATGTTGAGGAACTGACATTGTAAAGATTAGTTTACAGTAAAAATTACTCTGGACAAAGTAGGTCGGCTAGAAGTTGATGACATCCAAGACATTTAGCCACCCTCATCCTTAATTTTAAACTATGTTGGCTGCCTTTGGGCAGTGGATGAAAAACACACATTCTTTTTCCTTTGATAACTTGGGAGAAATGTTTGATTTTTTTCAATGCAGTAATGAATTCTGCTACAGCAAATATACTGCAGTTGATTAAAACAAACCATTTGACAAACTGTCAGAGATGCATATACAAAATGACAGCTACCCCTTTAGTGTTCTTAGAATAACAGACTTTAAAATTAAAACCAACTATAATTAACTGTTGTTGGGATGCAGAGAAGAATCCTCAGGCAATCATTCCCAGAGTGTTCAAGGCTCAGATTTGACTCTTCATTCTGTCATATTTGAAGCAAAACTGCCTTCCTACCAGTCTGCTGGCAATAACATGTGGATGACCTTTAACGGGAGATGGGATGCTGCCGTGACTTACCTATCCTGTTTACATGAAGAAAAACCACCATATTCTCCTGCAGCAATAAGTGACGGATGGTCTGGTTCCTACTCTATGAGCCAAGATAAGGCACTAAGGAAAAGAGTGAAGCACAACCCTCATGTCACTGTAGAAAACCCAATACCATGGCATACTGTATTTAAAAAGATATCCCACTTGGTTTCTCTGAATATCACTCCAAGAATTCTAAAACTTAACTAAAAACTGGTTGACTTTTTACAGGTTCTTAGACCTTGTATTACACTCTCTAGTTAATTCCAGAGTAGCTTACTGGGAAAGCAGGAGAAGATGGAAGTGGTGGAAAGCTGTTGGAATTCTCCTCCAGTGGCAGAATCTGTTTCTTAGACGTTATCTCAAAAGACTTGTATGCCTTACAAAAACAGAACAAAGCAGCATTGTATCTCCCTCCTATACAGACACTGGATCCAGGCTCTTCTTTGGTTTCTATAACACAAAATTACCCAATTCTACTGTTAAAGACCGCTTTTAGGACACTGAGGAAACATTTGCATTTGTCCCATAGTACTGCATTTGAGAAAGTGACTCAGCTGAAAGAACAATTGTGTGGGAGGCATTTATCGTCTGTTTTCATGTTTTATTTCAACCTGCTTTTCTTTGACACAAGCGTAGAGACTTATAAACCAGAAAAAGTTATTCTGTACACAAATAACCTCACCTATGCAAAGGTATAACCCAAAGCTTTGCTATCAGGAGGATAAATCTCAAAATGTCTCTGAGATCTGTTTTTTTCCTAGCATATCAATAGTACAGGGCCTCCAGCTTTATGATGATTTGGTTGTACAAGGTGCAGATCTTGAAAACATTTGAACTTATGTTCAAGCCTCACACACTGTTTAATTTCACTGGCCTTACTTCAGATTTTCACTAGTTCTGGACAGAGCAGAACCCAGCCCAGAGTCTAACAAACAGACTTGACAACTGATGATAGTGAGACATGCCCCAGCACACTGAGCAAAAAGTCACCATAACAGACACAGAAAATCAATTCGGTTGTACTAGAAAAAGAAAAGGCAGCTTCCTTAATTTCAGAGGGATTTTTCTGTCATTGTGGAAAACAGATTTAAACACAAAATGTGGTGATCCTCCATGTTCTGATAGAAATTTTCTGCTCTTTTCTCAGCCAAAATCACTAGTTACTCAATTATTATTTTTTCATGCTCTGTTCAGCCATTTTAAGGTGGTGTTCTACAAGGATGGTGATGGGTATTTTTGCTTTAATCCACTACAACAGAACAGTAAATAAAAGGTAGCTCAAACCTCAACAACATAAACAGAAATAGAAGAGGAAGTAATATAGAATAACAAGCAGAAACTTAGTGACAATTAATCACCAGCATTAATCAATTAAAACTGTGCTTCAGTATCACCTCAAAGGAGACCATTTCTACAGATACGTACAATCCACCTGTCTATACCTTCTTAATCATTTCTTCCCCCTCCCCCTTGAGCTGGCAACAATGATTGAGGGATTGTTGTGGATTTTTTATCAACAGGAAGAAGATAGAAAAGGTGGAAACAAGCTGAGATTCTCAGGTGACAGCAGGTGTGTGCAAAGGTAAGAACAGAAACAGGGCAAACCACACACAGTAAAGCAATTCACATGCCTAACTTCAGCTGGTTAGGAAGTTCTTTTCTACCTGACCCTATACATGAGGAACTCTTCTCATTTCTGCAGCCCTTCTGTCCTGCCCAGTGCCATCACAAATACAACTTTTTACTGACTCACCTGGTTCCAGTTCCAGGAGGGATGCATCCCATTGCCAACATACCACAATAAAGCAAACAGTCTTTCTGTGGTGGCTCTTCAATGACTTTATCTATAAATTGCTTAGAATATAATGTCCCAGACAGTCCTACTCCCAAACAGAAAAGTTATGCTCTGGAGGTATCTGATGGGTACATCACAGATATGCAAATACAAACAATTTTTTTTTTTTTTTTTTCCCCTTATACTGGTATAGCATTGACAAATTGACTTCAGTTAGATAATTTGTGGTAACTTGATTTATGCTTCACTGATAGCTCTCCTAATTGCAAACAAGCAACAGGCTTAGAATTCAGCACGCTTAGTGAAGATTCACTGAGAACTGAAAACACATCCAAGAGATTTGCCTTGGGGTTTGAATGAGCAGAAGCCAGTTTATTGTCTATGATTGAAACCAGGAAATGTTTGAATGCAAATCCTAAGGAGAAACTCAAGTAATTCAAACCTGTAAATCACACACACATACACATACAGAAAAATGGTTTGCTTCAAGCTCAGTGAAACAGAATAGTTAAGTCTGGCAAAGATCTTGTACAGACCCATATACTTATTGCTAGGGGAAAGAACACTGCAAATTATTTAGGGGTTTCATCTGAACAAGCCCAAAAACATTCAGTGAGTTTAATGATGGCGGAAATTGCAAGGAGGAAAATGAAGAGAAAAATAGACAGGCACTCCTTTCACAGCACCAATGCCTTGCCTTTTTGACCTTCTGAACAGCTATCAACACCATCTCACAAGAAAGCACTCTTTCCGTACAACAGACTCTGCATTTGCAAATACTGCAGCAGTGTCAAGATCTGTGATTTCTGCTGATGTGTTTTCATGTTTAATCTTGAGTAGAAAGGTGTGGGACCCAACATCCCTACAAATTATTTTGGAACATGAATTAGATTCAGGTTGCATCTCTACAAGTGGCTAAGTCTACCACATGGGTCACTGTCACTGAAAGGAGAGAAATGTTGCTCCCTTCCCACCCCAGCCCACCCCAGCCCAGCCCTTCCTGTTTCTTCATTGTCTCACTCATCCCCATTCCAGATTATTTCCTCCCTTGAGCCAGCTAAGGCACTGACTGAACCCTTCTGCAGCAGAAGCAGTAGAACCCACCTCAGCAGAAGACTACCCTGTATTTTTCTAGATTATTTTTCTGCCACATTTGTGAGAAGCCACAGAGGGGACCAGTGAGAACCAGAGCAGTCACGAGTGGCAGTAGTACATGGCAGGGCTGGACAGGGAATCCATGGGGAGGAGAGACAAGAGAACATAACCTGCTGCTTGCAGTGGCAGTGACCTATCAGATCAGCTTTGCACATCTTGACATGGTAACTTGACTGAAATTTGTTTGAAAATCTCACATTGGAAATCATCCTCTACTTCTCCTCTGACCACCTGGCCTGGTTACCTGTGTTCATCCCTCTCATCCTGGTCCGGTTCCCTGGTCTGCTTTGTCTTTCATTTCCTTGCCTCTCTCCTTCAGCATCATGGCTCTCAATTCATTCTTGTTCCCCTTGCCATGTCCCTATTTCATTCTCCACTGCTAACATCCACTCACCTCCCTCCACCCCAGCATGGGTGCAGCCAGTGCAACAGGCATGCACAGCTCCTCAGGCTTGCACAGGGGCGCAGCAAAAACATCACTCCTTATTGCCCCTGAAGTTTTGTAAATCCGCTTTAAAAAGAACAACAACAACAAAAATCCCCAACAATCAGTACCCATTTCTATCTGCTGCATATGAGTAAATACATCCTCTGTAATGCATAGATGTCTCAAATCACACACTTCCTTACTGACAAGTTGCATGACAATAGAGCTTACAGCTGGATGTTAAATACTAATCATTCAGGTTTCAGACTACTCTGACCTTTCTCTCACCCAGCATTTTAAGATCTGTGTCTCACTTGGTCCAATTCCTAACAATGTTTTTTTAGAAGATGCTTTTGAAAGAATTAGGGCTGCCTGTATGCTGTAACCACCAACCAGACACTAATCCAATCAAAGCACAAATCCCTGACATGTCCCACATAGCGGAAAACATCAGTGAGTGCTTATGAGTGTAAAGCAGCTCTTGATGAAACCAATACAGCTCAGCCTTCAGCGCAGACCCAGCACAACAACTGAGGAATTTCAATTGCTGCCCTGCAACTGCTCTTCTCAGCAGGAAGGTTTTCAGTAGCACTGGAGACACAAAGCTCTCCCATTCCTGCACAGGGGAAAAACAGGGCATATGAACTGGCACTGCTTGAGCTACCAGCAGAGAAAAACAGCCTGCAGGGAATTATGACACTGGGTTTTACAGATGTGAGAAGTGAAAGACACCTACACTCCCGTGTGTACATTGTCAGATGCGTGGTGACCCCAAGTGGCATGGGAGAATTGACACAGGGAGGGGAGCGAGCAATATGGAGAGGAGAAGCCAGCGACCAAGCTGGGAGCAAATCTGGGGCTCAGTTTCCCCAGGCAGCCAAATGATGCCTTTTACTAGAGATAGACTGTGGGATACTGATCCAGCACACAGATACTTAAGACCTAAAAATGAGACCCAGTCAGATTAGGTATTTCTCCCATTTCCTTTGAAAGGGGAAAAAGCAGCTGGATGTATTATACAAGTCAGCGTTCCAGCAGGGCAACTAACTAATCAGACTTTTGGTTTTTCACATTTGACAGCCTAGGTTGTGTACAGTATTTCCTACTTTCTGAAGTGTCAGAGGGCCTCAAATTGTATTTTCTGAAACTGAATCATGACTTCTGAAACTTGATGATAACTGTTGGAGGTTCTGATTAAATATTGATTCTTGCATTCAACAAATTGGTTGTAAATAACAAATGCCTGACATAGAACACAAAGATCTCCCTATTGTAGATATACATATATTTCATTTTGCAGCTAGTGTATTTGGCTGTATTAAAAGTGTATAAAGAGGGATCAATTCATACTTTGTCATTACTGCCCAGAAGTATGTAAGTACATTCTGCTAGTTATACAGTAACCATTTGGAGAACAAACTGGTGGATAGTTGGTGGATTCAGCTATCGACACACAAAGACAGTCAGCTGCAAATGCTGTATTAGTCAAACATGAATTAGCACATAAAAAGAGCAGTTATCTCTTCGAAACCATTCCAGGTACTAAGACAGGCTCCGGCAATTATAGTTCCTACAGTAAACAGCTCTGGGAATCTAATTGTCTCTTATCCCCAGAAGAAAGTGAATCTTTATTCAGTGTAGAGGGAGTTGGCTGAGCCCATGAGGAAACCATTTTGGTTGCTTTCCCAATACTTTCTTTACAAAAAATGACTTTCTAGTATCCAGTAGTTTAATAATATACTACTTGCAGTCAAGATTACACCTAAAGTAGGATTACATACTGCTTTACAGAAATACCATACTACATGTTCTGCCAACTGCTAGCTCTTACTCCACAAGTACAGAAAGACTTTCTAGAAACTGAAGTTTAAATTTATTCCTTTATATGCATATATAGATACATTTATACACACTTTAAAGAAGTTTATTTTAGTATGGAGACTTTCTACTAAGACTCAGTAGAAATAAATCACCTATTTCAGAGATCTGAAGACTGAATCACACTTAAGTGCAGTAAAGTATAAACCAGAGACTATTTCTCTAGCATAAATAATTACCTTTTTTATTTATGGCTATTTTCATTTTTGATAGGCTGAATCAATAAGCTATATTTGAAGTGACTGCTTCCCTCTCACACTGCCAGAACTCTACCCTGAGCCCCTTGGACCAGCACAGTGAGCAGAATCTTTCCTTGCAACTGTGCTTGAAGGATATCAAACCTATTGCTTTTTTTTTCTTGGCCTTCCACAAGCTTCTTTTAAATCATATAATTTTCTGCTGCCACCATAAGATTTTCTCAGCTCCCAATTACTCAGCTCCCACTTAACAAGTTGTCAAGCGACTATTCAAGCAGTAAAAGACATGTTTCTGTAGAATTGTAAATTATTTATTGTTTAGAGGTCGCACAAAATTAACCTAACCGATCCTGTGAAAAAGAACAATAAGAACTAACCCCTTAATTTGCTGGAGTGGTTGGCAACACTAAATAGAGAGTTTCAAGTCACTATGAAATCAAAAGTGTAATTGCGGAGGTGCTATTCCAGATCTTTCTTGCCTCTTTTGAGAATTCACAAGTATCTGCTCCCCACCTGCCTTCCCTGCCCCTGACTGCTACCTGCACAATCGTTAGCTTTTTGTATCCAGTCTGTTATGATAGGAAGTGTGATATTTCAGCTTCTGTGCATTGATACCATCCTGGAGGAGACGGACTTCTAACACAGGGAAGAAATGAGGAAAATGGGCACACAGGCTTCTAGCATGGGAGTACGGAATCACTTCCACAGGCTGCGGGCCCTTTGTATGAAAGAAGACATGCCATCAAGCCTGCCTTCACAGTGGTCTGCTGACTTTCTTCAGACATCCTACCAGACCTATTAGTGGGATCCAACAGGTCTTGCCTTTCAAGCAAGCATCTGTCATGCCCCATTCACACCTGCATAACATTTCAGACTATTCTTAAAAAAAACAACCAAACTTGATGTTGCTCTGGACTCCTAAACAAGTGTGATAGAGTGTACCACTTATGTGATCTTCTTTTTAAAGCAGTACATCAGAAAGGTAAATTCAGTTCCCTCCTCAGCCTAAGAAATCCACATCTCCTAAAATGAATCCTTAAGTACAGACTTAAGACTCCTATTTAGTTTGGCCCATCAAACAGCAACAAATGCAACATTTATGGAGGTAGAGTGAACACAAAGCAGTACAGAAGATACAAGGGCTCAGACAGCCTGAAAAGTTATGTCCAGTTACTTTAATCCAATGACTAAAATGCATAAACAATATGGAAGAAAACACTATTCTCTGATGAATGACTAGTTACTGTCCAGGCTTCCTCTTCTCTTTCTCCCCCTTCATCATACCTGTGCTGGCAACAATTCAGGCAAATTTGGCAAATGTTAAAAATCAATTATGCCTACAAACTTGGCCAATGCATCTTCTGGAGACAGGCCAATTCACCTCCCACCTGGTGGCTTGGCCTCATGCCTGTGTATTGTTTAGCTGAGAACTGAGGGATGTAGGGGGAAAGGGCTAGAAGTAGCAGGAGAAGACAGAGGAATAGTAGTTTCTGCTGACTCTCTTGCCTTAATGCTTGGCCCTACTCCATGTGTCTGGTGTCAGCACTCTTACATTTCTTGCTTTACATTGCCTCGGCTTCAAAAAAAAGGAAAGGGAGAGTGGTTTCCAATCAGAAAAGCTGATGGCATGGTGAACAAAATGCATACTTCTGGACATAGCAGAAGATGCATCTATGAAGAAACGGAAGAGGCTCACCAGTTTCTGCTGAAGGAGATGGATAGGGAAGTTCTTCTATAAGAGGCAGACTGCAGCACATTCCTTTCCCAAAAGAAAAAGACCACAACCGAAATTAGTGAGAGTCCTGATCCTACCAATATTTAGTAGTCTTCTGTTAACACTCACAGCATCATGCCTCTCAGGGGAACCCAAGCACAGCTACCTTACAGCATGCTGGTCTTTAGTTCAGCAGAAAGATAGAAAAGAAAAAAAAAAAGATAGTTAAACACACTCAATTCAGTCTTAAAAGCTGAGGACAGCAATTGTTAGGAATGATTGCATTCTGTAGAACATTTAAGGCTTAATAACACTTTGGAGTTCATTTAAAGGCTATCAGTGGCTGATCATTTCCTTTCTGAGTTACCAGGCATTCCTCAAAAAGTGGAAACCAGTTGTAGTTTATCTAGCCATTACTATAAGTGCTGAACACAACAAAGTTCTTACTCAGTTACTTCCCTAGTCATATCCTTCCCTCACATATAAGACACTCAAGTGTTATTATTAACAAATTGGGAACTTTTTTTTTTTTTTTACAAATAAAGCTCACATACACTTTTGTCAAGCTTTCCTAGGCTAGATATTCAGTTTTATCTTGTCTGGCTTGAAAGAACTCAAGCCCCATTTACAACCTTCAAGGGCAAAACTGGATAAAAGTGCCAAATGAATTAAGTAACAGTTTTCATCCAGCAGATATTAAGGGTATGGGAGGACACTGGAAATTACGGAGTATAACCCTGAGTTCTGTAGTTCAGTTTAGAAAAGTGCTGTCAGCTCTTTATTCTGATAAAACTCATCTGTGAATGACCTAGGCTGACAGTAGCAGCTAACAATTTAAATGGAACTATTTGGTAATATTTCTAGCTGATCTAGGATGAACTGTAATGGACCATTGTAAATAAATCCCTAATTTGCTTGCATTCCATCTGACAAATGTTCCCACAAGTGTAATTGTATTAGGGAAGGTTTGCATTCATTTCAAAAGAAAACCATGTTCTATGGTAGAAATGGCATAATTGGCAGCATCATTCCATGATTTTGATAACACTTCCATTTGAATAAACATGTCCCATCTCTGTTGTGAATTAGCAGTGCCCAGATATGATATGTCTGAAGAACAAGTTGAAAATTTCACTGTAGCATTTTAGAAATGTATATATAAAATTATAAATACATAAAATTATATAAAACTTTAAAAAAGATAATACATTTGTTTTCAAAATGATGATCAATGGCTGAGGAACACTTCCTGGAAGGTGCTGGAGTGTGCTGGGAAATGGGAGTCTCAGCATTGCTGGTACAGATTACGAAACACTGAACCAGGGTTTAGGATTTTGCCATCTCTCTTTAGCACCTTCTGCCACTTACCGTAAACTTCAGATGACCCTGCTTAGAATGAAATTGCCTTATAATCTTCACTTTTTCCTCTGGTTGAAATGTTTGTCTTTAAGACACCGTTCTCCTCCACACCAGTTCTATCACACACCAGTTTAACACCAGACCTGCTGTGATTCTCAGCGGATTACCCAGCTTTCTTTGTAACAGGGTTTACGTACATCTCTCAGTGGACCTACAGATTTCAGGAGTAGAAATCAATTCCCTCTGCACATTTAATTGCTTGGAGGAGGGACTGCCAAACTTACCTAAGACAGAAGTGCCATGACTATAAAACCTTCCCGAGCTGAGTGGACAAAACAGGTGCATGAGTATCTCTCACACCTATGGCCTTTCCAAAGCCAGAAACAGCAGATGAGGTTCTCCTCATTCATAAGGAAGACACCTGAACTATTTCACTTGGCTCTCTTCAGAGCCACTGAAGAGAAATGGGTAATTCTAAGCCATGACTCCCCAGGCTCTGTTAGATGTCTACTTCCAAATGCAGTAACACTCATATTAACTTTCCCCTTAAATTCAACCTACTGAAGGCCTGGTTTTCTAGGTGTGCTCAAAGAGTAATATGAATACATATATTGATGTGCACTTGTGTTACAACATGGCTGGACTCAAAAGTAGTGCCCATTTGTCGTTCAATACATGTAATAGAGTGCTTGCCCAGGATTTGAGAAGCCTGGTTTCTTCATAGACCTTACTTAAGCTTTCAAGTCCCACATCCTAAAGAAGCACCCATGAGCCTATAGCTTATGCTAAGTAAGATGACAGATCAGGACCCAGAAAGAAAGAACAGATGATGGGGCCTTAGTGCAGACCCCTACTTTACAGACTTTCACAATTGGTATACAAACTTGTATCTCGGGCTTACAGATTCGAAAGGTAGTTTCAAAAGTATGTAGTTTCTTATTGCAAAACTGTGCAGTGCGCAGAGGACGTTGTTCACTATATTTTGTCCTTACTAGAAGAGGAACAAACGGCTTCAAAAACTGAAACAGAAGTTACAGGCAAAGTGTTCATTCTACCAGTGCGTATAAAGGCATCTCTTTGTTGTTTACCATGTGAAAGGGGCATTAGTCTAGTTAAGACCTAGATTACCACCCCCTAATGCATCCAGGTGAATCAGAGGATAAGGAGCAGAATCCATTAGTCCTGTGACAAATATCATGACAAGAGCATGAGGCAAAATACACATGAAAAAACTATATTTGCAAAAAAAACATAGCAAGCAAATAAAACAAAACAAAAAAAATCAGAAGGATGCTCAACAGTTTTGGCATAACCACCTAAATTAGAGGACACAGAGAAGATAACAGTACTTATAAACAGTATTATGAAATACAATCTCACATGTGTAATTAAAAATAACTTGATTTCCATAGCAGAAGTAATAAGCCATCCACTTACAAAGGCACTTCCATGTTTAATAAAAAAACTAAAGCTAATTTTATGGGATTAAATTGGGATTAAGGATCGGCTTCTGTAATTCATAATAAAGTTTACAGGAAACTATATATTCTGTGACTGAGGGAAAGTTCTTAATGCTCTTTGTAGTTTATCCCACCACTAACTACAAGAACAGATGAAAATCTGCAGCATCACTCTTGAAAAATAAGAGCTTTTATGTGAGATTTTGAAAATCACAATTTTAAACTGACAGTAAACTGAAGGCACTTTTAATGACCATTTGTAAGGGAAGCTCCTAGCTTATCTCATGAGCAACAAAAGCATCACAAAAATTATTCCAAATTAATTTGGTCTCTAAAAGCCTAGCAAAGATCTAAGAGAAAATCTTCATTTACAGAAACAAAAATGCTCAAGTGTTTAATTCAAAAATTAAATGCAGTAGCATCTCTGTTAGATAAGTTCATGTATTTTATGAACAGATGGGTAAACTCAGCTGCAGAGAAGATAAGTAACACATTTAAAACCACAAAGGAAATTACTGCCAGAATTCAGGATGGAATTTCAAAGTCTTGTCTCCCATGACCAGCTCTGCACCTTGTATCACACTTTTTTTATCAGAATCGCTCCACTCCCAAATTGTTAATAATATGTTAATCACCAATTTCTGCTGCTAAATTCATAAACAATCAATCTACAGGGGAAAAAAAATGTTGTAATAAGAGTCTTTTGAAAGAGGTTAAATATACAGCTTCCACAGAAACACTATGGAGCAATAAAAAATAACTACAAAGGAAAAGAGTTAGGGAACTGATAAAGAGATCCCATGGACTTATATCCACAAGGAAGAGATGACTTGATTACAACACATCTGGAGGCTCCTGAATGATTACAAGTGAACTGCTGTTGACTTCTTCAGAAGTCTTCTGGAAATTCCCTTTGGAAAAAATTTTTAAGCAGTAGGTTCCTTTCCCTTTTCAAGCATAAGTACAGGTATTCCACATGACACCCATCTGGGTTATGAAATAACTAAAGAAACATAGATGCCTATCTTGTCAGAAATACTCTTCCCTGGCATTTCAGCTAGACTAATGCAATAGTGTAACAGGCTGTCTTTATATGTAAGACTCTGGGACATTAAAAAAAAAAATCATACTTTGAACCACTAATTTTTCAATAATTTTTATCTCCTTTCTGGGATGATTTCTGAAGCATGATGATGAACAATTTCCCTGTTTTGTTTTTTTTTCAGCAGATACCAAAGATGTACATTTATATTTGATTCCAAGTTTTGGAAGCACTAATGTATTTGTAATGACCAAATGC
Organism: Haliaeetus leucocephalus; assembly: GCF_000737465.1. Classification (NCBI taxonomy): domain Eukaryota; kingdom Metazoa; phylum Chordata; class Aves; order Accipitriformes; family Accipitridae; genus Haliaeetus; species Haliaeetus leucocephalus. The sequence goes on from NW_010972556.1 coordinate 383,959, forward strand.
TGCATGTATTTACACATGGAACAGCATCTTGTCTTAGATGGGATTGCACAGGATGTGAATGAGTGGAGAACTTGTTGTGTCATGACTTTTCCTAGTCTCAGGAAGAACACATTTCATTTCTGTGAATATGAACACTTTTAAATTTAACTTTTCCTCTTCCCTTTTCTTGCCTTCAGCTCCCAACACCATCTGGAGAAAGGGATGGAAGCCCCTGGCAACTTCTTACTAAAGACAGAGGGTGACTAGAGGCTATGCAAGATGAGAAAATGCTGCATTAAATTCAAAACACAACGTCTTCTTTTGCAACAGGGACATCTTTCTCAGGACCCCGCACATGTAGAATTAACTAAGGAACATCCTAAACATTACCATTTTTCACTCGAAGTGAAAGGCATATTTTTTGACCTTGTCATTTCTAGCATAAGCACATATAACAGCACGTGTCAGTATCCATGTATAAAAATTCAGAAACATAACACTCTACTGCACACACTTCTCCCCCTGGGGAGAGAGTGAGCGAACAAACACATGCCAGATGGTAGCCGCATTGCTCAGTGCACTACTGGAAGGCACTCAGTTATTGCAGACAAACACAACATGCAGTGAAAGCAGAGAGTCTACACAACAGCCACTTTTTGGTGCTGTGTGTTTGTATACTGCTTAGCACAATGGAGTCCTGGTCCATAACAAGGTCCACACATGCTATCAAACAAAGGACAGTGACATTTCCTAGCTTTTACATGGATGGATGTAGAGGCTGAAAGGTGGGTGAAAAGCAAGTGCTCTGGTTCAACTCTGCCATTTAATCTTCTGTACCACTTTTACAAGATAATGCTAGGAATAAGAGCACAAACATACAGAGAACTATTTAAACTTCAAAGAACTTAAAAATATTAACTGGTTCAAAGGTCAACACTGCCAGCCCTCAGTTTACAGAATTTCAAGTGAATCCTCTAAATTTGGATACCATTTTCTCAATTCAGTCATAAGTATTAATTGTATCCTTTTATTGTTAGGAAGACTTCACAGCATGTTTTGATTACCTGATACTTTCCACTGCAGAGGATTCTGCAGGAAACTTTACTTTCAGAATTGTACTGACGGCCAATGCTTTTGCTAGCCTTTAAAACTCAGCACGTAGAAATTGTCAGGTGGCAACTCGTCTTTTAAATTTATTCTATGCAATTTCACTCAAATTTTGCAGGATGATTTAAGGGGAGAGGGAAATTGTGTTTTCCTTCTGTTGCTTGTGCTTCTTGGAAGATTTTGCTGAGGTAAGACTACTTAAAACAGCAACTCAAAATAGCTGAGACTTTGCACTTAACAATAGCTGCAGAAACTGCTGTGGGAGCAGGGAGACCAGAATAAGTCTACATGGCTATGAGGTCCATCCTATAGTTCAAGTGCGAAGTGGGTACTTATTAAGGTTTCAGGAGTCACAGAAAGCTCTAGATCTACAAGGCAGTTATTCCTGACTGTGCTTAACATTACAATGTGTGATTACCTTTTTTCCCTTATGTTAAAATAGTGGCAACTGAAGTTCTTTTTCTTCACTGTGCAAGTTGAACTCTGCTTGCTTTTGCACGATGGCTGAAACAGACGGCCAGTAAAGGGAGGTAAGTTTGGATGGATGCTAGTAAATCTGGCATTTCTTTTCTTCTGGGAATCTAATTTTTCTTTCTAAGTTATAATCTTCTTGTTCTAAGCATACTGTTATTATTTGGTGGTTGTGGGCCATCCTGGCAGCTGATATAAGAAGAGTGTGTCATTCAGGACTTTTTCCACCAAATAATTATAAATACATTATGCTTACAGTGAGTTGAAAGACCAGAAAACCAACAGTTGTACCTGTAATTAGAAATTAAGTGTTTTCAATGAAGAAGGCTCAAACATGGACAGCACTAATGAGTGGATGAACTGAACAAGTTTATGAGAGGACAGGCACACTCACAGCTGCTTATCAGGTGTTTCAGTACATCTGTGTATTTTCAGTAGGGGGTATGAGGTGCCTTCAAGGCTCAAGTCCAGAGGTCTATAAGCAATACTTAAGTATCTCCTCCATCTCTAAAGTGCACATGTAAATTTAGAAGGCAGAAATGGTGAATCAAAATCAGCACATTAAAAAGACTGTATTTTTTATCATTGCTCTAAACCAACAAAATTTAGCAGATGGCCCACACATCATTTTTGCATTTTTCTGCACAAAATAAGCTCTAGTCCTACTCTCATTTTGTTAATATTACTAGTGTAAAATAGAGCACAGCCTGAGAAACACTGAGTTTTTTTCTCATTCTATATGTTCCCTTCATTCATTTTTTGGCATCCAGGCATTTCTGTTTGTCATGCTGTAATGGATTTCTTGCTAGCCAAATGGCTTTGTCAATACTACTAAACACTCAGAAACTTAATATATATATTTAGCAACTGTCTGTCACAGTTCAAATTGAAGAATGAGAAGCTGACCAATAAATGCTGCAGCTGAGGCTGAGATAAATATTCACTAACAAATTGGATATTACATATGCAATTTCATGAACTCTACAACAAATGACTAATATAACCTATTTTAAGTGTGCCAGTGAATTACACACCACTGATACTAATCAAAATACACTGATATCAGAAATGGAGAAAGATGAAAGTCAGACATGGGAGAAGAAAACAGATTTTTAAAAATTATTTTCCTTTGTTATTCCTTAAGTCTCACTCAGGTCATTAGAAATCTAACAAGAGTCATAAAAATGGGCTACAAAAATTAAATGCTATTTTCCTGTCTAGATCTCACAAATATCATGTATTGGTCAAAGCTTGTTAAAACAAGTTTTCTGTTATTTTCCATGATCTTTCTTCTGCTTTACCACCTGTAACTGTACAGTGTTAAAAACACATCAGAGTGAAGCTGCTAGCAACAGGTCACTGAAGAATGATTGCAAAACCAACTAACTGAAGTTCCCAAAATGCCCACTCTTCTTTTCCTCAAAATAAAAGGCCCATGAAACTCCTGACACTCTGCATGGTTTATAAAACAGTAAACCCAGTCAGTTTTGTTACAAAGGAGAATATCACTTGATCTCATAGATGAATTTTTTTTTTTTTCAGTATTAGACAAGCTGATGGCACTAACAGCAACGTAACTGGGAGTTCACATTAAAAAAAATGCCTTAGAACTTATTTCTCAGCAATGCAGTTCAATAGAATTTGTATATAATGAGCTCCATAGCAGTCTGAAGATGAAAGATGATGACTTATTAGAAGAGACTGTTTATCTGAACATTACCATAAACAAGTATTTGACGAAAAGCATCAGCTCAGTATTCAGAGGTTTACTTTCTTGTTTACTGGCATGCCAGAGAACCAGAAGACTATCTGCAGGTTTTGAAGCTTTGACAACATGTTGGCTGCTTAGCAGTCTATAGGAAAATCAGAGATAGAGATGAAAGCTTATTTTTAGAATTCATGGCTAGCAATATAGAGAGAGAATGTCTTTCAAATGGCAGTAACTTCTAACACTCACACATTTCAGAGAACTGTTTCTCTGCTTATCCACCTATCTGTTACAGTCAATGTTACAATGAGGAAGTATTATGCAAAAAACAGTCAATATTTTCCCCCAAAATTTAATAAAATAATCCTTGTAGTTTCATTCTGGAACTTTCCCCTTTTTCTTTCAATAGATAGAAGTAAATTTCTATGAGTTTTATATGAAAATGAGTATTTGAACAGAGAAGTTTACTATTGATGTCTTCATTCAACCCTTTTACTTAATATAGCAAGTTTTTAATTAAAAGATAAAAAAAAAAAAAGCATGCCTGCTTCATATGAAGTCTACACAAAGAAAGGTTTTTTATTTTTAGTTCTGCTGTATACAGGAAAAAATCTACTTCCAAGAGATCAGCTTTGCCTTGCTGTCAATATCCAAACCAAGAAATTCTGGGGCCATGGGGAATTTGAATCGGTTGCTAGCCAGCATTTTTAGGGAGTATTTCCATCCTTACAACACACTGGGTTCTTGAAAGTGGCCGCAACAGGAATTACACTAAGGTATAGAAGGAGGGAAGCCTCCTGAGTACAGGAAATGAGCCATATGTAGCCAGAACCCGGCTCTATACCACTCAGTCTGTCTTGCTGACTACATTGAGGCAGAACTACATCAAGGAAGGATAAAAACACGAGCCTATCAGTAAGGAACTGTCCTGGTTTCAGCTGGGATAGAGTTAATTGTCTTCGTAGTAGCTGGTATAGTGCTGTGTTTTGAGTTAGATATGAGAAGAATGTTGATAACACTGATGTTTTCAGTTGTTGCTAAGTAATGTTTAGTCTGAAGTCAAGGGTTTTTCAGCTTCTCATCCCCAGCCAGCGAGAAAGCTGGAGGGGCACAAGAAGTTGGCACAGGACACAGCCAGGGCACCTGACCCAAACTGGCCAACAGGGTATTCCATACCATGGGACGTCATGTCCAGTATATAAGCTGGGGGGAGTGGGGGTGGAGGGAATCACCGCTCAGGTACTAACTGGGTGTCGGTCGGTGGGTGGTGAGCAATTGCACTGTGCATCACTTGTATATTCCAATCCTCTTATTATTACTACTGTCATTTTATTAGTGTTACCATTATCATTATTAGTTTCTTCTTTTCTGTTCTATTAAACCATTCTTATCTCAGCCCACGAGTTTTACTTCTTTTCCCAATTTTCTTCCCCATCCCACTGGGTGGGGGGGGAGTGAGTGAGCGGCTGCGTGGCGCTTATTGCTGGCTGGGGTTAAACCATGACAATCTATTTAATATCGCACCAACCAAGACTCTCTGATTCCCATCCACAAGCTGATTCACCAAATGGAGAGCCAAGGAGTGATCAGCAAAACTCGCTCACCCTTTAATAGTCCCATATGACCAGTGTGAAAGTCTAATGGGGAGTGGAAACTAACAGTTGACTATCGCAGCCTGAATGAAGTTACACCACCGCTGAGTGCTGCCGTTCCAGATATGCTAGAACTTCAATACGAGCTAGAGTCAAAGCCAGCCAAGTGGTATGCCACAACTGACATTGCTAATGCATTTTTCTCAATCCCTCTGGCAGCAGAGTGTCATCCACAATTTGCCTTTACTTGGAGGGGTGTCCAGTACACTTGGAATCGATTGCCCCAGGGGTGGAAACACAGCCCACGTTGGACGCCAAAATAGGCTGTTGTGGTTTAACCCCAGCCAGCAACTAAGCACCACGCAGCCTCTCACTCACTCCCCCCCCACCCAGTGGGATGGGGGAGAAAAATCGGGAAACAAAGTAAAACTCCTGGGTTGAGATAAGAATGATTTAATAGAACAGAAAAGAAGAAACTAATAATGATAATGATAACACTAATAAAATGACAACAGTAGTAATAAAAGGATTGGAATGTACAAATGATGCGCAGGGCAATTGCTCGCCACCCGCCGACCGACACCCAGCCAGTCCCCGAGCGGCGATTCCCCACCCCCCCTTCCCAGTTCCTAAACTAGATGGGACGTCACGTGGTATGGAATACACTGTTGGCCAGTTTGGGTCAGGTGCCCTGGCTGGGCATGAGAAGCTGAAAAATCC